>NW_028280926.1:3012500-3357500 GCF_059751285.1 Brachycentrus maculatus
CTGATACTGCTGGTCATTTTTAGACTTGTGTTGAGTGAAAATATAGTGAGTTTTTAATTCAGTTTTTTAACGCCAAAAGTAAAACGTTATTTCATTTTGTCAACATATTTTTCTTTTTGACAGATACATACTTATATGGTTATTGAAAGTTTTTTTTTGTTGTCTACTTTGATCAATCGTTTTTTTTCATATCGTGGTAGTATATTTGTTCGGTTATCGGTTATCGTTTTTATCACTTCAGTTGAATTTCTTTCCCTGAATTTGGTGAGTAAATAAAAAAAAATTAAAATTAATTTCTTCGTAGATTATTATTTAAGTTGGTGTGTTAAAGCGTGATCAAAAATATAGAAAACCTTATTTCTATAAATTTAAATAAAGAGTAGGTGTTTTGTATTTCTTGTCAGCCTACACAACAAATAACATTTTTTTTAAAGCTAGATTTGTTAAAAAATGACGTTGTGATTCCCGACAATTGTGAAATGTATTCAAGAAATATTTATTTTCAATTGGCCTGGGTGATTGTGATATATTTTTCTCTATCCTAACCTAACATATATATATATATATATATGTATATATATATATATATATATATATATATATATATATATATATATATATATATATATATATATATATATATATATATGTATATATATATATATATATATATATATATATATATATATATATATATATATATCTTATTGTAATATAAATAATCAGCCCTTTTATTGTAATAATGTTGTTCCATAATAACAACGAGAGAAAGTATAAACCTTTCTGAGACATTTGATGAAATGTCAGATCCATTGTGTATCAAAATATCAACTCCCAAGATAATATTACCTTTGTACGTTCCGTCAAAAGATTTTAAACGCCAGTAAGTTTAAAATATTGTTTTGTTTTAGTAAATTAAGACAGTTAGACGGATGAGTATCCAGAGAATAATAGAAAATTACGAAAGGTACTATCCCATTTTTATAAAAGGTGAACAATATGATGAATATTTAAAAATCTGAGTACAAGAATATTTTAATATTGTATTTAACCACTTCGAGGGATTTTATCAAGTTTTTCACTGATATCTCAACGGAGAAAACGAATTTATTGAGATAAGTTCAAGAAATTCATGGTATTTAAGGGCTTTAGAGCTGTTAGTGGTTAATTTAAGTGTTCAATTTATACACCCGAAAATTTACCATTCTACCCATGATTGGACAAGCATAGAATATTATTCAAATTTGCCAAGTTGTATAAAAACTAGTTTTAATTTTAAGAAGAATGTTTCAGACTTCACATACATATGTACTTATATAAATTCTACCATCTATCTTTTTAAAATGTAATTAAAGTAATTATGGCTGAAACATTTACTTCAATAAATGAAATTATTTAAAAAATCTCTGATTTTTTTACAATTTTTATTATCTGATCTTATAAACAATATTTTGTGTATAAAAAATGCTTATGTACTTAAACACACTTACAATAGGAGCCAAATAATTAATTTTATAGATTTTATGTTTTTAATTATTTAATTAGAATATTGCGACACTAAAAATACTTTTATTGCTTTAATACTTAAACTAAATAAGAACTCAGATTGTACTATCAAAGCCATAAGCAATAATTCCGTATTAATATTATTTTATAATAAATAATAATAAAACCCTTATCCGCACCCCAATGGTGCATAGGGCACTGCTTCATATAAACACAGTGTTATCTTGATCGTTTACACATGAAGGAAAGGTGATCAGCCCTCCGCTTCAGGTACCAGTCCAGGGTATCATTGAATAAATATTTCAGTGAAAAAATCACTTACATTTATTTGACCCCCCCTGGGAATCGAACCCAGGACCTCCAGAACGGTAGCCGAGCGTGCTGACCATTACACTACAGAGGCGGACAGAATTGATAAAAATAATATCAATTTATTTGCATTCGATTACATTAACTTTTTTAACGATAATACAAAACGCCTATTTGCCGCAAATGACTGAAATAAAATAATAATAAAAAATAAATGCATTTTTTGGTCTTAACGGACCCCAACAATTCGCGCACTCCTTTCAAGAACGTCATAAATAAAAAATCGTCAATTTTTAGTTGTGCATGTTTTCGGAATGCCCAGAAAATGTACTATATCCCAGCAAAAGAGACATATTTTCAACTTAATATTTACCCGCTACAGGGCAAAAAATGGTGTTTTTGCATTTTGAAAAAAATTTATTGTTTAATTATTTTTTTAAAATAAACTTAATATTTTTCAAATGGAGAAAAAACCTTCAGGTTTTACCTAAAAAGATCTATTACACAGTAAAAAAATTCAATAAGTGGCTTGATATTTATTTTTAATACATTGTTTTATATTTTTAAACTTTAAAAACGTTCTCCTGAAAAATCAAGTTTTTTGATTTATGACGTTCTTGAAAGGAGTGAGCGAATTATGAAAACAAATGCTATAAAATAGTAAAATCTATCCTTTATAGAGTAGTCTCATAAAAAAAAAACATATTAACTGTGACCCTAACAAGTTGATACGCTTTCACAGATCGCACGCAAAAAGAGACGAACGATTTATACAATCGCGTTGATACCACGCTTCAAATGATGTATCTCTTTTACGTTGTACCTCTCCTTTCCCAGCAAAATGCGGTACAAGTTTTCTTCTGTCTACAGCGCTTGCTATCAATTGAATACGACTTGATCAATAATTTATTAGTCGGGTAATCGGAAGGACGAAGAATTATTTATTAGCAATCCCATTGGAAGCATAAATCATTTATGAGTTATTATAAAACCGTTTGGAAAGCCATTTCCAATTTATTTTCTCCACTTGTCGGCTAGCGGCGGTTTGACCTTGATAAGGGGGGTTGCTATGACGCTCCGCCATCTTGAATCGTGACGTCATGACCGGCGTTTTTACCATTGCAATATATGATTTTTGATCTTAAAATATGAATCCTATCACGTAATATGTGCATAAATATGGTTATTTGTAATTTAAGGGCTTTGTAGTAGAGTTTATGTAATTATGTACTTCATTTTTCAGAGGCTTTGTAATCAATTATATCTACCTCGTTCCCAAAATACATATTGGTACAATGAGTTATCCATTTAAAGTTTTGTATTGTTTTTTTCTTTTAAATAAAATATTCTTACGTAAAATGTCATAACAAAAAATTATATTAGTCTAACGTGAAACGAGCAAATTATTGTAGGTATACATTACCATACGCTGATTTTGTCATAAATGTACAATACGTAAATATGTATAAGTATGTATAATCGTATATACATACAGTATTTTTAGATGATTTATAATGTTCTTATATTTTATAAGAAAAAAAACCCTTATCAACACAAAAACCGTAGTCTCAAGACTTGTCGAAAGTTTTTTTTTTTTAATTTAAATATTCTTGTTTTATTCGGAAATAATAAATAAAATGTAGTAATAAATCAAAACATACAAATATAATATCGTAGTCATACTGGAGAAAGTGACCAAGTGCATTTTTTACAAAAACGAGATCATTGACTATTTGATATCTTACTAGCTTAATATTGCCCTAAAAAACATCCCAAAGGATTTTAAACATGGAAACATAATATATTGACTTTTTAAAAATGACTAACTGCATTAATGTTTATTTTCTTGCCAAGCAACAGTGACTTAAATAGCCCTCCTGAACATTTTACGTTTTATTAGTTGGTCACTTTCTCCTGTATGACCACGATATGCTGAATTTAATCAGTATAAATCGTTCCTATCTATTATACCATGTATTTAAAAAAATGCATTTTCAATTCCATAAACACATTTGTGAGTGGATCAAAACACAAAGACTTTTTATTTCTCAAAATAATATATCAACAATGATCCACAAAGTTAATGCTTTCAATATTCAAAACGTAAATAAATAACTTAAACCAGTCAATAATAGGTAACAAGCTGTATAAAAATCCAGACTTCCATATTCTTCTTCATCTTTATTTGAAATGTCAATATGAATTGATTTTTATTTGGTTGTAAATTTCATTAATATATTCAAAATAATATATCAATATGATCCACAAAGTTAATGCTTTCAATATTCAAAACATAAATAAATAACTTAAAACAGACAATAATAGGTAACAAGCTGTATAAAAATCCAGACTTCCATATTTTTCTTCATCTACATATATTTGAAATATCAATATGAATTGATTTTTATTTGGTTGTAAATTTCATTAAAATATTAAAAAGAATATATAAATATGATCCACAAAGTTAATGCTTTCAATATTCAAAACATAAATAAATTACTTAAACCAGCCAATAATAGGTCACAAGCCGTGTAAATATCCAGACTTCCATATTCTTCTTCATCTATATTTGAAATATCAATATGAATCGATTTTAATTTGGTTGTAAATATCATTAAAAGCTTATCCGGACCTGATGACATTGAGTGAATAAATCAAACAACCCTTTTTTTCTTCTTTTTTTAAAATTTTATTTGCTATGGACTCTCACTGAGAAATTATCTCAACTAACTTGATTATTATAAATTCACATTATTGTATTTTGGATACTATTTTATTTGATTTTAATGCAGAGATTCCTACGCCCAGTACCTACCTTCCTCATTTATTGACTTATTACCCTACCTATGCTAGTCCATATTTTCCAAACAACGGCACGCTTACCACTATGCAACAGCGGAGACAATACAAACACAGAGGGTGGAAATTCTTCAAGGAGGGGATGTTCCGGCGCATGCGCCCTGCGCCCCTAAGTCGTCTTATGGATTTTCATACAGGGATGCTGATTGACTAAAAGTGCGCCTGTCACACCCTTACTCCTAAAGGGTATCGGCAATGTCAAAATAATATTAAAATCGGGTGTTAAATAAAATAATAAAAGCCGGACACTGATTCGGTGAAGTCAAATGGATTTAACTTGGCAAAGTGACATAAAAATCATATAATTTCCTATGAACATAGTTGTACGTAGGTGAAATTTTCAATTGTGTCACGTGATTTTAAGTGCTTGATTCAGGTGAAAATTTGTGTTTGGAATTTTAATGTAAGTAATCGAAAATATTTCGAACTTTTATTGTGTTTTTGTGTCATAAATATTTTTTTTACAATAAATCTTTGTAAATCTTTTTTAACTAACAAACTATACCAAAAGAAACGTTAACATGCCAACGTTAACCCTTAATTGTGTATTTGAGAAATTAAAAATTAACGTTTGGTCACAAAGTTTAAAATGGAGACACGCCTTACCATTTTATTTTCTTAAACTTAGTATCTAGTAAGGAGTATGTCAGGTATTTTTTTATTTGTTTTCTTTTTTAATTGTTTATTACATTGAAAAGTACTATAATATGCAGAATTACATATTTTTTCTGCTACTTTAAAGATAATTTTCTTATTTTATTAAATAAAACAAAATTATGCATTTTACTAATGTTTCTATTCTAAAAAAAACGATAACACTTCTTTTGCCATGTAAAAAAAACATTTACACTCACATAATATCTTGAAAATATGTACCTTATTAAAATGTACATTTTATAAATTTTACTCAAGTAATGACAACTTATCTTATTCCTATTTTTTTTTAAATTACGTAGAGTAAAAAATCACTTTTATTCATTAATTTAAGAGTAAGATGGTTGGATCATCAAATGATTAATGATGTTCATTTATAATTTAACCTCCTATATCGAAAGATCTCATTTCTTTATATATATATATATATATATATATATATATATATATATATATATATATATATATATATATATATATATATATATATATATATATATATATATATATATATATATATATATTTTTTTTTTTTTTTTAATTTTTTTTTTTTTGACTTCTCATCAAAGTTGAAGAAGAATATGGAAGTCTGGGCATTTACGGGGCTGACGACCGTCATAGGCTGGTTTAAGTGATCACTTTACACACGTGTAACATTCACCAATTCTACTCATTATTGACAACCAAATACAACACTACTCAAATTCTTGGAAGTTCTATATTTATGAAACAATTTAGAAACTTTGTTCTTGAATCACTAGAACTTCACTAGGGACATCTATTGGTGAGATGTAAAGAAGCTTTTTACTAAGCAGAAACTCTTATATTAGTATGTGAGGTCCGAATCCTGGATCACACACATGAGAAACGCCAGAAAACACCATTTTCATTTTTTTATTTAAGCTTATAATTTGACCAGATAATTCATTTACAACTAGTATTTGGACACACTCAAAATGTTGTTAATCTCATTTCTATGTGTGTTCAAATGATTAAAAACACAATATTCCTCAACTGAAGTAATTTAATAAGGAATGTATATGGTAAATATGTCAATACAAGCCCTATAAAACCGGTATTTCAACCCAGTAAAAGTAAAGCCGATATTTCTCTCATCAATGATTTGCAGTCACTTTGTAGTAACATCTATCCATTTAAATTTTACTAGGTAAACACCTCTTTTTCTTAAAATTCTTCGTGAGACGTGTTTCGATGCATTCTGCATTATTTTAAATTATCGTATGTGTGGCAAAGTCCAAATTTTAGAGTTGTATCCTTGGGACGTTGAAGGATGAGGAAAATTTACACTTAGCTTCACATACGGTGTTTGAAAATGATGCGGATCCATCGTCACACGTAAATAATCAATTTTAAGAAATAGATGTATTTACCAAGCAAAATTTTAAGTTAAAACCGATATTTCTCGTTAATCTGTGATTCGTAATTCTAGATTCTACGCAACGATCGTCGCGTTTGTAGAATAACGTATCAACATCCTTTTCTATCTGAATAATTCACGTGAAAAATTTACCAAGTCTTAATTTATATTTCTTAGTTACAGTCTACTTATTGATTTGTTTCATCTGTGAATAATAAATATTTACCTTAAAGATCATGCAAATAGAAAATGAATTATTCAGTTCTTGACTATTCTGCGTAAATTATTTATGTTATTTATTTTATAAATAGTCAATGTCCAATTAATGTTTCTTAGAATGAATCACGTGAAATGGCGACAACTTAAAAAAAAATCTATTTTATGGTATTTTTTTTACGTTAAAAATGAAGTCAAAATACAAATATTTTTCCAATTCTCATTCGCACCCAGTGGTGCATAGGGCACTGCATCGCCTTAACGAAGAAAAGCTTTTTGGGAAGAAGTAAAAGAAATTTCTTATTTTACGAGATGTGGGTTCGGCTAAATATACAAATAAAATGTGTGATAATGTGTTTTTACTCTTATGTATGTAGGTATATATCACACATACACAGAAAGAAATATAATGTATTGCCTGAACAATACATTATTCAGTATCTACCACAAACGAATGATCCTGCTCGGTAACGAGGGTCGGCTTCAGAATTTAAAATTTTGTCAATAAACATGACATAAGTAACCTAAGTATACATTTCAGACATATTTATTTAAACTATATAAATAAAATACCTTTCTGGAGGTCCCAGCTACGCTTCTGGAAGTCCCTGGTTCAATTCCCATGTCAAATAAATAATAAATGTTTTTTTTTCACTCTGATATTTATTCAATATTACCCTGGACTGGTACCTGAAGCGTAGAGCTGATCACCGTTACTTCGTGTGTTAATACAGTCAAGATAACACTGCGTTTCTGTGATGCAATGCCCTTTGCACACATAAATGCAGTGTTATCTTGACTGTCAACGGACCGCAACCTTCGGGGTGCGGATAAGGGTTTGAAAAAGAAGATATAAAAAATATGTCCGTTTGTTCAAAATCTTAATTATCTCAGAAAAGAAAAAAAAGTGAAACAAATATATGAGGCGAACATGGTTGGTTATAGAAGCGTGGAAGGCATGATTAAATATTTCTTCTTCTTCTTCTTCTGCTTTTTGTTTGCCTTGTGGCCTGTTTTTAAGAGGGATTAGCCTCCTGCGATGTTGATTCCCAGCTGTTAATCCATCTATTTGGTGGTTGTACTCGTCTATCTTGGGATTGGCCGCACAGTGCAATGTGGGGTAGTCTGGATGGTTCCATTATCATAGCTCATAGCTCTTAAGTATTTTAAATACTTGTCACGAGTTGTTTACGAAGACTGTTTGCAAACACAGATGGGTGTGGCGTTCTATTCTCTTTACATACCCCTGCGGGGAAGCGGAGTGTTAGTTAGTTAGTTTAAAGATAATCTTGCACTTATAGCGACCGAGAGCTTAACGAATCCATAGGGATTGTTCAGTAAAAGCAAATAGTTAACAACATTTTAAGTGTGTCCAATTCGCAAATCTGGATTATCTCCAATTATAGGAGTTATTCCATATTATTATTTGACATCTCAACATAGATGGAGAAGAATATGGAAGTCTGGGCATTTATTTTGTCATGTCGTAAGCCCCGTAAATGCCCAGACTTCCATATTCCTCGCCATCTATGTAGAGATGTCAAAAAATTAAGCAAATAGTATTTATTTTATCTTCCACGGCGGTCCTGGACTATCCTTTCCACAAAAATGTCGTGCATTCTTAATTTCGGTCATAAACAAATAAACCACATTTACCAACTGACGTTTTCATCGTGAAATAGATGAGTTTGAAGTCATAATGTGTGTTGTGAAGCTTGTTGTTTTTATTTAAATTTAAACACAAAATTAATTTATTTCTCATTTTGGTTGTTTAAGCTAATAAACATAGGTGAGTTTTCTTTTCTGAAATTTTCTAACGATATTATTAACTAGTATACTACCGTTTGTTTGATCTTGTTTTTCATAATTTTAAACTAAGTCTGAATTTTCTTTGTACTACCACAATTCTTTCTACATTTGTTATATATACATATATATATATATATATATATATATATATATATATATATATATATATATATATATATATATATATATATATATATATATATATATATATATATATATATATATATATATATATATATATATATATATATATATATATATATATATATATATATATATATATATATATATATATATATATATATATATATATATATATATATATATATATATATATATATATGTATATATATGTATATATATATATATATATATATAAATATATATATATATATATATATATATATATATATATATATATATATAAATATATATGTGTGTGTATGTATATATAACAAATGTAGAAAGAATTGTGGTAGTACAAAGAAAATTCAGACTTAGTTTAACATACGATGTTTGAAAATGATCGGATCGAAAAATGTGTCTCGATAGATTTTCAAGTAGAATTTTAGTAGAAAAGAGTAAAATTTGTGGTCAATTATTAAAAGAAAGAAATCTTTTGAAATCATTTACAATTTTAAATATTGACGATTTTTCTACAGTAATAATAATAATTTTTATAACGTCGTTTATAATTTTCGCATCGTACTATACTTCATCAAGAGCGGTTTAGATCTTTAATTTCTTATCTTTTTATCTAAGATATGATATCGCTCACCCCTTTCAACAACGTCATATTTCACAAATCGTCAATTTTCAGTTGTGCATCTTTCCGAAATGCCCAGAAAATGTACCATATCCCAGCAAAAGCGGCATATTTTAAAATTAATGTTTACCCGCTACAGGGCAAAAAGTGTTGTTTTTGCATTTTGAAGAAAAGGTAATGTTTATTATTTTTTTTAAATGAACTAAATATTTTTCAAATGCAGATAAAACATTCAGGATTTACCTTAAAAGATCTGTTGCACAGTAAAAAGTTCAATAAGTGGCTTGATATTTATTTTTAATCCATTACATTATATTTTTAAACTTTAAAAACGAGCTCCTGAAAAGTCAAGTTTTTTGATATATGACGTTGTTGAAAGGAATGAGCGATATATATGTACGAAACTGATTTAAATAATACCATAAATTTTTATATTTATAAACTTATATTTTTACAATACTTTGGACTTGTTAACATAAAAAACGGACATATTTACGTCGTCAATTATGTCTCCCCAATACAGAGTTGAAGGACAGTAAAAATACAAATGACAATCCGTCAAAAAAAAACTGTAACTATTGGGTACATAGTTTACAAAGAGCAAGGTGCGAATATTTTGCATTTACATGAATTAGAAAAATAAACGTCGAATGAAAACATCACAGCGAATAAACCTTTAAAATATATATAAAATTATCATTAAAAAACTTGAATTTCGTAAAGTTTGTTTTCTTTGAAATTTCGACCCCAATGGCAGCGTCATCTCTTAATTATAACAGCAATACAAGTAATACAAAAATTGGTCTTGGTCTATTGGTCTTGTTGGCAGCTCCTTAAATATTGTATACACAAAAGCATTATGAAACAAAACATACTCAAAATGTGTTCTTTTTTTCCATTTAACCAGATTAAAGTTGGGATAGTCTAAAAGTATGACATTGCTATATTTATAAATATTTGACAGTCGTAATCTATGTCTATGATAAGATAATATATAATAATAATAATAATAATAATGGATAAGTACCTGTTTTGACGTTGGAAATGAAAAATGTAAACGTCATTTTTTTGGTCTAAACTATTTGATATAAAAATCTGTTATGTTTTCTTCTTTGACCCTATCCGTACCTACATACATTGGGTACCTGATCACAGTTTTAACAGGATGTCAACTTACCAACTAATCATCACGTCTTGTCTTCACACGGGTAGGCAGAGAGAATAGAACGCTACACCATTCTGTCTTTGCAAACAATCTTAGCCTCTATAATTTCATTAATTGATTCGGCAGTCACTTTTTGGTAAAATATATCCATTTTTAATAAATGTATTACTAAGTGTATTAAAAATGTATGCTGTGTATTAAAAAGTTGTATTTACTAAGTAATACATAAATTAAAAATCTTAGCCTCTTCTATATATTTATGCATCTCTTGAAAACAATCATAAAAAAAGAAAACTGTCGAAAGCAAAACGATTGCCTTAAAATTATCTAAAAAACGCTGTTTATATGTACCTTATAGGTTTACAACATTTTGAGTGTGTCCATTTGGATACACTCAAAATGTATTTACTTGGTCACAATATCTGGATTATCTCCAATTACAGTAGTTATTTTCATATTATTTTTGACATCTCATCAGATAAAGAAGATTATGGAACAAAGATGGAAGTCTGGGCAGAAAATATAGAACTTCTAAGAATTTGAGTAGTGTGATTGTCAATAATGGGTAGAATTGGCTAATGTTACATGTGTGTAAAGTGATCACTTAAACCAGCCTATGATGGTCGTCAGCCCCGTAAATGCCCAGACGTCCATATTCTTCTTCATCTCTGATGAGATGTCCTCCTTGTAGGTTTTTAAATATCCACTTGTATTGGTAAAAAAAATTAGGGCAACAGCAAACTTCTCTCCTGCTGTATCTTTTACTCTTGTATTTGCATCAGGCGGCAAGAAATGTCAGACGACGTGAATGTAAAGAATTTTGAAACTTTGTCTAGGCTTGCTTGTTGCTTTTCCCAAAAAGTCACTTATCATGTCACTAACGGTAAATGCATGGGTAGAATAGAAGGACTTTTTCCATTGCACCTACGTGTTTGTCTATTTTTCCGATATTCAAAGTTTTCCTTACAATTCTGGCTGATGGCATACTTATATATTATTTTTATAATGTTCTCTCCTTTACCCTAACAAGTAATACCACATTAGTGTCATTCACTATCACCATTACGTCTTGTTAACTTCTAGAAAATTTCGTGGTGGTTTTACAAATTTGTATTTATTTAATTGTTGGGTAATATATCCAAAATTAAACAAGGTTTATTGAATTGAATTCTACATTTATTTATGTGGATGTTTTTTTCTTTTTAAGACATTATCAAACAATCCTGTATTATTAAGATATTATCAAATACTCCTGTATTTATTTAGATTATGAGGGACATTGAAAGCTTTTAAATGTTAATTCACTGTAAAATCAGGATACATTTTTTTCCCATTTTCTTTAATTTTCCCAACTTAGTTCATAAAACAAAAAATTGCTTTGCAAGAGAAGGTCTGTCAGAAAACCTAGATGCTTCTGTATCAGATCTGGGAATGCGGTGGGACAATTTTCAATGCTAACTTACATCTTATTTGAGTGCAACAGTTGCTAAAGATGAATCATCTGTGCATTGAGTGACGTTATGTTCAACTGCTCTGAAATCGTGGACCAGTGACTGAATTAAGACATTTTCGTTATGCTCGTTCTGAGAAATAGTGGCTGTTAGGATCTTATTATGTTATCAGCTTCAATAACTAACTCCTTGGTTATCATTTCCTCGTAACCCTAGAAGACAATCGAAAGATACCTCGAAGTAAATACGAAACCAATACACCCACAATAATAGGTGTATTGTACGTAAAGTATATCTTGTCTTAAAAAAATAATTTTTAAAATTATATGTTCCCAAAAATTTGTCTCAACTTTTTGATTTTCTAATAAATTGAGTGAAAATTATATATATATTTTTTTGTAAGCAATTTAAGTTGGTATATTTCAGGGACCATAAGTTCTATCAAAATAAAATAAACACCGTTTTATAGATAATTTAATGTTTATTATTTCTGTATCATTTGTTTTCTTTAAACTTCAACCATTTTTGTGGGAAATAAATAATAAAAAAACGCGGGACACATTTTAAGGGAAGACTTCCAGGAACTTAAGGAATACTTAGCCAAAAATCAAAACTTTCAATTTTATTATAATATTTGACCTAAAATATGCTTAATTCGCCTGGACTCCATAGAGTGCAGTGAGGGGTCAGAATTAGCTCTCAAGAGAATGAAATTTCAGAGGAAATGTGAACGTATATTAACGATTTAATAGTAGACATTTATTCAAAATTATGAAAACATGCTAAGCTAAAAAATATTTTGCATTTTTTCTTGCCACGAATGGAATCAAAATCTCCAAATTCTCTCGTCAAATTTTTATATTTTGCAGATCCATTTTTTCGAAGAATCTGACGAAATTTGTCCAACGTGCCGCGTACGTCCTTTTGCGTTTTAGGCGTCAATGTGATGACATTAACGTGATCTTATCAAATCGTACTATTTGTACCTATGTACACAGTATATGTATATTATATCTAATGCAGATTCTACTGATAAGCATGTGAGATTTTTGGGACAAGGTTCTCTTTTCATTTGGTTAAGAGCTTCGAATGTGAACACATGGATTTACATTTATTGATAGAAAATAAGTTCGTGAATTATTATAAGTAACTTGTTTTGTCAGGTAAGCATTATTTAGGATTGTTTTTTTTTTCGCAACGAACTTGATGACTTGAACTTGATAAGATAATACATGTGTCACGCAGAACACGTCTACCTGTAATTGCTTTTATAAAATATTTGTTTAAAATAAATCACCCGAGACCCAAAAGGTGTGATAATTTTAACATAGGTGAATTAATATGTCATAATAATAATCTACATATATTTGATTTTGAGTATTCGAGATCGTAACTGAACTTAACAATTTTTTTTTACAAAATAAACACCATACTTATCAATATTATTGTACTCGTATTTTAAGTCATTCGTCCGCCTTCATAGTATAGTGGTTAGCATATTGGAATACCATGCTGGAGATCTATCGTTCATTTCTCATTGTATCAAAATAAATAAAAGTGTTTTTACTCCAATATTTATTCAATATTACCCACGACTGGTACCCGAAGCGCAGGTCTGATCACGTTGCCTTCATATAATAAACGATCAAATTATCAACTTGATGCAGTGCCCTATGCACCATTGGGTGCAGAAAAGAGTCAGTAATGGAAGGTATTTTAAGATGTTATCTTATATCATCATCACCTGTCATTTAAAATTACACTTTTCATTTAAACTAAATGAAATGAAAAACATCGGACATTTCAATTTCTGAATGTATCCATATATTTATCCCTCGACACAGGCGCGTATTTCAATAGGAAGCAGTACTGCCTCCGAATAAGCACAGTGTAATAATTTTTTTTTAAATGTGATCACTTAAACCGGTCTATGAGGATCGTAAGCCCTGTAGATGCCCAGACTTCCATATCGAGATGATTAAAAATTCCAGTAGTGATCATGTCTTTAAGAACAGTGTCCGTCGATGGTTGCTTCTCGTTGGAAGGGATAAGGTAGAAAGTGAATTAATTAAAGTCCAGGTGTAATTATTTTATTGTAAAACCTTTATACTGTAAATTGTTATTGTATCTATTGCATGTAATGTACATAATCTAATAATTAAAAAAAACAAATAATAATAAATTTTAAAAAATGTATAAACATGTAAGTATTTCGGCTCAACACAGGCCATGCCTAAAGAGCCGTAATACATATAGTAAAAAAATGTATGTATCTATGAAATAAATATAATTAATATATTCTTATTTATCTATGTTGAAATGTCAAAAAATTATTTCATATATACATATCGAAGTCGTACAGGAGAAAGTGACCAACTAACAAAACGTAAAATGTTCAGGAGGGCCATTTAAGTCACTTTTGCCATTTTTGTCATTTTTAATAAGTCAACATATTATACTTCCATGTTTCAAATCGTTTGAGTTTTTTTCAGGGCCATATTAAGCTAGTAAGATATCAAATAGTCAATGATCACGCTTTTGTAAAAAATGCACTTGGTCACTTTCTCCTGTATGACTACGAATGTTGACTGATACAGACTTGTATGATCTGTTTTGTATTTTTTTTACAAATTATTCGGAAGCATTTGACTAGTGGAAAAGTGACTTTTTCTTTTGTCATTTTCCCCTCGTGGCATACCTGTATAATGATGCTGTGTGTGTGAATAGGAATAGCGCATGGTAAATATGCAGATTAAGTAGGAAACTATACAAAAGCAGATCACCGTTACGCTGACACGTAAACCCGATAATGAGAATGATAAACATGTATTTATTGTGTGTTATAATTTTCTAAAAGTGTATCTACAATACCAATTACCTACTGACTACTACTGTATTATAGATACATGGTGATACTATGATAAATAAACTTTTATATATTTTTTTTGTTAGGGAATTGTACAGCTTTCCATTGAAAAAAGTATATAATAAAAAAAGTTACATTTATAAAAATAAAGCCATATTATTTTTTTGACATCTCGTCAAAGATGAAGAAGAATATGGAAGTCTGGGCATTTACGGGGCCCAGTTAAATGCCCAGACTTCCATTTTCTTCTTCATCTTTGATGAGATGTCAAAAAATAATATGAAAATAACTCTTGTAACTGGAGATAATCCAGATTTTGTGAACAAGTATTTGGACATAGTCAAAATGTTGTAAAATAAAGCCAATTCCACAATTCCACATTTATGTTATAATAACTATCAAAAACATTAAGATTTACAGAGCTTACTTCCGTCATAGGCTGGTGTAAAACCAGACTTCCATTTTCTTCTTCATCTATGTTGAGATGTCAAAAAATAATAATAAAAAAATATTAAAACTGAAATAACACACTCTGTATATAGCAACTAACAACGACTAATTGGTTCTCGGTATTATTATAACTGGGAGTATTTCACGGACATTTTATTTGACTTTTATTGTCAGAGTTTATACCATCCCAGCAGAGAGTGGTTTACCCGCGGTTAAACTATACCATAACGTTAAAAAAAGTCAATATGTTGAACATAAATAAATAATAAATTGTTTCAACGTACTATTAGTCTCAATTAAATATTGATAGGTTTAATGAATTAAAGTGAAAAATGGATTTTTGTGTATAAAGGTGCGTTTATAAATTAAATATACTTCGTTCAATCATTTGGTGTGGCGACATATTAAAAAAGAAAATTCAGTAAGAAATTCAGCTATAATCAATAAATTTATATAAAAGTGATAGCTTTTCCATTGCTAAAATTTGACGATTGTAAATCGAGCAATAAATTATCGCTAATCGAAAATATTTTACATTTTATTTTTTTTATTTTATTTTATATAGTTACAAGTTTTTTTTTAAAATACATAATTTAATTCATTTGCTAGACAGTTCTACATTTGACAAATAAAAAAATTAGTTACTCTGTTTTCTCCGATAAATGTACTAAGCTCTTGTGCTTGGGAGAGACTTTAAAAGAGAATTATTTGTGTTTTTGTTTTTGTTATTTACAAAAATACTTCAATTTCATACTACTTCTGTAAGCCTAAACGGCTCATTATTAAAAATAATAAGGTATTCAATTGTGGTAGAGTGAGTTCGAACCCTAGAAACTCTGACTCGAGAGTCCGCGACACTAACCACGGAAGCACAACCCGACACTATCTATTATTTATTGTTTTTTATTGTCAATATTTGGGAGTGATATAAATATATTGCTTTGACTGTGGATTTTGTAATAGACTTCACTTTTTAGCGTACATAATGTATGCATTTGTGTACTCGTATTTACAGCACCTATGCAAATACGAATTCGCATGTATATTTAACATAATAGCCCAATTGATAAGTCAGTTTAATCAAAATTAGGACACAAGTGATTGGGTTGGTAACAATCGTGTCTATAAAACTAATTACTTTTTTAAACCTTATAACTCAATAATATTATTGCTCCACAAATGTCATGAGTTGTCATAGGCTGTACGTAAAAATGATCTACTTCTTCTCTGGTCTCAATCCTGCGGATTGGTCTGCAGCAACAGATGACCTCTCCTTCGCCATTCTCGTCTATTTTCGGAAGTCCTCTTCAGCTCCTCATACGTCGAGCAGCCCATGTCTTCGTATAAGTCGCTTAGGTATTTGCTCATCTTATTTCCTTCGTTTATTCCCTCGATCGTCCCCTCTATTATTTTGTGCAGGAAACCCTCTTGTATTAGCACGTGGCCGATCCATTCGGCGCGTCTTTTGGAGATAGTCGCGAGTAGGTGATTCCTTTCTTTGATTAATCGTAGTACCTCATCGTTGGAGACCCTTAAATCTTTTCCATATAAAAAATTGTTTACGAGTTTTCGTGCTCTCTTTTGATTTATGTTGCGCGCTATTGCTCTTGCTACATTTTTACTCATTCTAAATTTCAAGGCAGCTTGCAGTCTGCTGTGGTGCAAAAAAAAGGTCTCATATTTTAGTGAAACTTTGATTTGATTGATGGAAAATTTTCATTACCATATCAACATTTTATCGTACTCTGCGATCGATTGTTATTGCGAAAGTTTTTTTCAATGAAATGGAAGATAGAATGTAACAGCCTGCGACGCCGGTGAATTAATTATGTTTTTTTATCACTAAAACTCATACTGTTAACAAACATTTTAAGCATATATTACATTTCAATTTATTAGTTTTGGAATATGTACTTTGCTACCTAGGTTTTTTTATCTCCTCTTAAAATCAGACCTGCCTCCAGGTGTAATGATTTTAATTTTTTTTTTGTAAAAATGCATATAAATGCACCCTCTTTAATAACTTTTAAGAAACATCTGAGACATTACTATGTATAATTAGAATCCTAACTTATTTATTTTTTTACAAAAATGTTAATAAAATTAGTATATAACCATTCACCGAGATTTTTACGTCTACCGGTTTCGAGACGTACCCGTCTCTTCGTCAGGACAATCACTAACACAGCATGCAAACAATACTACCCTTCACCACCATAGCACCATTTACACACTCAAAACTACACAAAATGTCTAACACATGCGATTTTTGGTCGACCCGAAGACCAACATGCACTATAGTTTTCAATACAGACATGCGTTACGAGCCGAGGTTAAACGTATATTGTCCATCAAATCTCATCCCTTAGTTTTTCCCTCTACCTCATTCGCTTGACTCCCTTTTTCCTTTGCCTTATTATCATCAAGTTGTAATTTATGTTTTTTTTTAAGTTAAAAAACTATATACCCTTTAATAAATTGCAAACAGCTATATATGGTATCAAACGTTTTGACTAATATCACTAGTCTGTTTTTGGTTGGTTGGAAGATACTTCTTTTCAGCAATAAGCCCGCCAAAGTACTAATTTCTTTTCTGTACATGAAGTTTAAATAAATAAATAAATATATTTTTATCATTACCTCCTAGGGGTAGGTACTACCTTTTTCCAAGATAAATTGTCTTTACGTACTTTCTGTTCGTTTATGAATTTCGATTTTTAAATTTGCAATGTCATTAATGACGGATAATTATAGCGGCTCATAACGTAGGCGTATTAATTATTAATAGGTTTAAATACATTTTATTTTTTTACTTATTAAATTAAAATATTTCATACCCAGTAAGTTCGTTTGGAAAAATTGAAAAGTTATCTTTGTGCATTTATTTGTTTATTTAACTTTGTAAATATATCTTTTTCTTATTATCAAACACCGTATTGCTGACGACGTCACAATAGATTTTAAGAAATAGTGGTATTTACTAAGTTAAATTTATGTTACAAGTAAATTACCACAAATTGGCTGTTGAATCTATTACTACAACTATTTTTAACGTACTATACTCATATTATTGTTTAAAAAAATACATATTATAACCTTTTTTATATTTTTATTTTTACAGATTTATAACTTACTCCGTTTTATTACACGAACAAAATCTCTTAAATATTGGAAGCAATAAAATAACGAAAATGAAACCTCGTGTAAACCCTCATAAAATGATAACAGTCAATAAATACAGAAACATATCAAATAAAGATATATAACCGATAAAAAGATAAGCCGTGAAAGAAAATTGTATCAACAAAAAATATCTATAAATCAAAGAAGATAGTCATAATTAAAAGATTGGGAAAGAAAATGTATTAATTTGATAAAGAGATTCAGTGGATATTTGGAAGCGAGAGCACATGGATCACAGACACTTTTAAAATATAAAAGGATAGAATAAACTAAATCAAATTCAGATTTTCTCTTATCCGGTTGAAGAGTCGCAAGAGGACGATGTTTTTAGACCGGATTAAATAGTTCTCACGTCGGTTTGGATGAATCTTGAAGCTGGTTGAATAAGTCAAACGCGTGTTGGACCGTCATGCACGATGCTCCGGCCAAGAGTATCGCTTCGGCGGGTCTTCCTGGCGCTGATGCTGGTCTTCGGATTCGGTCTCTTCTGGAGCAGTGTTCTTCAGGTATATATTTTGCAATTCTATCTTTTAACATTTTAATGTTGGCAATATTTAAAAAAATATATAGATACATGTTATATATCTTTCTACATCTTCACTTTCGCCTTCTTTAACCCTAGATTACTTAACTATCCTCCGAATGACGGTCTTTACTAAACATTCGTTAAAAATACGACATAGAAATAAAACGGGAATGAATAAGTTAATATGTTTTTAGAACTAACATAAACGTTCTTTGGGTAAGAGATCACGTATTAATGAAATAAATAAATAAATGTACATAAGAAGAGAAATGTGTAGCAAGGGGTGCGGGAACGACGCGAACATCGTTTTTTCCATGAATCGTCATAATGCCTTAATTTTTACGATAGTTTAGTATTCTAGGGTTAATATGAACTCCAAGTCTCTAAACACCAAGATAGAAAGTATACACATACTTTGTTGTTGCTAGAATGAACTTTTCATTTACTACAAAGCAATTTTGAATATTACGTCACAATTTTGGGTACTTAGATTAAAATTCAACGATGTTAGATTTTTTTTCTTCGTTTTGTATAATTATTTCTGATTCGTGTTTGTAAGCTTATGTGTGTTGTTTTTTTCAATAAAAAAAATATATTTCAAGCAATCATTTATATTTTAGGATACAATATTCTCTGGATGGAGTTCAGAAAAGCAAAACAATCTCATTGCACCAATAGTTCCTTCTGCAGACGAAGAACTCAATGTCTGGCCGGCGTTCATCCCGGGTAATCTCATAGACAATGTGAGTATATTGGCTATAATGTTCTGAGAGAACTATATTATTTCGAGGGTGAACATATCTATAACTCGGCTGAGACACTATAACAAGGATGGGGAACGTTTTCATTTCTAAAGATCACATTCGTTTATCTCATGAGTTGGCAAAGTAGGGCTCATGGGTCTCAAGTAGCTCTTTGACCTTTTCAGTGCGGCTCTGGTACAAATATCCGCCGGAAGGCTCTTTGACTCTATGTATCCACGCGAATAATCTTTTTAAAGCATGAACCTTATCAAAAGCAATTTGATAAATTGTCTTATTGTTGAGAACCTGGAAACGTGCTAAAAATAACGACATACAAACCTGACTTGGTCAAACTTTCAAAGGAGATACAAGAATATTATCCCCAATAAGTAAATTTTCAGATTGACCAGCTATTCGCGGTTCTAGGCCAAAACGGTTTTTTCGTCTGTCTCTCTACTTTACGCATTTTTTCTTCTGTATTATTATTTCTATCACTTTCTACCGTTCTCTTTCTCTCCTTACACCATACCTATCTGAAAACCCTAATACATATCGCTTACTCCTTTCAACAACGTCATATATAAAAAAAAACTTGATTTTTCAGGAGATCGGTTTTAAAGTTTATAAATATAATTAAATGTATTAAAAATAAATATCAAGCCACTTATTGAACTTTTTACTGTGCAACAGATCTTTTTAGGTAAAACCTGAAGGTTTTTTCTGCATTTGAAAAATATTTAGTAAATTTAAAAAAATAATTAAATAATACATTTTCTTCAAAATGCAAAAACACCCGATACATGGCTTTCTGCCATGTAGCGGGTAAACATTAAGTTAAAAATATGCCTATATATATATATAACTATATATATATAAGTAACATTAAGTTAAAAATATGCCTATATAAATATAACTATATATATATATAAGTTAAGGATATAGTACATTTTCTGGGAATTCCGAAAACATGCACAATTTACGATTATTGATTAAATTTACGATATGACGTTGTTGAAGGAATGTGCGATATATAATATATACTATACAAAAATAACCATTTGAAACATTAAAAAATAATTTTATTGTAGCACATATTCTACTACTACTACTACCATCACACCGTTTGACTACAGGGGTAGGCAGAGAAGATGGGACGCTGGACTCCTCAGTCCTGACATACAATACACTCCTAGCTTCCTTCACATCCATACATCTAGTCATACTCGTACACGCTCTCCGGTTACGTAGTCTTTTGACTCGACCAAATTACGACTTTTTTAGTGTACCTGCTCGTTTTGTTCTCTTGTTCACATTTGCTAGCAGTCATTCTTTTATTCTCTCGTTATCCATTCGCTCCATGTGTTCTTACCACCTTAAATAAATTACATGTTTTACTATTAATTTTTATTTTATTATTTTATTTAAAAGGAGAAATAATTGTGTTTTTATTATTTATAAAAAATACTTCAATTTTATACTATTTCTATGAGCCTAAGCGGTTCCTTATTAGTGATAGGTACCGTAGAACGGGGCTACTTGAACTTTGATGTGTTACGTGAGCCCAGTACAAAAAAAATCTGTATTTGGTCTAGAAGAATGAACGTATCGACATGATTCATTGTTTCCCTGACAGGTGACACTTATTGTCACGATACTTCGATCGATCTAAATATTTTTTTGTACTGGGCTCAAGTAATACATCAAAGTTCAGGTAGCCCCGTTCTACGGTATCAAATTGTAGAAGAGTGGGTTCGAACCGAGAAACGACTTATAATCTGGATTTCTGTCAATAATGTTATAAATTTTCGCAGCCCCCGCAAGTGGTGACGAAGGCTCCCGAGTACGACCTAATAGATGGCGCTGCCGGGAACTCGTTACCCACCGCGCCACCCCGGCCCTGGTTCGTGAGGGGCGGCGTGAGGCGGCCGGGCGGCGCGCTGCGCGACCTGCAGACCGGGCGGCGGGTGGCGCGCCTCTTCCCCTCCGAGTCCCCGGAGGACAGGATACCGGAGCAGCTCATGTTCGTGCCGCCGGAGTATGTGCCCAATCTGGACCACCCGAGGCTGAAGAAGATCGTCCTCCCCAACGGGCTGGGCGCCTGGAACGTGGCGGCCGGGAGGCACGTGTTCCACAAGCAGAGCTCGTGTCCCGTCAGCACTTGCTCCATCACGGCTGATCACGAGGAGGCGATCGACGCGGACGCGATCATCTTCAAAGACCATTACATTCAGCCGAATTTCCCTCGACCAAAAAATCAGGTGAGACAAAAATCAATAATCTTCTTCTTCTTCCGCTTGGTGTAGGTCTTGTGGCCTGTTTTTAAGATGGATTAGTCTCCTGCGATGTGGATTCCCAGCTCTCAATCCATCTCTTTGGTGATCAATCATCAATATTTATATTATTTATTATATCGGACACTGGATTATTCACCCTACGGATGAGATGTCAATTTATAGGTGTCTCAACATGATATGAATTTTTAATAATTTACCTAATGTCCAAGTGACTCTGAATTCTAGCTACTGCTTATGCAACACCGTTTATCATGTCCCTACTCAGGCTTCAACTTTATAAGTTTCATAGCCTATGCCTACTCGTGAGTGGATTTACTCTTTATGTTTAAAGTTACTATAATTTCATGTAATTCATGAGTGAAAATTCTCGGCAAAAACACTCGCTATCTCGCTAGAGGCATGAGTTTATACAATGAAATGAAACCTCTATCATTCCTCTTTATATGAAAGAAGATGGAAGTCTTGCCAGGTCGTAAGCCCTGGGATGCTGAAACTTCCATCTTCTTTCATATAAAGAGGAACGATAGATGTTTCATATCAAGTTGAGACACGTATCAACAATCATTAATAATGTTTGTACATTAGCATCATTTGTAAATTTCAGAATCATCCGCTAGTTTTGGAAGTTATTACAAATTTTATCCATTTTCTATTTAAATTTTGTGGTGAATACCATAATTTCTTTGAATCTATTGTAACACGTGTTTCATTATTGTCTCTTTCACGATTTGGCAGTCACTTTGTAGTATGTAATGTCTATCCATTTTTAATTGAAATTTAACTTGAAAAATATCATAATACGTCTAAATTTTAGAGTTTTGTCCTCCGGACGTTGATGGATGAAGAAAATTTACACTTGGCTTCACATACGGTGTTTGATAATCGGAATCCATCGTTACACGTGTAAAAATAGATTTTAAGAAACAGTGGTATTTACCACGTAAAATTTTAAGTTGAAACCGATATTTCTAATTACATAAAGCACCTTGATCGGGTTTTTATATTCGTTGTGTTCTTGGGGACATTGAAGGATGAAGAAAAATTACACTAAGGTTCATATACGGGGTTTGATAATCGGAATCCATCGTCACATGTGTTAAAATAAATTTGAAGAAATAGTGATATTTACCAAGTAAAATTTGAAGTAATAACCGATATTTCTTGTTAAATAAAATACTTTAAAAATACTTAAGAATAGTGGAATTTACCACATAAAATTTTAAGTTTAAACCGATATTTCTCTTATTTTGACTAAATATCTATCCATATTATCACAAAGTGACTGACAAATCAATCACTGAAAGAAAAAAAATCTTATCATTTTGTATCGCAACGTAATTTGTATCAAATATAATGTTTTTATATTTGTAGATATGGATGTTGTATCACCTGGAGTGCCCATATCACACTCCCAACATCAAGAACCCGGATGCCTTCAACTGGACTGCAACGTACAGAAGAGACAGTGATGTGGTGACGCCTTATGAGAGGTGGTATTACTACAATCCTCATGTCACGCAAAACGAGAACATGGACAGAAACTATGCTGCCAATAAGACCAAAAAGGTAAAGACCTATTGTTTGTTAGAATAAGACAACAAAAAACACTGAAACTATTGTACTGAATTTTCTCTAAACTATGTATGTATGTATAGTTTACTTCTACATCTTTTTTATACATCATATATACAGGGGTGGGATGCCAATTTTTTAACAGGTGTACGGGTGAAAGGGAAAGAGGTTGGAGGGAGGGGGGAGGTGTATTATTTTGTTTTAACAATCCAAAATACATAATAATAATAAAAAATATTTAATATGCACATCAAACGACAAAATACAGATATGACATATTTTTTTATGGTAGAAAATTCTTTAATTCATCAAATCAAATATTTAATGGTCATATGTCTCTTTTGCGCAAACGGATACAAACGGATATGTCTCTTTTGCGCATCCCTAATAAATGTTTCTCTTTAAATTTTAAAAGGCAACAAAGTTTTATGTTTCATAATAGATTTAAACCAACCACTGAAATTCCATTTATATACTGATTGTATCAGAGAATATTAATTTCTTTTAATTTAACAAGGAGCTCGCTGACCCAAGTAAAATTTAACAAGCGGCTCGCGCGAGCCCCTTCGAGCCCTACTGCCCACCGCTGCATATGTATGTAGTTTATACATCTGGAACCGTTTGCCTTCTCCTTTGAGGATAATCCAGAATCCCAACCAGATTCGATCACCACCGAAGACTCGTCCTTTTTTAAAATCTCACCTCTTTTAAATTTTAATAAAATTAGAATTAAATTATAAATTTAAAGCCTTCTTCTATCAATGAATATTCCTGATTTTCTTTTTTTGTGGTGTTTTCAATTGTATTAATTATATTACGATCAACATTTGGAACTGGATTATAATAAAGTTCGTGTATTGTAGATAGCATAAGACATAGTAAATAATAAAAAATAAATATTTAAAGTGACCTTGAGACGGTATATCGTAAAAATGGCGGTATATTTATATAGCGCCATTTTTACGATTTACCTCATTTATGAGACAAATATTATTGTCATTATTATTATAATTGTGGAGGTCCTCACCAAAGAGTTACATTTCCAATATTGCACGTTAAATCTTTTAAATGCAAATCTGTTCTGTTTACTGTATTCGATCGAAATCTTAATTAAAGTTGCGACAAAACGTGACCAATCCTGTGTTAAACTAATATGAAATCATTCAATCGCACCAAAATAACAATTCTACAAGCTAGAATTCCTGATTACTTAAAAATCATTTATAATGGAAATGTAACGTTTGGGTGAGGACCTCCACAATTATAGTTGTACGGTCGTTCGACACTTTTTATCACTGTCTAATACATCTTTTTTAAAAACTAAATATGAAGGGTGAAAATGGTATATCGTAGTCATACAGGAAAAAGTGACCAAGTGCATTTTTTACAAAAACGTGATCATTGATTATTTGATATCTTGCTAGCTTAATATTGCTCTAAAAAAATCCCGAAGGTTTTCAATCTTGGGAGTATAATATATTGAACTGCATTGATGTTTATTTTCTTGACAGGCAAAAGTGACATAAATGGCCCTCCTGAACATTTTACGTTTTGTTAGTTGGTCACTTTCTCCCGTATGACTACGATATACGATATATAAATGTATGTATTTATTTGTGTGTGTTTTAACATGTACCCTCGACTGTTTTTTACTGTTTTTAATATGGTACTTTTTAAATGAACACACCTTAAAATCTCTCCATTTATTATTCTATTTAATTAGCTTTTCTATAGGTATATGATTTGATTAAATATAAACTAAAAATAACACTTTTATCTCACCTTGAGTGATGATAAGGTAATATTTACCAACTGAATAATTGTGATAAGACTGGTATATGAAATAGGACTCGATGGATGGATATTTTTTTCATCACCTATTCAATATTTCATGGATAAATGTTGCCAGATTCTGAGAATTATTGTTCTCTATTTTTTAACATATTTTTGACCATGAAGTTATTTGAAGTTATTGATAACTTGGTTTATGGCTATGCGAAAAAAAATTCTTGGTAAAGGTACTTAATTTTTTTCACACTTGCCGTCAAACTGTGTTTATGTAGCACTTGAAATGTGTTATGAAATATTATATAGAGCTACAAATAATCATAACTTGTGACAATTATGTGTTGCATAATTTGCATATAATTTATATTTTAAACTAGCTGTATAAACGTGGCTATGACTCGGTCTGGTTAAATAAAAAATAAATAAAATAGAAAGCACACACTTTTTTTGTTTAATTTCACAATGCTTGTGAAGCAATGTAAATATCAATAATCTGTGAATCAACAACCGTATTGAAAACAATGAAAATGCCAAATAATAGCAATTGCCAAAAAGCACGCTGTCCGCCATGAGCAATGTTAGTTTTGCATGTGTTACTATTAAGTTTAACAGATGGCGCTGCTATTGCGGTCAAAAAAGCTATTTAAAAAAAAACACAATTTTATCTTATTTTAGTTTTGCACTGACATCTTTTGGTGTATTTGCATTTTATAATTATAAAAAACAACCATGTATATAATTTTTTCCACTTTTATTTTATTTGACCAGTGACCGGGTTTTGTCGTTATCAATATCATCGCACTGGTGCCAAAATTGCTAGCCAAAGGTCTATGTAATTTACATTACAGAAAAACAGAGGCTGAAAACCATTATTATTAGAATAATTTTTTAATTTGTACTATTTTTCTAATGTTTCAAATATTCTGAATTCAGATTCAATAGGTTGTCAGAAGATTATATTAAATAATGGTTTGCTGTTTTATTATATAAATTTATATATCCCAGGGAAAAAGCACCTATCACATGTATATAAAAAACACTATTGCGTATTGGAATGCAACATTGTGTAAAAAAAATACATAAACATATGAATAACTAAAGGAGATTTAAGATTTTTAACAAACTGACATAACATTTTTATAAATGTATATTTACAGTATTCTTTACTTTATTATTTGTTTTAAATTAGTCACCTTTCAAGTCCTTGGTTTGTGTCTAACTGTGGTGCTCGTAACCACGGACAGTAGATACTAATAGATTTTCAGTATTCTTTATTGGGTGTTTTTTTCCATTAATTTCATTTCAAGTTGCTTGGTTCATGTCTAACTGTGATACAACACTCGACTACAGTAGATTTACACAGGGCTTTTTTTAACAAAAAAAGTCCCAGAATTCACTTTTTACTAAAAAAAAATATATTCTGATATCATTAGAATATTTATTACAATACCATATTTTATCATTTTGACCCATTATATAAATAAAGGTTGTATTTACGTAAGCACAAATATTGTTTCGTCTAATTGATTTTAAAAATAAATAAAAAATTATCCGTAAAAAGGGTCCCAGAACCTCGTTCCAACGCGTTACATGGAAAAAAAGCCCTGTTTTCTTTACATTAGTATTTGTTTTAAATTGATTTCCTTTCAGGTCGCTTGGTTCGTGTCTAACTGTGGTGCCCGCAACCATAGACTGCAGTACGCCAACGAGCTGGGTAAATACATCCAGGTGGACATTTACGGTGCTTGCGGTTCCATGCGATGTCCCCGATACGATGCGAGCAAGTGCTTCGACATACTGGACAAGGATTACAAGTTCTATTTGGCTTTCGAGAACTCCAACTGCAAAGACTACATCACGGAAAAGTTCTTCGTCAATGGTTTAGGGTATGTTGAAAAATATAAGAGAAAACTACACAATGACACAATATAAGGTTTTTTTTATTTAATTATTTTAATGTTGGAGAGAATAAAATATTTTTTTACCTTGACTCCAGAAAGCTGTTCATTTTCCCAAGGTCTTAATGAGAAAAATATTTTAGTATTAAAATCCTATTGGACTTATTTATGACAAATAGTTTCTTATTTTCATACTAAAAGGCCATATCTTTATCTTCGTATGGTTTAAGTTTTTATTCTTCTTAATATTCCAATTTTATCCAAAAATAGGACCTACCTAGCGTACAATACTTCATAAACTAGAAAGTCTTTTGTTTCTTTTTTAAATTAGGTAAACTTGGAATGCTTACAGTTTTGTGTTACAAATAATATGTAATTAAGTAGATACAAATGAAAAATCTTAAGCCCCCTCAGATTATTGAGGCCGCTTTACATTGAGCCAGTTACTGACATCAAACACAAGGCAAGTTAGTGGTACTTCAACCCGGGAAATGCCAGGATCACTGACGGGACAGAGTTGTACTGACGAGAAATTAAATGATACGATACCAGCACCGAATCAGCACTGACTTGCCTTGTGTTTGAAGTCAGTAACTCGATGTAAATCTGCCTTTAGGTCAAAGTCATCCGCAAGTTTTCCTGAGTCAGTGGTAAAGAATAATCATAATTTTGAAATTCAGTAAGGGTTTTGTGACTTTTTGAACATGTGGTCCTTAAATGCGTCTCACCTTCTTTTGTTTTCTGAGATTATTTATTATATTATTATAACCCTTATCCGCACCCAATGGTGCATAGGGCACTGCATCGAATTGACGCAGTGATTTATTGATCATTACTTACATGAAGGCAAGGTGATCACTCTCGCGCTTCAGGAACCAGTCCAGGGTAATATTAAATAAATATTACAGTGTAAAATCACTAATATTTATTTTCACCCCCCTGGGAATCGAACCCGGGACCTCCAGCACGGTAGCTAAACACGCTGACACCGATTTTCCATTTATTTGGTATTTTTATTTCAGTCGTAATATATTACCTATTGTGATGGGAGCACGCCCCGAGGACTACGAAATGGCTGCCCCGTACAACTCCTACATACACGTGGACGAGTTTGAGAGTCCGAGGGAACTGGCTGAATACCTCCATCGGCTTGACAAAGATGACGACCTTTACAACACCTACTTTAAGTGGAAGGTAATCCCAAATTCCATCTTTGTACAAACATAGGTACTTATAAATGTATGCAGACTCACCCACTCTCTTTGGTTCTAATGAATTTATCAGACATGTGATGACACTAGACTGAAATTTATTTTTCTTTTTATTTTTATTTTATTTGGAAAACCAACAGAGAACAATAACATATCAATACATCTTAATTATTGGAAAAAGCTCCAATTACAGGATTTCGCAGAATGAGCGTTAACAGTAACAAAAACAGAAAATTAAATATGTAATATATTAATACAATTGTTTTTTTTAAATTAAATTATAATTATATGAAAGAGAGGGAAAGGAATTGGAATAGGGAGTGGAAGTTATTATTTAAGAGAGAAGTTAATTCGATGGATGTGTCTTTACCATATTTTTTAGTGTAGATAGTTTAGTGTTTGTGAAATCAACATAGCTAAATTCATTGTTGTGTAAAAATAATCTTTAGCATTCAGTCACCAACCGGTAGTCATGAAATAGTCCGAAACCTCAAAATAACCATTTCATCATCAGATCAACTTTAGACTTATGTGAAATTGCTATGGTCTACTATTTATAAAAAATATTTTATTATTATTTGAAAAAGAGGAAGACAAAGGAAACACAATTTTCAGAAGCGAACTTAAAGTTAAATTTAATAGGTTATTTACAATGGATAAGTCTTTGTGGATAGCTTAACCTTAATAATAATAAAGAATTATATATAATACAGACTTTAAAAAAAAAACAAATTAATAGTCAATACATTTACCCATTATAAATGCAGTAGTGTTTTTAAATGGTACATATTACACAAAGTGAACGATGAATGATAGAGTGTTATATTACCATACCACAAATTTTACTATGGTTTTAATATACAAATAAAATTCACACCAGGAGTCTAGAAGATTTTTATTTACTTTTCCACAGGGGACTGGCACATTCATCAACACGTACTTCTGGTGTCGCGTTTGTGCCATGCTTCATGACGATATCGAACCCAAAAGCTATCGGGACATTAACCAGTGGTGGAGAGGAAATGGCGTCTGCACTTCGGGATCTTGGCGGAACAGGGGACAAGCTAATTCTGAGCAAGAACTGGAGGAAGCTTCAGAAAACGAGTAGACCGAATACAAGCAGAGATGGAATAAGATTGAAGAATAATCAAGCAATTGATTGCAATAATTGTGGACCAGGTTACTAAAAAGAGAGAAGTTAAAAGGATTAAAATGATCAAACATCAAACGGCTTGAAGAAGATGATGCAAGATGGATAAATGAATATTGTAGAATAATAGTTTTTACACGATGAAAAAGAATAAAAGCAAAGTGTTTTAAATAAAGACGAATAAAGGGAATTAAAAATATTAGAAAATCACAATTACGAAATTGGCCCGATTATAGCCTATGAGATTAGGATCCAAAGTGAGTGCCATACTGTATGTAATTAAAGAAATATTTCCTATAGTTTTAACAATTGTTGTGGTGTAGTCGTGAATCTAGAAAATGTACATAACGCTTTCAACGGTCAAATCACGTAAAAGACGAGCACAAACTAAAATCCAGTTCAGTGGCTGTTTGCGCAACTCGACATATACATTTTTAAAGGAATAGTTAATAATAGTATTTTTATCAATAGTGGAATATCTTTAAGAAACATTCATGTTATTAATTTGTTTTACACTGTGATGAAGAAGACTGGAGTTTGGGAATTTTTAATTTTCCTCTGCTCTTAAAATATGTAAGATATTTTAAAATTGTTATGGATACACCACGGGAGATGCAAACCTTCAGATGTATATATATTTAGAACTACATATTTAATACTATGTTTTTCGTTTTGCTTCTTTAAAAAAATCTATGGTAAATTACACGCAATATTTCTTGTTGGTTTATGCAATACAGCTACACATTCTAATAATTCACTTTAATATTTTGTATGTGGTAGTGATTTGAAGCTCAATGTACCATTCCATATACCCATTGAAATATACTTAAGTTTACCATTAATCTGAGTGCTGACATAGAATCAAAACCTACATACATCATTAAATTAATTGAGTATTTTTTGTTTTGAGTAAGCGACAGTAAACACACTTAGCTTGTTTCAGATTTATATCTACGAATATACCTTTTTCATACTTTTCTCTTAAATATTTATTTGTATTAAGATGAAAATCTGGGTACGTTATAAAAAAAATGAATGACCAAGGACACTAGGAAAATACTTAAAATTCCTTCTTCATTTGGGTCAATATCATCTGAAAATATAATGACATTTAGACTATTCTATATTAGCAGTTTATACTCATTGTCATCAAAATCCAAAATTAAATAATTTTCTAGTGCTTTTCATTTCGGCACTTAGATATTACTTAATAATTATGGTATAATAAAGAGCTATGCCGGTTTTGGTGCTAAACAATTTTCATTACAAATCTAGGGGTATTTTCGGGGGCAACGCACATTTTTATTATTATTTTAATCACCAAAGTAGATATTTATAAGTTAAATAGCGCAGTCGAACAATTACTAATTTTATTTTTGTATTAACTAAGTACTCGTACATATATACATATGTAAAAACATAACTGCCTGTTTATAATAGAATAACCTCCGTTAATTTAACTTAATTTATAAACGCAACAAATAACATAATGGCACCATAGAACAAGCATCAAATTTATCTGTGAAACAAATATTTTGTTTTTATTTTATTTAATATAAGGAAAATTAAATAATGATTTCGGAGACGGGTATTGTTAAATGTTGGATGGGGCATGTTCACTTTTACATCACAAATAACAAATATTAAATATACCTAAAATCTATAAGTAATTTTTTAATATTAAATTTTTCATTTCATCAAATTTTCTACCTGCATTAATATATTTTTAAAATATAATATTTCATGATATAACAAAAAATGTCATTGAATATTCATTATGATGGAACTAAGCTATTTTGTCTTAAAAAATGTCATTCAGGAATATTTATTTTATTTTTAAATTTAATTTTACACAATGTATGTACAACCTTATGTTATCGAATTCAGAGTCCCTAGGGTTGTGCGAGTGATGCGATTTCAAAGGGCGTCGCTTACGATGGCTATTCGTTAGAACAATATCGAAACAAAATAAGAACATAAATTATATTATGTAACGCGCAAAAATGCCCACAAACAAAATATTTGCATTGAAACATGCACAAAAAAGCTATGACGAATATGTAATGAGATTTTTCACCGCTGAAAAACACTGCAATCGTAAAGACAACGAATCTGCCATCCACGTTTGTAGAAAATGTTCATGTAATCAGGTTTCATTTTCTCTAATATGATATATATATGATAAATCATTCCAATATTTTCTGTTCAGGTATATTATCATAAAAATTATGAATTTTTCAACTGTGGAAAATCTCAGCGCTCAAAAATGTTCGCGTAGGCAAAGCTGTAATGTAATTTTATTTTAAATAACTTATGTGACTTCTAGTCTTAATACCAAATAATATTTATGTAATTTTGTGAAAAATGAAAGTTAGTTATTGTTATCAAAGATTTTATGCTTGAAATAATTTATACTTGTTTATGTGTAAGACTGGAATTTATTTTAAATATGGATGTTTTTTGCTTGCTGTCGATAGAATAATGAAAAATGGTATATAATGTAATAAAGAATACTATAAAGTATACTCTGTGTTTATATATTTGTATGTATATATATATATATATATATATATATATATATATATATATATATATATATATATATATATATATATATATATATATATATATATATATATATATAAAATCACTTTTTAGATTGCTGTCAATTATTTTAATTATTTTTGTAGGTATTTTTCGCTTAAATTTATTATGGTTTAATATTGGTAAATCTTCAATGGTTCCAAGGTAAAAAAAATAGTATGTGTGTATGGTAAATAATAAATTCACTGGCCACTTAAGGAAGCTGGATTATTTAAATTAATTTTATTAGTACGTCGTTGATACAAATATTGAGAACTGAAATTTTATCTGAAAAGTTAGTGTACTATTATCGGTCTATAAGCCATTTAATAAAAAAATATGTGTTGTGAAAGAAAAATCTGCAAAACTTTAGTATACGTCAATGAGAGAACATTATTCTTAAAAACTGTTTTAAATAAAATAGTGGTTTTGAGAAATAATGATTAAAAATCGATCATCCAGATGAGAGAATTCCATAAAAAGTAGTCAGTAATTTATCCTTTACCCTACCTACTATAAATGATCATGCTTAGCATACATTGCATGGAATAACCATTTGTTGGTGCATTCATCTACTTAATGGTATTGAAATTTCCATACTTATGTGATGTTTTAAAATAAGATGACATAATGTTTTCAGTAAACAAGAGTAAGTTACTTGTACACTAGTCAAAAATGTACTTAGATATCTGTACATATTAATTTCATTGATGTGATAATATTAGAAGTCAAAGGTATTGTTTTTCAAATTGTAATATAAATATTATAAATAATTTGATGCTTTATTTGTCAATTAAGTAGTATACCATATTTTCGAAGGAGAAAAATATCATTTATGATCTTATATTAAAAATGATTATATTTATTGATAAACCATTCCAGACAAAATATCATGTTTAATGTAAAATAAATGTGTTTTATTTAAACCAGTACCAAAAAAATTAAAATTGCATTTATTAAATATATTCTTAAAAACTGTTTTTTGTTGAACAAATTATTGTTTTCGTTAAAAGGTGAATTATTTAATACAATGGGATAAATCTGTAATGTGGACTTAACTTATTATTGCCAAACATTGAATTATGGATCAGTTTTTTATTCAAAAGATTAATTTAAATTAATTAATTAAATTACTTCAAAAGTATGTTTTAATTCAAATATTCAGTATGCAGTTTTATAATTAAATTAACATTTATTTTTACTCTATATCGGTCTAAATATAATTGATTTATACGCACAAAAAATAATTTGTACATTTTTTATTTCTAGCATTTTTAGAAGCCATGGAAAATAACAATTAAAATTTATTGCAATCTTATGAATAACTGCCCCTCATTATTCGCCATTTGCATGAATGTAAAACCAAATTCTGTATACATAGATATAATTCAACTAAGAAAATATTTAAAATAGTCGCTAATTTTAATAATTTGTGTTCTTTATCTAATTGTAAAAACAAATACTTTAACAATATTTTACCTCTATTTAAGTTATGTTACTTAGCACAAAATCGTAACAGTGATGTTTGTAAATAAAATATTTTATTTAAACACGTGTTTTCATTTTAATTATTTTATGTAACCTTCCTTTATATTTTCATTCTTCATTTAAAATGCCTCTAAATATTTGCTATCACTCGATCACCAATAATCCAAACATATTCGACAAAGTATCCTTGATATTATCAATAAAATAATGAACCACTTGATACAATAGGATTAAATAAATATGTTTGAGGAAAAATAATAGAAAAAGGAGCAAACCTAAAATGAAAAGGCATTTTCATTCAATAAAGGAGAAATGTCGTTTTATAGAAAGAGGAAGTTTTTATACCAACAAGAGAGCAATCCTCAAACAGAAAAATATTCTTTGCTGTTATTATTTCCAACGAATGAGGTTTTGCAAAATATTGAATCATATAAATTAAAATAGTTTTAATTCATAAAAAAATATTTAGTAAGTATTGAAATACATATAAAACAACGAAACTATCAACGTGAACAATAATATATTTGTAATGGTGGTTTTCAGATAGTTTTAAAGATCTTTACAAAAAGACAGAAAATAATTCATTGTTGTGATTTCAATATAATATCAATACTATTCGAGGAATTTGAAAAACAATTTGACTATGAATAGTTTCGCAAATTAGAATGAATTCGGGTAACGAAAAAACTACATCCTACCCCATTTAAAATTAACCAGTGCAACCACAACTACTGTATATAGAATCAAAATAGATTTTGTAAGTCCGGCATTATATTCGTTCGATAACTTTTTCTATGGTTTTATTGACATAAAATACGCAATTGGCGCCAATCTGCGAACACGCAGATTTTGACGGCCCGCCGGCTGTTTAGTATTATTTCCGTAAAAATATCTCGTTTTTGTTTATATCGTGTTATTTTTATGAAATTTGTTGGCAATGTCGAAACGAAATAGTTCGTTGGGTTCTTCAAACACGTTATTCAATTATTTCGTGAAGTCTCCGGTCTCAAAGACCCCTCAAAAGTCCGTCACAGAATCAAATAAAAATGTAAACGGTTCTCCTTTACGAACTGTATCGAATGGCAACGTTAAAAGGAAGACCAAAGGTTTGTTTTTAACATAATTATGATATTAATTTACGGCTCTACATCTCTCTTCTTCATATTTTTTCTGTTACTTATATAGCCTTCAATGACTTTTTGCGTGCATTATAATTGTAACGATGTTACAATGGATTTTGACTCCAATTTAATATCATTTTTCTTTTGCTAATAAATCTACTCACCTGTGTTATTACTATTATTTCATAGCTATTGAACTTTTTTATTGTTTACGATACTCCATTTGTACCTACCTTCGATATTTATCATTGTTTTATGTATATTGTTTTGTATCTATTGTTTTATATAAATAAAGCGAATAAATATATATTTATGGATTATTGTCCTTTTAACATGATTTATATTAAAAGTAACAAAAAAGTGCAACAATAAGCAAATGTTTTTATTAACCATTTTAACATTTTGACTGCCACGGCACTTTTCAGAATTCCGGTTTAAGAAGCCAATTTAATTTTATCATATTGTATTATTAAAAACTCTAATTATAGTTCATAATTATATTTTCCGTTCATTTATTAATAAATTTTCTGTTCATGTAAGCCAGCATTGATTTTTTGTTCTCTTCCCAGAAGCCATCTATGCATATTAGCACTGATATACACGGAATTTTATTGTAGATGCTCGAATATGGCAAGTAAACACAGTACGAGATAACTCCTAGTGGGCGTCCTAGCAATGGACGCAATCTACGAGTTATCTCATAGTTGGCAGTCAACGTGTTAATTTATAATATGAGCCTTCAAATTCTGAAAGCTTCATCTATGTAGATGTGAAATTTTAGTAAATTTAGTAACTTCACTTTTATTTGGGATTTGTAATAACTTTAATCAACTTACCATCTGTTGTCATAAAGTAAATATAATCATTTTAAGTTTAAGTTTTACTTGGTAAAGTTTACGAGTGAAACTTAACCTTTCTCGGAGTACAAAAATTGATATCTGACTTTCTCTGGGGAGTGGGTTCTTTTTACAATTTTTTTTATTTCTTTCATTAAATCGATGTATTATGAAGATAGAAATTATGTTAAAATAATTTAATAAAAAAAACACCCATTCGAAATATTTTTTAATTATGACAAAATTACATACAAATATCCACAGATGTCATTGCTGTGCAAGTTACATCATACCAACTGACAGACGGACCTCGACGTTCATTAACGTCGATACTCCTGTAAGGAAAATTCGCACTGACGTTCATTTACTGCCATACTCCTAGACAGGTTAAATTAGAAATGGATAGATTTTTACTACAAAGTGACTGCCGAATCAATTAATGAAAATAAATGTAATCATGCGAGGCCTCTCCTACACTTGATTTTGTTTCATATCTCTAGTGTGTTGCATACCAAATGACAATATCTATGCTATACGTAAACACAAGGGATATATGAGAAGATAATTTCACTATTTCTTCTCCAGGTTTAACTAAAAAACAGAGTTCCACCGAGTCTGATGTAGATTCTGAAAACGAGTCAAACCTAAAGAAACCCAAACTAGAAGAAGAAGATGACGAAGAGATTCCGGTAACTTCTAGAAGAAAGCGAATTCGTCTCGTGTCGGAAGATTCTGATAACTCTGATGCGGAAAACACGGATCAAACTTCAGGTTTGCTAATGAAAATATGTTTATTTTAATTCCGAATATGTCTGAGAATCTTTCAACAAAAATACTGGATTCAATGATTTTTCGAAGCCAATTATACACTCAAATGAAGGTTGAATAAAAATATACTCGTTAATTTAACTTATAATATATATTGGTATTTTTTATTTATGAAACAGACTCCAGCAGCATCAAGAATAAGTTGGAAAGCAGCTTTAAATTCGAACCCAAGTCATCATCTCCATCTTCGTCTCCAGTAGCCAAATCCAAAAAGAGAAATACCTCCAAATTAGATGAGTAAGTACCTTTTTTTTTTATCATAGTGTGCACCTTGCGTTTTATGTTCTAAAAGTAACAATCATTTAAGGTTAAATATGTAAATATTATTAAAAATATAAAAATAGTCTAAAACAAGAAAAAAAAACAGATACAAAAAAATTATTCTAAACCGGCAAAGTGTATGAAACTGAGGAGAATTTAACAAAAAACTCCATAAGGTACTCGCATACATAATCTAAACAAAAAATAAAATGATCTCAATATTCAATAATGTGTTAACATATTTTAGTCTAAATATATATTTTTTTTAATTCATCATGTTAACTAAAATGTTTTTTTTTTTTATTCAAATGCATTGATTTTAGCTATAAAATAAATAAATTGTAAGATCAAAATAAAAAGTGTGAGTACTCCGTTCTCTATCTTAAGATATCTTTTATTAAGCCTTATAATAATAGTATGAAAGCGCTTCCACAGAAACAGTAATTAAATAATATTTATGAGAAATATTTAATTTTCAGTTCAGTGAATACAAGTCTCTCTGAAGCAAACGGCGCTGATGTAAATGGCTCCGATAACAACAATTGGACACATTGCCGCTTGGATTGGCTGAAGCCGGAAAAAATCAGAGATGCTTGCAAAAGAAGACCCGACCATCCGGATTACGATCCTAAAACTCTTTTTGTTCCTGACGATTTTAAGAAATCACAAACGCCGGTATGTCAAAAATATATAACCTTACACCAGATTTTTCTTCTCTTTTCTTCACCCAATTAACACGTTAGCTGTGGCGTACGCTTTAGGCACATACATCTAACATATCCCCCAGTGTGACATACGCGCTAGTCAAATCTCTGAAAGTCTCATTCTTAGTTGAAAGTATACCCCTTACAATTTTGATACAATGTTTTATAATGTGTAATGAATAAAATATATGAAAAATAAATAGTTAAATTGCATGTATGAATGTAAAATTTGCGAGTGTAAACTCAGCTTTAGTGACCACAATGACTCGCGGTGCGTGAATACTACTGGTATTAACGAAGAGAAGTTTTATATTTAACTCATGTTTATACTCACTTGTCTCGGGGCGAGTATAAACATGAGCCGCGCGAGAATACTACACAAAGAGAACAGTGTATACTAGTATTTACGAAGAGAAGTTTCATATTCCACTCGTGATTATACTCACTTGTTTTGAAGCGAGTTTAAATATGAGTTGCGCGTGAACACTATACACAAAGAGAACAGTGTATACTAGTATTTACGAACAGAAGTTTCTTATTCGACTCGTGATTATACTCACTTGTTTTGAAGCGAGTTTAAACATGAGTTGCGCGTGAACACTACACACAAAGAGAACAGTGTATACTAGTATTTGCGAACAGAAGTTTCTTATTCGACTCGTGATTATACTCACTTGTTTTGAAGCGAGTTTAAACATGAGTTGCGCGTGAATACTACACACAAAGAGAACAGTGTATACTAGTATTTACGAAGAGAAGTTTCATATTATTTCATATTTTTAATACAACTTTAGCGTGTTGACAATTGCTTGTCAGCATCTCGTGATTGTTAGTGATATATTGAACACAGTGAATTATTATAAATAATTTTGATTTATACTTTGTATTATGATCTACTTTATATATGCATAAGTAGTGATATATAAGTTGTATGCCAATTTACCGTATTCATGTTGACAGGCCCATAAACAGTGGTGGGACATCAAGTCAGCCCACTATGATTGTGTTCTGTTCTTCAAAGTTGGCAAATTTTATGAACTTTTCCACATGGATGCTGCCGTTGGTGTTAATGAACTTGGATTCTCATATATGAAGGTATTAATTGTACTGTTTATAACTAAATTAATTTAGAAAATTACAAGATAGTAAAAAATACAGAAAAGCAGACCCAAAAAAAGAATTTAAGAATTTTTTTTTAATATAGAATATAAATATTGAATTAAAATTCAATTTAAATTAAATGTATAAATTACATAAATATTTTAGTTTGCTTCTTTACTGTAATGGTCAGCGCGTTTGTCTACTGTGCTGGAGGTTCCGGGTTCAAAATTCAATTAGATTCAAAATAACTTAAGTATTTTTTCACTCTAATATTTGTTTAATAATCTGAAGAGCAGGGCTGATAACCTTTCCTTCATGTATCAAAAATAATAAGAAAAATATGATGCTTGTATACGATGCAGTGTCCTACCATTGGGTAAAGATAAGGGTTTTATATATATTTAAATTTGTTCTTTATTTTTAGGGAGAATTTGCACATTCCGGATTTCCAGAGAGTGCATATTCCAGGATGGCCAGTTCTCTTGTACAAAAGGGATTTAAGGTAGCAAGAGTGGAACAAACGGAAACTCCGGATATGCTGCAAGAACGCAATAATAAATGTAAGTCTGTTATAATGAATAGTAAAGACACTGTTTACTTGTAAGTATTTTAGGTTATAAGTACATTAAAAATAATCTTTGAATGCATCTTTAAAACCTTTAAAAAAAGGTTTTAAAAAAAATCACCAAAATGGAAATATAATTGTGTAACATGCTCTGTATATTTTAGTGGCAGTGAAGGACAAAGCCGTGAAAAGAGAGGTGTGCCAAGTGACATGCAAGGGAATAGAAGTGATTGGATTAGTAGACAGTGGACCTTTCGAGGCTTCCGCTAGCTATATGATGGCCATTTCAGAACAGGTTAGCTATTATGTGAACTTGTCATTTTCAGATAACACTGCTTTACATTCTTACAATAGTAACAGTAATAACATAAATACTTCTCTTTCTAAACAAAAAAAAACCTGTAAATATTATTGCTGGAAAATATTTAAAAAAGTTGTTTCAAATATAGATTTACCTGATACCATCGGTTACCCAATTGGAATGATATTTGTTACTTTTTCTTGGTACATATTTATTTTTATCTTACATTTTTTATGCCAAATTGTCAAATATATCAGGAGCTAGAAATATGCAATACGCAACTAAATTTGTACACCGATTGGGGTGATTAGCTGTAAGTGATTATATCCAAGAACCAAATTAAGACATAACATATTCTAAAGAGATGGAAGGATAGCTGGGCGTCAACATTACAGGAGGCTCTTCCTTGAAAAACAATAAACAAATTTTCAGATCTAATACAAGAAAAGGAAGTTGTATTTAAAAGATGTTCTTCAATTTGTTTTTTTTTATTTGGTCACCCATCGCTGATTCTAAGTTTCTTGTAAAATTTCACCTTTCCATTTTCTTTTCTTTATATTAAACATTGTTTATTTTTAACTCTGTGGATTTTGATGGTTACATTACATTTTATTTTGGATGTTACACAAAGTAAATAGTTTTGGTTTTTTTCTTTCAATACAGCAAATGCTAAAATCATATTTAAAAAAATCTATATTTTGTAATGAAAAACATAAAAAAACCTTACTTTTCTTAAGAGCTACTGTTTTTTTTGTTTGTATAATTGAAAAAATATCAGATAAGTTGGTTACCCTTTGATTTTATTTTACCGGATTACCAGTAACATTATGTTAGTACCTCGGCGAAGGGCGCAGCACATACGGGATTTGCTTTCTAGATACGTCCATCGGAGAGTTCCACCTCGGCCAGTTTGATGATGACAACTTCTCTTCCCGACTTCTCACAACCCTGGCTCACCATCCGCCAGTTCTTGTAAGCTACAAGCATATTAAATATATATATATATTTTTTAAAATTATGCACTTATATCATCATTAATTGATTTGGCAGTCACTTTGTTGTAATATCTATTGTGGTATTGTAACCTGAATGATTTAATTTTTTTTTTAGTATGATCGTGCCTAGATACTTATCTGTATGATCAACTAGATTAGTATATAGGCACTACCATCCAAATCCAATCAATCATCAAATATATTTTGTTTAACTGTTTTAGTGCTATTTTTTTTTTACCCATACTGTAGGAATAATGCTGAAGCAATATTTACACCACAGACTATTTTTATGGCATATACAAAATAATAATAATTTATTTTGAATATTAACTGAATATTGTATTTATTTAAAATATTTTATTTCTTTGAAAGAAATAAGAAATAACAAAAAAAAAATCCACAAATAATTTTTTTTCCACACAAACACTCCCCATTTACAGCAAGTGCAAACGAGCCTCGTTTGTGGATTTTCTCTTCCGACCTTATTACCGCACAAAATACACTGCCTTAGTTTACTCCCTAGTAATTTTTCTAATAAAAAACATTGACATTGTAAGCGATTAAATTTTTGCAATTAAAAAAATGAATAAAAATGTCTCAATTTGTCAATACAATTAATGAAATAAATTGCTATAATCACATACAATGCGAAACAACCTCTAAGGTCAACCGCTAAAACACACTCATGCCAGAGTCCAAAATTTGACCTACCACAATTTAAAAGTAGTATTATAAAGTTGAAAATTCAACTCTTAGCACTATAACGGTTAATGCGATGGAGTTGTAATTCTTTATTTTCATCCCAGATCCTTCATGAACGAGGCAACATCACCAGTGAAACGTTGGATATCCTAAAAGGCGTATGTCCAACCGTTCGGAGAGAAACTCTCATCCCCGAAAAAGAATTCTGGAGCGCTCAGCAAACTCTCAAGGTCCTCGCCGAGAAGTACTTCCTGCAGTCTGATGGAGTCAAGTGGCCTGAAGGATTGAAGCCTATGCTGAACGATAGTATGTTCCCAGATTTATTTTATCTTGCAACTTAGCTTACTGTCTGTGTGACCGTACATGGACTTTCCTCAAAGGAGTATGGGCGTACGTGAACGCCCGCACTTATAACTAAAGCCCGGTGATATTTATTTCTAAAATGGCACTTGTACTGCGATCTGTAGTTGTATTTAAATACTAAAACCACTTTTCAGATTATTTTTCGGTTTTACCCATATTTTACTTAAAACGAATTTGGATGAAGTCATCAAAAAGAAAATCCATAAAATGAAACGTTGATAATTTTGAATTAAAATATGTTTACTTTTTTAATTTTGAATTAAACACATTTTAACATTTAAACATGTTTAATTTTGAATTAAACACATTTACCATTTTGGCCATATTTTTTATTTTATTTTGTTAACCTTTATCTGCACCCAATGGCGCATACGGCACTGCATCGTAGCAACAGTGTTATCTTGATTATTAATTGCATGGAGGCAAGGTGATCAGCCCTGCGCTTCTTGTACCAGTCCAGGATGATATTAAATAAATATGAGAGTCAAAATCACACATAATTATTTTGACACCCCCCTCGGAATCGAACCCCGGACCTCCAACACGGTAGTCAAAGCGCTGATTACTACAATATGGAGGTGGACAATTTTTCGGCAAAAATTCAATTTAGCAGCGAGATTCTCTCCATAGCATAGTGGTCAGCACATTTGGTCACCACGCTGGAGGTCCCAGGTTCGATTCCAAGGGGGTTAAGATAAAAATAACTTTTTTATTTTATGTATTAATTTTAAATCAAACACAGATTTTTTGAGTCTACTAAGTTGTATTTTATTAACAAAAACACATAAAAAGTTTATATACTGACAATTGTTTCGCCTTGTAAGGGCATTATCAAACGAATGGACATTCGTTTATAACGCCCTAACAATAAAATACAACTTAGTAGACTCAAAAAATCTGTGTTTGATTTAAAATTAATACATAAATTAAAAATGGAGTTCTACTTATTAAACGCCAAATCAATAAAATAAAATAAAATAAATAAATAAAAAAAAAAGTTTTTTACTCTAATATTCATTTAATACTGCCCCAGAACTGATCACCTTGCCTTCAAATAAAGGCAAGGTGATCAGTTCTGCGGTACCATATGGTAAATGATAACATTACAGTACTGTTACAATACTTTCTTGTTTCAGGTGACAGATTAGGACTTACACCTGCAGAAAAGCAGACTCTGTGTCTAAGATCACTAGGCGCTTGTATTTATTATCTCACCAGTACACTTCTCGATATACAGGTAATTAGCCTTCCCCTCCTGGTGACATGTATTTACTACAACTTGACTTTAAAAATGAGAATATCAATAAAAAATATAGTAGATATGGGCTCATTTATATTCTTCTTCTTTCTGTGCCACTACTAACGAAGATCAGCTATCTTAAATTTTGATGCTGCAGCTCGGAACAGAGATTCGGTGCTTCTGCCAAACCATTGTCGTAGGTTTTTCAGCCATGATGTCCTTCGGCGTCCTTAAGTTCTTCGCCCCTCAATCTTTCCTTGTATGATTAGGTGAGAAGACGCTCATTTTTATATTCCTCCGTAATATGTATTTCATAAAAGTATTGTAGTAAACGTTATTAATTTGCAGCGACAGAAATAAATAAATTATAAATAATAAAAATTCTTCATATTTTCAAAGGTAATGGGGATGGCACGATTCCAGCCGTATTTTCCTCCCGACATGGAAACAGAGTCCCTTAAAACTGGAAAGGCTCTCACCAGACCGGCCCACATGGTACTCGACTCTTTCACTCTCGAGAACTTGCACATTTTGGGATGCGACTCTTCGCTTTTGTCCAAATTGGACAATTGCACAACACCAATGGGAAAACGGTGACTATAATATTTTTTGTATATTAAAAGCATTGATAACATTGTGGTATGGTAATAAAACACTCAAATTAAATGTTAAAATTAAACACTGATTTTTTGAGTCTACTAAATTGTATTTGATTGTTAAAAAAAAACCTAAATATAAATTTTATGACAATTGTTTCGCCTTGTTATGGCATATTCAAATGAATGTTTGACATGTCGCTCACTCCTTTCAAGAACGTCATAAATCAAAAAACTTGATTTTTCAGGAGATCGTTTTTAAAGTTTAAAAATGTAATACAATGTATTAAAAATAAACATCAAGCCAATTATTGAACTTTTTACTGTGCAACAGATCTTTTAAGGTAAAACCTGAAGGTTTTTTCTCCATTTGAAAAATATTTAGTATATTTAAAAAAAAAAATTAAATAATACCTTTTCTTCAAAATCAACACTTTCTGCCCAGTAGCGGGTAAATATTAAGTTTAAAATATGCCTCTTTTGCTGGGATATAGTACATTTTCTGGGCATTCCGAAAACATGCTCAACTGAAAATTGACGATTTTTTATTTGTGACGTTCTTGAAAGGAGTGAGCTATGTGTTTTTTAAACAATAAAATACAATTTAGTACTCCAAAAATCAGCGTTTAATTTCAATATTTATAAATTAAAATGGAGTTATTTTATTAATTATTTCGGCATTAAATTTGTGGTAAGACATGTTACAATGATTAAAGAAAACACTTGTTTTATACTGAGTTATTATTCAGACCTGAATGATGGAAGTTTAGCTTCTGAAACTAGTAGTCTTTAATAAAACTCAAGTGGTATAAAAACAAGTGTTTTCTTTAATCATTGTAAAATGAAGTTGTACAAATTAAACGCCAAATCTATAAATTAATTATTTATGCTTGCCTAATATTCTATTGCACTTGATTATTTTTACGTTAATATTATGTGAATTGTTCCAGTCTTCTCCAGCAATGGGTGTGCAATCCCAGCTGCAACATAGACCTGATTAAAGAAAGGCAGGCGGCCATATCCTGTCTCCTGGACAGCCATTCCGCTGTGCAGGACGTGAGAGCCGTGCTCAACACTCTCCCGGATATGGAGAGACTACTCACCAAGTATACAAATTAGATGTTTTCATAATCATATGTTTTATCGGGTTCTATTGGCTCGGTAAACTGCTTTAAAAATGGATAGATTTTAGTTTTGGACATGTGGAACGTATGAGTGATGAAAGAACGGTTAAACAAATTTATGAGGCGAATGTAGTGAATGGCACAATCAGGTATGTCAAATACTTGAAAGCGGCCGGGTCAGGAGTCGTAATAATCGTCGGGTAAGTATGAGGAGATGCTTGAATGTAGAAGAGGCAAAGAATGTTTGCAAAGACAGTGGTGTGGCGTTCGATTCTCTCTGCCTACCCCTGCGGAGAAGCGGCGTGATGGTTAGTTAGTTAGTTAGATTTTACCACAAAGTGACTGCCGAATGAACTAATGAAAGAATTGTACTTAATCTGTTTCTGCGTGACTATCAAATTGGGACCCAAAAATAGTCACAGATGAATAAAAACCACGATATGCAAAAAAGACTATAAATTTTCAAGTCAGGTCACTTTGTAATATGGTTAGGCAAATACGTATCACATTTTAAATACCAAAATTCTTACAATTTATATTTGAAGCAATAACTTTTTGATTTTCCATTTTATATTTAAAATATAACTTTGGTTTAAAAGCACTATAAATATTTTATTAAAACTTAATTATAATGTCTACCGGTTTCAAAGCTGACCACTTCTTTTTCAAGACCGATTAATATTGAGATTGGTATTAATCGGTCTTGAAAAAGAAGTGTTCAGCTTTGAAAGCGGTAAAATTATAATTAAGTTATAATAAAATATTTATAGTGATTTTCAAACAAAGTTATATTTTAATTACCAAAATTCTTTTTTGTGGGTTACAATCTGTGGAATGTTCAGTTTGCTTCTTTCATGGTCAGTCAACCCGTCTCTATCCTCCGCATTTCGGAGATAATTTTGTCCATGTAGTCTAAGTGGGGTCATCCTCTCGGCTGTCCAAACTTAAAACACAGTAAGGGAACATTTTTTTTGTAGTACATTTTTTATGCATTTTTGGACTAAGTAGAATCTACTTAGTCCAAAAAAGGCAAAAATACGTACTACAAAAAAATGTCCCTTACTGAGTTTGGACAGCCGCTCTGTAGTTTGTACCTTCGCACATGCCCTCAATTGTAAGAAGCAGGCCTGGGTGGGTGCCTTATATTATGGCCAAATTATTATATTGTTTAATTCTTAATACCAAAATTAATTTCTAGGATTCACGCTCTTGGTAATTTAAGCAGATCCAAGAACCACCCGGATTCAAGGGCTATAATGTATGAAATGAAGACGTATTCAAAGAAAAAGGTTATAGACTTCATATCCATCTTGAATGGTTTTCAAGCTGCCATCAACGTGATGAAGAGGTTTGAGGGCACAGAATCAACCCTGCTAAAGAGGATAACGCAATATTCTCCCGATGGCCAGTACCCTGACTATGTTGAGATTCTCCAATTTTTCAAGGTACACTAATTAAGTCTTTGTTTATTATTTTATATATTTGGAAATTTTACAGAACAGTTACATAAATACATTTTAAGGTATTTGTACCATTACAGTTACAAAATATCACATTTGTAAATTAATATAAATACCTGGAAAAGGGACAGGATAAAATTGAGCTGAAGATTTAATTAATAATGATAGCATTATCGATAATATTAAGAAAGGTGTGTTGAGACGCTTTGGACATGTGAAACAAATGAATGAAGAATGAACAGCAAAATAAATTTAGCCGATTGTAGTTAGAAATAGGAACAGAGAAAGACTTAGGAAAACTTGACATTATCAAGTATTTCCAAAGTGGTTAGGTAGTAGTCGGAACAATCAGCAGGTATGTATGAGGAGATCCATGAATGTGTAACAGGCGAAAATTGTTTGCATATACTGAGTGGTAAGGTGCTCTTTCTCTCTGCCTACTTCTGCAGCAAAGCGGCGTTATGGTTAGTTATTAAAAAAAAAAATAAACACTTGTTTATTATCGACAGGTGATTACAAAAAGAAATGTCGATGAAATCAACTAGTTTTCGAAACTAGTCGTGTGTAATGAAATAAAATTCAACAAGTGTTTAATTTTTTAAAATAATCAACGCATCATTCCAAGTTAATGCCGAATCAATAAATAATACGATGGTTAGTTAGTTACTTATATTTTGTGATACACTTTTTTTTTATTGAATTTTTTTTTTACAAAATACGTATTTAAGTAGTACAAAATAGTTGATAAATATACAATACATTTCAAATATAACGGTTCTACCTCTCTTATAAAGTAGATACTTATGTTTAGAGAGGGAGTTCGTTTTACAATTTTTTTATTTTTATAAACAAAGTAAATTAAAATAAATAAAAAATATATATATTCCTTGGTATGGAGTCTAGGTAGGGGTGAGTCTTATATTTTTTTTATTTTAGTTATAAAGGTTTGATCATTTTTTATAGATTTTAAGTTTTCCGGAAGTTTATTAAAAAATAATTTACCTACGTACGTATAATGGTTTAACGCTGCTGTTGTTTTACATCTGTGCAATATTAAATTATTAGAAAATCTAGGGTTACGTGAAATTTGCACTTCAGTTGTTTTTTCTTGTTTAACTTGCATCGTGATTTTGGTGCCTACTTGAACGTTGGCTTCTGACACTTTCATTTGCGTATTTAAGGGCGCATTCGACCGCGCTTTGGCGGAGAAAGAGGGCACGATCCTGCCCGAGAAGGGGGTTGACTCGGAGTATGACGGTGCCATTCAAGACATCGCCGAGATCAAATCGGAACTTGATGACTATCTGAGGACACAGGAGAAATATTTCAACTGCAAGGTAATGCTTGTCCAATCTATCCGCGTCCTTATCAAATCTATTATAAGATTAATCAACCACTTTGCCGACTTAACGGTAATTAAGAAACTAGAGGAAAATATAGATTTGATATTTGTTTATTTATCATTATTCCAAATCATGAGACACAGAGTGCAAGCCTCTGAGGTTCATATGATATATACATTATTTAAAGTACAATAAAAAAGAACTTAATATTAATGATATAAAGAAATAACAGTATACTAAAAGTGAAAAGAAGTAAAAACACACACATGTAGATACATACATTTATACACATATGTATAATACTATGTATTTAAAAATGATCTTTTATGAAAATAATAAAATCACAATCAACGAGGTAGAAGGTTCTTCTTGAAGGGCAAGAGAATATATTAAACAATTGTGGATTCTGATACAAGTTAGCTTTTCTGGGAGAGGATGATTTATGTTTTGATGTCATGGTTAATGAAGTGATTATTGAAATGATTAATGAAATAAAATGGTTGACAATGGTTAATCATTTCAACAGTCATTATCTATTTTGTTACAAAATCATATGATGTATTTCAGGTTACTTACTTTGGCACAGATAAAAAGCGATTCCAACTAGAAGTTCCAGAATCCAAATGTTCAAGAGCCGGCAGCTCCTATACTTTTGAAGGAACGAGAAAAGGATTTAAGAGATACAGCACATCAGATACTAAGGTACTTATTTTTTCAATATCATTCATACTCAACATTTTAGATGAAACCAACTTCTTCAATAACTGTCAGGAGTATCGCAAATTGGCCCTATAGGTGTCTTATGCTTAGACTGCAAGCTTATTTTTTCTGGGCTGATCACCTTTCCTTCGTGTTAATGATCAAGATAACACTGTGTTTATATAATGCAGTGCCCTATGCACCATTGGGGTGCGGATTAGGGTTTGAATTGAATGGTGCAAAAGGCATTGCATCTCATTTACGCGTTGTTATTTGGATCTTTAATTACACAAGGGCTAGGTGATCAGTCCTCATGCATTCCATGGACCGATATGGTCAGGAATGCAAATGTGGTCCTAAGAGCAAGAGTAGAAAGACAGTTGCTGACTGATATCAAAGTCCGGAAGGTGTCTATCTGGGGCATGCGCTTAGAGGAGAGAAGTACGAGCTATTGCTACTAATTGAGGGTTGACGAGGAGTGGGCCGAAGGCAGATCTCCCGGCTCCAGAATATAAGAGATTGGATGGGGATCAGATCAGTTGAGGTGCTGTTTAGAGCTGCCCAAGACAGGGACACCTGCTTCGGGGGGGACCTGACATGATACATGAAGAAGTTAATCAGTACTACACTTCAGGCGCCAGTCCAGGGTGATATAAAATAAATATTAGTGTAAAGGCGGAGACTGACCGGAGCATTTCGTCGTAACGTAACACATTACGATGCGAGCATTCGTATAGTCAGTACAGCGAGCCGAGCGCTCCATCCATGGTTTCGGATGCTCGGTGATGCTCGCCGCGAGCAATGTTACGACGAAATGCTCCCCTCAGTCTCCACCTTTAGATAACTAATATATAACTCATGTATTAATTTGAAATCAAACTCAGATTTTTTGAGTCTACTAAGTTGTATTTTATTAACAAAAATTAATATTGTGACAATTGTTTTGCCTTGTTAGGGCACTATCAAACGAATGTTTGTTGTTTGACATTCGTTTGATAATACCCTTACAAGGGAAACAATTGTCACAATATTAATTTTTTATGTGTTTTTGTTAATAAAATACAACTTAGTAGACTCAAAAAATCTGTGTTTGATGTAAAGTTAAAGTTCTACAAATTAAACGATAAATAATATATAACTCCCTGGGAATCAAACCCGAGACCTCTAGGACGGTAGCCAATTACAACGCACTACTATAACATGAAGGCGGCCTTTTTTTTTTAGGACCTTTCAATTTTCTTCTGATTGGTCATTCAACTTTTAGTTAGAGTACAATGGTGAGTGTACTCTCTCCATTTCATTTCATCATTATGTATCCATTTTTTGTTTGCTAGGATTTCCTGGCCCGAATGATCGCCGCTGAAGATCACCTCCAGTCTGTTCTGAAAGATCTGAGTCGCCGTATCTTTGAGAAGTTCAGTCAGTCCCACGCGATATGGTACAAGGCCATATCGTGTATCGCAACACTGGACGTCATAATTTCCCTTGCCGAGTATACGCGACTACAGTCCTGTGATATGTGCATTCCTAAATTTGTCACCGATGATGATGTTAAGGTAATTTTGGTTTTTTCTTGGAATCAAGTAAACGCATTTCGGCAGGTGTTTTTTTTACACCTGCGACCCACTGGTGACAGGATATGATAATTGTGTACATATATGTAGTTTAGACCAATATATAGTTTAGACAAAGAGATTGGTACATAATATTCATATAAAAACATCAAATAAATCCTTCTTTTCTCGACTTTGAAATGTGGCCGGTGCACAAGAAAAAAAATACCCTTCCCATCATTAAGCATCAATCGACTGAACGGGTATAAATACCTTTCCCATCCTTAGTATGTTAACCACCCTACTCATGGGTTATTTTCCGAGACACGGACAAAAATATCTTTTTTATCTACAGAATTATGAAATTATTGTATTCATCCTGACAAATTTTTGCCATAATAGGTGCATTTAGGATGGAACTGATGTACTTTCTCGTTATCACGTCCCCTCTTTCTCTGTCTGGTTCGGAATGTGTATCCCGTACGTATTAAATATTTTTGGCCCAGAAAAAAATGCCCGTATCACGTACGTTCGTATATTTAAGGCGGTTAATAAAAAATATCCATAAAATCTTACATTCAATTCTTCTCAAACTTTTTTCAAAATCTAACTTTTCTTGAGGATGTAAAATCCTCAAAATGTTAGTTTAATCCTTCGTTAGTAGATATTTGATTTAATTATGTTTTTTCAGCCATTCATATCAATCAGTGATGGGCGCCACCCGTGCATAGCCTCCAAGGAGAGTGAAGGGATGGATGACTACATCCCCAACGACACGCACCTCGGGGTGGGGGAGCAAGCATCCCTCATCCTCCTCACGGGACCCAACATGGGCGGAAAGTCCACCCTCATGCGCCAGCTGGGACTGCTGACTATCATGGCACAAATGGTAGGTTTTATTAGATATAAGATAAAGATAAGATAAAAACCCTTATCCGCACCCCAATGGTGCATAGGGCACTGCGTCATATAAACGCAGTGTTATCTTGATCGTTTACACATGAAGGAAAGGTGATCAGCCCTCCGCTTCAGGTACCAGTCCAGGGTAAAATTGAATAAATATGACAGTGAAAAAATTACTTATATTTATTTTACCCCCCTTGGGAATCGAACCCGGGACCTCCAGAACGGTAGCCGAGCGTGCTGACCATTACACTACGGAGGCGGACGTGTGTAGATAGATTATAACTATAGATTAAATAAAAACTGAATCGCTTTAAACAGATACAGTAGATAACATAATCATTATTGTTTTAGGGTTGTCATATTCCTGCTACAGAGTGCTCCATGACGGTAGTGGACAGAATATTCACTCGACTGGGAGCGCATGATGACATAATGACGGGACAGTCGACCTTCTTTGTGGAACTGAGTGAAACTGCAGCCATATTGAAGCACGCCACAACGGATTCCCTAATTCTCATTGATGAACTTGGTAATTCATCGTCTTTGCAAAATTATTGTTTCGCGGCAAGAACAATATGAAGTTTTCTCCTATTTTATGTGCAAGAATAAAATAGTAGATCAGTACAAATAATAATAATAAGAATAATAATAAATATAGTAATCCCCTTCAGGTTGCTCATCTTATCTCTGTGTAATTTACAATGTATGTAAATAACACCGCATTATTTTGAGGCAGCACGCATTGAGTAAACACAAATGTTTCATGCTTGACCATTTAGAGAGCTAAGAATCAATATATCGACTCTGGTATGCTTTGCCAAAAGCGCGGTCGTCGATATACAAAAGCCAGTGCGTTTTGGCGGTTGAGCTGGGAGGTAGTGTCGTAGTGCGCGCGTTTCTAAAGTTCCGATATATCAATAATATTCATACCAAACAAATTGAACTAATTTTTTGTGAAAAATGGAAATTTTTTTAAAATCTGCTTTTGCCCTTACACAATGTCCACTAAATTTGAAATGGACCATTTTTACAAGTCTTCAGCAATTTTAGCAAACATCAAAGAAACATCTTAGTTTATGTATATATTAAAATTGAAATCAAACACTGATTTTTAGAGTTTACTAAATTATATTTTATTATTAAAAACACAAAAATTTAATTTTGATTTTAGTATTTAATATATACATAAATTCTACAAATTAAATGCCAAATCTGTATCTTAGCACTCCAATGGTTTTTATAATTTTAAGATGAAATAGTTATAAGGTCTTATTACGTATTTCCTAAGGTCGCGGTACATCAACATATGACGGGACAGCTATTGCGGCAGCCGTTTTGGACGACTTGTGCTGCAGGAGATGCAGGACCATATTCTCCACGCACTATCACATGCTGGTGGAGTCCTTCAAGGCTAATGCCGAGGTGGCTCTAGCACACATGGTAAATATTTTCCCATTAATCATATTTGTGGAGGTCCTCACCAAAAAGTCACATTACCAATGCATATTACACAAAAAATCCTTAAATGCAAATCTGTTTTTTACTGTATTCAATCGAAATCTTTTAAAGTTGCGACAAAACGTGACCAATCCTGTGTTAAACCAATATGAAATCATTAAATTGCACCAAAACGTAACAATTTTACAAGCTAGAACTCCCGATTACTACATTTATAATAGAAATGTAACATTTTGGTGAGCACCTCCACATTTTATCTATCATACATTTACATGTCTTGCTACATCAGGGGGTTACAAATTAATATAAATCATATTTTCACTATAATGGAAATTTAACAATACCTGGACTGGCACTTGATGCTTCAGGCAGGACTGATCCATCCGACGCAGTACATATATAACTAACCGTCTCGCCGCTTACTACAGGGATAGGCAGAGGCTAATGCAATGGGGTAGGAATCCTTGAATTTTGGATTCTAGGCATGTAAGGTAGACACCGTACTTGAATGGGGAATACTTGTTACTGCTTCCAGCTTTGTTGGTGGTAGCACAGATTTTCGTTAGAAGCACGGGTGAGATGAGTGGGCGTTTAGATTACAGAAGTGTTCGGATTAGCGGAGGTTTGGATTATAAAGGTCCTGCTGCATTTACTTTATGAAGTTAAAATTTAAGTACAATATTTTTTTAAAAAGAATAACCCGCAAAGTCCCCACTTTAGAGGCTTGTCTGCAGGTAGGATAGTAAGGATAGGGAAGGTAAATGTGAAAAATACAACACAAATACATACCCAGACCAATTGAAAATAAATCTAATTTATATTTTAAGCAATAACTTCCATTTCATTCCATTTTATAATTAAAATATAACTTTATTTTTAAATCACTATAAATATTTTATTCTAACTTAATTATTTATAATGTCTACCAGTTTCGAAGCTAACCACTTCTTTTTCAAGACCGATTAGTACTATTATAGTATTGATCAGTCTAGAAAAAGAAGTGGTTAGCTTGGAAACCAGTAGACATTATATGTAATAATGTTATAATAAAATATTCATAGTGATTTAAAAACAAAGTTATATTTTAATTAGAAAATAAATCTTCCATGAATTCATTTTGCACTTGGCGGGAATCGAACCCGCAACGCTAGTTTGGCAGTCGAGCGTCTACCCAATTACGCCACGGCGCCCGGCAATGTGTAGCAAGTTATTGTATTTATCCTTTCAGGCCTGTATGGTGGAAACTGACGAGTCTGCTGCGGATAATGCCGAAAACGTGACCCAAGAAACGGTGACCTTCATGTACAAGCTGTCGGACGGGGCTTGTCCCAAGTCTTACGGCTTCAACGCCGCGCGACTCGCCGGCATCAGCCGCTCCATCACCACCAGGGCACACCAGATATCCATCCAGATGGAGCAGGAAGCCAACTTGATCTCCTCCTTCAAGAAACTCTGCGCGACGAAACACAGCGGACCTATCCCCAATGTAAGAGAGTTCTTATTGTCCTTGCGAAACACTGTGGTGTGACATTTTACATCAAAATGTTCCTTTGAAAAGATCTGGCTGAATTTATTGTCCGTGTTTGGAATACAGTTTTGTTGCAATTTTACTCTTTCATTCTGAGAGTCAAAATGGATTTGACATATTCAATTGATATATACCTACCTTCTTTATCCTTTTCTCTTATCTGCAAGTCTAACACAGGCTTTGCAGGTTATTTCTTTGTCCTTTAATCATATGATTTTAATTACATGTTACGTTGTTCATGTTTCACTTTAATATTATATGTTTCTACAACTATTTAATAATACTCCGTTATAATTTCAAATTTACCAATTTAAATATAGTAGTATGTATTACTTTGTGTCATATTTTTAAGATTTTAGCTGTGAAAGTACAAAAAAAAACCACTTATCTTTTTCTCAAAAGATATTTCTTGTCTTAATGTAAAACCGTAAAAAGAAATTTGCACATATTGTGCGTTTGGAAAATTCTTTTTTTTATTGTCTTAATTTTACTAATAAAAAATATTTTTTTATATTACTAAAATTTGTTTTATTTCAATATTTTTTACTTAACTCTGCCTATCGTGTGTTTACAAATACATACACAACCTGTTCATGACACGGGTAAGTGTTGAGATAAAAACAAAGGGATATGATATAGAACAAAGTATTTTTATAAAAGATATGCATAATTAAATAAACAATTTATTACATAATATTTTTTATTATTTTTAAAATACACATATTGCACAAAATGGCACACCAAATTCTCGTCAACTATTTATATTTTTAGTTCTATATTTATTAAAAATATAGATTTAGTATAAGCAAAATAGAAACCTATTTTACTATGTATTTCAACAATACCTTCAGTTTTAATCATATGAATAAGCAGAAATTATTGCAATATCTATTATTAAAAAAATATATACGATAAATGCAAATGTGAAAAATAAGTGTTAAAAATTTTAGTTTTTATAAGATTGCTATCTTTTGAAATTTCAGAAATTCGATAGGTAGGGGAAAATTTAAATGAAATAATTATCCTGGCGTGATGACTAAAGGCCACATAGGATTTCGAAAATAAACACTTGATTCAATATACATATTCTCTTGGCGAGTGCGTTTTTGAGAACTAAACATTCTCACAAGATGACATTTATATTACAAAGATTAATTCTAAATATTACACACAATTGTTTTAAAGTAATTGCCATCAAATAAATCCCTTTTCATAATTGATTTACTCATAATACATTGAGATCAAAAAGTACTGGAGTGCTACACTAAGGTGAATTCAGTAGCGTTAGTTTGCAAGGACTGCCAGCAGTGCTCGTGTCAGCAAACGAGTTAATGATTATCTTGAAGCTAATCCGGTATGCACAATTTTTACAAATGTAGTCACAATTGGACATATATACATATTACATAATTTTGAATACAATAATACTACATGACTACATTCGTCAATAATAAAAAAACCTCTCAACTAGAAATTATAATCCAAAGTAACTCCTAATATCACAAGTGAAATTATGCTCGCGTGAGCGGGAGAATAAAAGAATTCTCAAAGATGTTCTTCAAATTATTTTGAAGTTATTGAAAGATGGATACATACTACATATATTCCTGTTGGTCTGATAATATAGTTTTTACACTGATGATATCATGCTAGGGTTTAAGAACAATAATCCAACGAATGTAAAGAATCACTAAAGTCAAATGTTGAACCCTTTGAGGGAATGCAGGTACCAGAAAAAATACTGCGGTGGTCACTCACCATTTTCATAACATCGTCCATTCTCAGCTCATTGCAAAACACACAAATGACACATGTATATCGCTCACTCCTTTCAAGAACGTCATAAATCAAAATACTTGATTTTTCAGGAGAGCGTTTTTAATGTTAAATATTATAATACAATATATTAAAAATAAATATGGAGCCACTTTTTGAACTTTTTTCTGTGCAACAGATCTTTTTAGGTAAAAGCTGAAGGTTTTTTCTCCATTTGAAAAATATTTAGTATATTTGAAAAAACAATTAAACAATACCTTTTCTTCAAAATGCAAAAACAACACTTTCTGCCCTGTAACGGGTAAATATTAAGTTAAAAATATGCCGCTTTTGCTGGGATATAGTACATTTTCTGGGCATTCCGAAAACATGTGCAACTGAAAATTGTCTATTTTTGATTTATGACGTTCTTGAAAGGAGTGAGCGATATGTACTTCAATTTTTAAACTTTCGATTGTGATTATGTTTACCAATTTATATTTTTTAGATCTGCTATTTGAAAACGCACCATAACAATAGTGATTTCTGTATCAATGTCAACAATATATTTTAACAGAACAAATCTCTCTCCGTAGTTTAATAAGAAAAAAAAGACTTTTAGAATGGTCTCAAAATCGCATACCAGCATTTTGTGGAGGTTTTTGTCATCGTTTTGTTATTACCCTAGTATAAGATAGACATTAATCAGTTTTATAAACTATGAATCACATACTTCTTCAGATATTGCAGTAAATTCTTTGCCGAGGTATTTAATTTTAAAAACAGGTTTTGCTAAAATCCACATCTAGTAACGATTCATAAGTAAGTCGTCTTCGATTTATGCGAATACATAGGTTTCACTAGAGCTTTTCCTATCTTACGTTACAATTCTATCATGACTGTATTTTTATGAATAAAAAGGAACTATAACACTTATTTATGAATGTATATGGAATGTATAAATTCTAGTCTGAATGTAAAATTTGAAATATGGCTAGCAAAATTCTATCTTCAATCTTTATTTGTAAAACCGAGTATGTGGGTTTTCGTTACTGGTTTCAAATAAATTAAAATGTATATTCACCTTATTTCTGAAATTTAGAAATACACTACCGTAAATCTCAATTTTGGTATATTTAAAATAAGCAATTTTTAATACATATAAGGATAACAATCAATTATTAAAAAATTAAATAGTAAATAATGTTACTGTAGGTGTATTTCTCTCAAGTATATTTATATTTAATGTAAAATTTCAGGCACAAATAATAATTACCAATGCTATTGTTTTGTGAATGTTTTGTTCCTCGGTTATAAAAAATATAAGTTAAAATAATAATTAATCAATTAACGATTGACTATAAAAAAACACACATCACCGTTTACTTATTTAAATACATACTTCAAGAAAGTGACTATTATAAGAAATAAATCTCATATGGGAATTGACAGGTATTAAAATGACACTATAATGAAATTACAGTTATAACTAATTTAAAAATCAAGCAATTATACTGTGGGAAAAGTATTGTGTCCTTTTAAAATATGTATAAATAAAAATATATGAGAGTTGTTTAATCAATTAGGAAAAAAAATGTATCACAATGCGTCATACATTTGCTCCGACAGCAAATATGTTAATATTACAAGATTGCTTTATTGAGTGTCATAATTAGAAATGAAAAGATAATGTGATGTAGCTAATCAATCGAGAAAAAATTACATTATAAATGTATTTATCAAAACAAAAACATCTGAAATATTTCAATAATATCTAATTTCGTTCAGCTTTAAACGGCTAGTCTTTATAAATCTTTAAAAAAAAATGTACATATATATATATATATATATATATATATATATATATATATATATATATATATATATATATATATATATATATATAAAACTGTACGTCAGAAACAAAGGAAAGACGCCTTTGGAATGTTTCGTAACATTAAAATACTTCCGTCTACATCTTACCATTGTACCATTGTACCTAATAATTTAGTTTAGTTTAATATAAAAATGCAAAACAAATAGGTTGTTTTTTCATATAAAATACACAGGTAAGTACATATTACAACACTAGAAAACTGGTGTTAAAATAACTTGTCTAAAATATCTGGCAAGATAAAAACGCATTGTAGTTGGATGTTTACAGTGTAACGCGTGATTCATGCGCGTAATGGAAAGCTTGAACTTTAAGATAATAAAAAAGATTTACGCATCCATAGATTAATTTAAATATTGACAAAAAATTGATGAACTCTACATTATCGGGAATCATCACTTTAACAGCTCTTTCGTGCCCTTAAACTGATGAAAAATACAATAATAAATTGACATGTCCATAAATGCCAGTGATGTCAAGACATCAATGCCAGTGATGAAGCTTGTTGATGTCACACAACCGAAACTGAAGAGTTTCGGTTGTGTGACATCAACAAGCTTATCTCATAAATCATGATTTTATTTATTTAAATTAAATTAAACACTTGAATAATCCACTGAATTGAGTTTTATTTTGATATTACGACTAGTTTCGAAAACGACAATTGTTTTCATCTTCTGGTACAAATTAAAACTTTAAGTTTTAATTTGTACCAGAAGATGAAAACAATTGTCGTTTTCGAAACTAGTCGTAATATCAAAATAAAACTCAATTCAGTGGATTATTCAAGTGTTTAATTTAATTAAAATAATCATGTCATTCCACAAAGTTAATGCCGATTCAATAAATGATATGATTTTATTTTAATATTTCAGGAAGTTAAGCTTTAAACTCCTTAAAATGCTTTAGAGCAATCTATAATTAGGTACCTACATATTTTAAGAGATATTTCTGTGCATAATGCTGTACCCAGAGTTTTATTTCTTGTAAAAAATAAAATAAAAATACTTAAAATGATTAGCGTATGTAACTGTTTAAAAAAAACCAAATGAATTTGGGGGGTTTTGAAATTGACATATTTTTCGGGTTGTGGTCCCGTGGTTAGTGTCGCGGACTCTCAAGTCAGAGTTTCTCGGTTCGAACCCACCCTATCAAATTTGACATCTATTTCTAATAATGAGCCGCTTAGGGTCACAGAAATAGTATTAAATTCAAATATTTGTGTGAATAATAAAAACAAAAATATTCATCTTTTAAAATATATATATATATATTCATATTCATTAAAAAAACATCACATTTTCCATTGCTTATCAAAGGTTTGATAGTTTGTATTATGAAATATTAATTTTTCTAGTCTTATTTTATCAGTTTCAGCTTATAAAGTGGTAATTCCCGATTATATCTTTAGAATTAAACCTAGGAATCTCACAATTTTAGTCTATCCATCAGTAAACATTGCTCTTCTTTCAAGTTCATACTATCTATGGGATATTTGCACGCACAAAGTCCTCCCAACATCTCATTTTCCATTTACCTAATTGTCGTAAAGCAGAGATGCGGATGCGGAAGAGAAGGGCGGATGATCAGCCCACTGGTCGGATCCCAGGAGCAGCTCCGAATCCTCTTCGATGTGTCTCTGCGGGTACGTGACTCCGTCTCCCATGCTGTCGCATCCACAAATTAGTAAAGAATATAGAATACAGGACTTACCAAACACAAGTGGAAAAATCAAAAGGTCTTTAATTTTCATATATAATTGGTTCATGAAATGCATACGACAATAAGGACCGACTGTATAGTTTTGATTCTTAAATTTTTTTAAATCTCTTCTTGTGTGATAAATATTTACAATATCTAATGTTTAGTTTAGATATCTATCAAACACACTAATATAATACTAATACAAGTCAAAATATTTTGATTTGAGATAAAAAGGAATGAAAATTTTTCAAAAGTACTAAATTATGTCCACTTTTTACAAGACATAATTTCAAAAAATATATTCACGAAACATATTTTTTAAATTTACTAAATATATCCTAGCAATCATTTATGTAAATTTTCAATAAACTTACTTTTTTCAATTAAAAGTACTGTTTATCTCAAAAATGCTAATTTTTGACATGCATTTGTGTTATTTTCACAATAAGAACCGATAGTCTATAAGTTGTTTGTATCAGATACCTACTGTATATACTACAATGATGTATGTAGCTCTTTTTAGTATGTAATATTTTATTTAAATATACTGTCGATTCAACTTCTCAGTCTAATCTCAAAGAACAGAAACCAACCACTAATAGTTATTTTTATTGCTTAGTTAGGACACTAAACTTAGTTCATGTTACATATGGTATGCATATTTTAATGTTTATTATTGCCTCAGTATGACAGCATTACACATCATTAGTGCAACCAAGGGATATTTCATGTGAATAAAGACAAAGAATGCAATTGTTCACATCATTCAACCGAAACATTTTTTTAAAAATGTTTCATTTTAGTCGTTTTAGTTAGTTAGGGCAAAGTCCTTATCCCAATTAAGCAGAATGGACTCAATCATGTCCTAATTTCTGTAGTGATCATTAATGTCACTGGTCCCTTTAGCTCAAGATTAGACATGGTTCAATGATCCAGATGTTAATGAAGAGAGACAAACATATTCCAAAGTGTACTTATTTTAGTAGTTGACACAAAATAATTGTGAATGTCAAAAATCAAAGGAGAAAATTTACAATAAATATTTATATTGCTGGAAGAATCTTTCACTATTTTATCCAGTAATAAAAACAACTTTAAATGGGGAAATTCGTTGTTTAATTACAACATACCTTTAGGATTTATTCAACACTAACCAGCATGGAATCACACATATTAATATGTTTTCGAAATTATGTTGCAAAATTGTTTACATACTGCTTATAAAGACAGTTTATACGCAACATATTAATAATGAAGATGTTTTTTTTTTCAATTACTAAAATTTGCAAAAGTGGAATAAGTGCCTTCTGGAAACGGAAAGTCTCAACTATGGTTCTGCACTAAGTCACCTTAAGCTAGACTCAACTAGTCAAGCGAAAAGATGCAAAGCTCGGAAAGCCACAACACGAATGGGAAAACAGTCACAGAAAAAAAACACAGTTAGCCAATTATGCTTACCACACCAAATTTGAAAAGACCATGAATAAGACAATAAACAACCCAAGAATTGGGTTGTTCTATGAAAGTCAGCTCCTCTTGCCAGCGTGAGTGACAAATGATACAAAAAAAAATAGTAACAAACGTGTAAAAATAATTACAAAAGGATTGTTATCACGAAAGCACACACCACAGCGACACCAAGGTATTTTCAAAATTTGTCACAAGATTTTGGTTAAAAATCACTGTAAATTGCATATCATAATAAATCATAATAAATCATAAAAAAACTAAATTATTTATGTACTATAGAAAAGCGTGTACAGATTGTTCTCATATGAAGCAAGAACAATCTTATTACACATAATCAGTAGAAAATAAAGAATGTGGAAGAAAGGTATGAAGAATACAACTGAATGCCAAAAAATTTTTTTTTTGTTATTGGTGAGAATTGAACCTTGTGACACGAGTTTTGCAGTCGAGTCTCTACCCATAAACTCTATGGCTCCTGTGAAAATAATGTAACATAAAAATGTAGTGTTTTAACATTTTTATGACGTGTCGTTAGACTTTTTTGTCACTCAATGGTTATTTTGGACCGCATAACAATTATCATTTTCTGGCCTGAAATTACAATTTGATACAAAATGAATGGCATAGGACATAACACACAAGAATGCTCTCAGCATTGATTGGCCGTGAAAATCTAAGAAGCCAAATAGTTATATGTGATACAGTCCAATCCGCATAATAAAGCAGGCAGTTTTTTTAATTTTTACTTCATAAAATTGTAATAATAATTTTCATAAAATCTTAAGAATGGTAACCAAGCCAAGGAACTAATACTAATTTTCATTGCTTAATTTGGACAAAAATCATTGAAAATGAAGACATGTTTAAAGTTTTTGGACAATAACAAATAATTTTCGACAATAGATATAATTTTACTGTATGTATTACAATTAAAATTAATCTGCGAGGATGCTGTCGTCGATATCATTAAACCAAAATAACAGAAATAAAAAAACAATAACAACATGCTGTGGTAGTGATTGTCCTGACGAAGAGACGGGTATGTCTCAAAACCGGTAGATATAAAAATCTCGGTGAGTGGTTATATACTAATATTATTAACATTTTTGTTAAAAAATAAATAAGTAAAAACTTTTTACTCATTTTGTTTTTCTTTTGATTTTATAATCTATAATGCTGTCAATATGTATGAATATTTAACGAAGAAAATCATGTATTTTATTTTACATTCTTAATTGTAACAGCCGCTTAAATGAGCGAAATTGACTGTACTTGTGAAATGTATCAATTAATAACATATGTGGTTTGCATACTAGGCCAACTACATACAAAAACACACACACAGAGACGTGTTATAATCACATAAGGTACACATACAAGGAGCATGCAGGGTCTAATGAAAACAAAACAATTCATATATATAACTCTTATGTATTCACTATAAGTATAAAAATAATAATAAAACAAAATATATTCAAACAAATAACAATGGTAAAAATGTTTATGAACAAAACATTTCAATTATTGACCATAAAACTATTTAGATATTTAAAGTGTTTCTGGAGTTGGAAGCATTTTATACACAATGCCGACACACCAATTTCTGCAATGGATAGATACCTACCTACATTCAGAAAGCTCACAAATTTTACCGCTCAATGAGCAAAATGACCTATGGGAGGTATCACGCCATTTCTTTAATGTAATAAATTAATACAAATTAAAATACATGTGCCCGAGAGAATTATAAATAAATTCTAATAAAGACAGGTAAATATGCACTAAAATAACACATCGTTTTCATCACCTTCGCATTGTACTTTATTAATTGATCATGTGATGTTTTCACTCTCCAGTAAAAATAATAATCGGAGGCCAAAGAATACAACTTTCATCAACTAAAAATTAGTTTCATTCTATTGTAGAGAAACAATCCAAACAAAATATTTATTACAATGAATAACTGATATTGCCATGAAAGCAGTCAGGGTCTCTTCATATTTTCAGGCTCACAAATAAATGAAGACTTCAGAAAGCACCCATATTGTGTGAAAGAGTAATACATATAATAAATTTGAAAGTATAAATAAAATACTGAAACAACCGAATATATTGAAAAATTAATTATAATAATATTTTTTTTGAGAAATTCAAATATCGGAAGAGAGAAATGCATGGAAGGAAAATATCTTACATATTAATACACCAAAAATAATCATAGACCAAAATATTACACACTAAAAAATTTTTTTTTTAATAATTTTTTTTTTTTAATTTAATAACTCCGATATGTCAAAGCAGCTTTAAAATATTAAAAATGTCGACATAAAATAAAAATTCTCATGGTAAATAAATTTCTAACAAATAATCTTGTTTATTTTATATTCATTAAGAATCGATGAGAAATTAAAGAATACATAGTTTTGTTACAAAATATCTAGATTAATTTATATGCATAGGTGATGAAAAACTTTAATATTTTGTGACTATTTGCAACATACATTGCTGTACTTTTTCCAGCACTTTTTAATTCTGCATCAAAAGAAATTTAAGTACATTAAAGCACGATTCTCATTCTCGTAAGAGATGAATTCCTAAATATCTCACCAGTAAATATAATTGAGCACTCACAAAGGAATACTGTCTGTATATAACATTATATCATATTGAATTCGGATCATATTTGTCATCCCCCCTAATTTATCAGCGCCATATATTTTTAATCAAGATTACCTCTTCAGAAACACAATGTGATAAAAAATTACATCTCATTATAATATATTACTGGCAGGAAGGCAAAGTGACATAACAAATATGTATATATTATAAATTAACAAATTTTAAAATATACTGAAATAGTAACAAAGTATGTATACCCAATCTTTTACTGGCAAAATATCATTGGCATCGGTTAGGCGAATATTATTTTCTTTTAGTAAATCCTCCAAAAATACATATATGTACTCATGATCTGGAATAAATTGTACACTATATTCATTCAAAGATACTCCAGGATTGCTCTAAAGTGTACTTTTTTCCATATGCCTTATTTATATTTCAAGTAGATTTACAAAAACAAAACGATATTTAGCTAGCTGGAATTAAAATATTTGTCAGGAAAGAGTCTTCATATGTAATAAATTATATTTGCATCAGTCAAGTTCCAAGTTACTTTTTAATATGGTTTAAAAGAATTATTTGCAGTTTTGATATGCGTAATTCTTAAGACATTTGTATAATGTCCATTATTAAAATTTGATTTAGTATAATGTAAATTTAATGCAATTATTTTAGATTTTGTTGGTAACATCTCTAAGAACGATATAACTTAAAGTAATTAATCTTCATTAACGGGGGATGACAAGGAACTAGTATATTTACTTTAGAAAGGGTAATCATTACAATTTACTAAATAATCTATCAGTCATCGATAAATTCTTTTGCCTAAAATCTATTAAAATACGCAACACGTTCAACATTCATTGAGACTATACAATTTTGGGAGTGGTATACGGAGGCGGCCTCGGATAAAGACTTGTCGATTCATTTTCAATTACGTCTGGATAGCTGTTGCAAAATAAATCAAAACATTACCATTTGTGTATTCCACCACTCGCTTACTAAACTAAAGCCCACATTAGTGCTCGTACAAACTAAAGCTGTTATTATAAAATACCCCACAAAACAAACAGGTATACTATTAGTTTTCATTTATTGGTGTCTTGGTACCTTGTTATTTGTTATTATATTATACATGTTACTTTACTAGAGACCTGAAGTTTTTCAACTAATCTTAACACGGACATATTAATTTAAAAAAAAAATAATCACAGGGCTCCCAGAAGTCCCGGAGATGATGCAGGATCACTCCAGATGGAGAGAAGCCATCCAAAGTGCATGCAACAGCAGTGGGAAAGGCCATTCTCAGTAACGAGAAGAGCAAAAAATACATACATATATTTATCAACTAAACTGAGAACATTTAAATTGAAAATTTTAAACATAATAACACCACTTTTGGAAAATCACACATGAAAATTTTCAGGTCCCCATACATTACTACAAGTTCTACAGATACATACCCAATATTCATAATAAGTTTGTATTTCAAAGGTTAAACGGTAGCATAATTTTAGTCAATGCTTGAAAAAACTAATTACGCTAATTTTGTTTTCGTAAATTTTTTTACAAAACATTTAGTTGCTAGTTTGTACACATTATTCAAAAGCCTATTATTAAATTTAATTAATTCCTATATAAAAGTTAAAAATATTTAGCTCTTAAAGCAAACAGCATTGTACAAGTCACATTTGATTCGATGTGCGTGGATAAAAGTCAGAAGCAGAACTCGAAAAAACTCTAGTTTTGTCATCACTTAAACATTTATAATAAGATGAGTCACTAACTTTCAAATGACTGCCAAAAAATACTGTTCGTTACAATGCTGTCACAGAATATCAAGTAAAAACTGAGATATTTTTAAAATGTGATAAAAAAATTATCCCTTTGTACGATTTTACACAAATAAACATACATGTGAATAAAATCAGGAAAATACAAATTGTGTTATTGTATGTTGAGCTCATTCAATACTGCTAGTTTTTTCTTAAAATAATCTTTAGGGAACTATCTGTTTTCTTTGTGGTGTGCGATTTAGAGCTCTTCCGTATTTGATAAAATTATGCCATTCCAATGTTTGATTTAATTTATTCCATTTAAGTAACAAAAATTTAAATAAATAACTACCTAAAAATTAAGATTAGTAAGATTATCAAAAAATCTCTTATCAACTTGTTGACCTTGTGTTATGTTTTCGATGTAAAAATGCACATTCGAAGACTTAGTGAAATACAAGGCTACAGTTCTATTACACACAATATTTGGGCATTTTGTACACATGTAGACGGCTGTAACATCACAGGAACGTAGGATTAAATGCACCTGGTTCACTGGGCAGGTTTTGGTCTTTCCTCAATGCTAATGACGAGATCTAATAAGGCTTGGAAAGTTCTCGGCACAACATGTCTAGCGGATTCTAACAGCGATGCCTACAGCGAGAATGCGATCTAATGTAAGGCACTAATGATTTCAGTTAAAAAAAATAATTACTAATTGCTTTTGGAACTATGGCTCAATACTAGTGTAAACAAACTCAGTCTAAAAACTATTTTTTATCATTACAAGGAACCCTAATAATCGTATATAATATAAAACACACACTTTGCCCAATACATATTAGCAGATTTATATTTTATATACATACAAACATCCATATTGCTGTAAATTTAGGCATATATTATTATTATTTAAAAAGCTAAAGCGTATAATTAGTACATATATGGGCACCATTAAATACACCCAAAATTATGCATCAACTAAATTTAAAAATAAACTAATTTACATATAAAGAGACAACATCCAAAGTCATTATCAGGTTTGTTAAAGCTCATTTAAATAAATAATAAAGAATATTTTACATTGTAAAATAATTCGATTTTATAAAAAAATTCTATGGTATGATTGGTAGTCAAATACGATATTATAATAAATTGCTCAAACCTTTTCAAATTTTTTATTGTTTTGTAAAAATTTACTGTCAGAAAGTAAATTTTTCATCAGTCTTAGCAAAAAAAGATATCGATTTATTAAATAAATTAAGTGATTTAAAAAATATTAGAACCCAAAAATTCAGTCTATGTCTTCAATTATGGTAATCAACAAATCATTTGTAGGACAATTATAAGGGTTGAGAGAACATGATAAAATGTTTGTATTATATCACAATAAAATCAATTTGATACCGTTGTATTTTGATTATTTGATGCATTTATAATATGTGTTGGAAATCTAGTACATATCTGTATAAATATATATAGGCACAAGAAATAAAAGCCTAGGTTTTAATGTTTATTTGACTATTAATTTAATTCTTCCAATATTATTTTTAAACCTGACATTTTCCTAATTACTAATTGATTCCCTTTTTATATAGTGTAGTGGTTAGCGCGTAGACTCTTTCACGGCAAAACATTGTAAACGGCAGTTAGGTGAAAATTGTTTACAATTAAGTAATATACGCATAATCAGTAACAAATCATATATCGCTCACTCCTTTCAAGAATGTCATAAATCAAAAAGCGTCAATTTTCAGTTGTGCATGAATGCTCAGAAAATGTACTATATCCCAGCAAAAGAGGCACATTTTAAACTTAATATTTACCCGCTACAGGGCAGAAAGTGTTGCTTTTGCATTTTGAAGAAAAGGTATTGTTTGATTATTTTTTTAAATATACTAAATATTTTTCAAATGGAGAAAAAACCTTCAGGTTTTACCTAAAAAGATCTGTTACACAGTAAAAAGTTCAATATCGGCTTGATATTTATTTTTAATATATTGTATTATATATTTAAACATTAAACACTTTCTCCTGAAAAATCAGATTTTTTGATATGTGACGTTTTTGAAAGGAGTGAGCGATATGTACTTTGAAGCAATCCAATTATGTATAATTTTACTTAATTGGCACTTGCGATCTTTTGCCGGTAAGAATCGACACTTGCCACCATTGGCATCACATTCTAAGCTTAGTTTCAGTCTGGTTTTAATTCCAGACTGAGGTCATAATTTAATATTTAGACAACTCTGACAACTGAAGCACAAGACTGACTGCCTTGCTCTTGTTGAATTTATGATCGAACCCAGTATCCTGTGCACTATTTGGCGGACAAAGGGTGCAGATATATATAATTAATTTAAATAAAATATTCAGGTGTGAATTTCTCACATGTTTCACAAGCCAAATGTAACAACAGATTTGTGCAAAAGTTTCACACTTGTCCAAGAAATAATGTTTGCACAAACATCTTTCAAGTTTTTGCAAACCGCGAAGCAACACCATGCTAAATTTGATTACATACTCATATCCATAAATGTTATTTTTCAAATATCTTAATGAGTATTAAATGTGGCCGTTAATTTAAAAAATCCCCAAAATGTTTTTATTTATTTATTTACTTTTTAGTTATCCACATATTTAGAGAGACTTTTTAGTGTACATCATAGTTAACAAAAACAAAAAATCTACAATATTAATATTTCAAAAATCAAATAGATATTTCGTCCAAAATGGATCCGTCAATAAGAGCATGGTCTGGTCGGCTGTCCAAATTTAAAACACAGTAAGGGACATTTTTTTTGTAGTAGGTTTTTTTTGCATTTTTGGACTAAGTAGAGTCTACTTAGTCCATAAATGCAAAAAAAACCTACTATGTACAAAAAAATGTCCCTTACTGTGTTTTAAATTTGGACAGCCGTGGTAGTGACATGGGACAGATTCCACCAATTCATTCAAAATTATTTCAAATTCATATGGATAAGACTGTAGTTTTAATGGATTTTTAGATATTTGTAATGGAGTTTATGTTAAAAAGTAGCCATATTTTCAAATTTAATATATATTAAAAATTTTCCATGTAAAATTTATTTTCTATGCAGGTTTAGAGTATAAACATTTTTTAACTATCTTCAAAACTGTTTTTCGCACAGTATGGATTCATGACACTTAAAGAGTTATATGTTTTCTCAATCACTGTGATCTCATTTACTGTCTACCAGTAGTTTTCTACATTGCACAAATTCATAGTGAAATTATTAATATTGTAAAAATACGCCTTAAACATTCAACAAATTAAAAATGTGTACAATTTATTTTTCCATTTTGGGGGATTTTTAAATTAGCACCTTCAAACGACCCATAAAGATCCAGCGTAAAAGTTAATTTAAATATTGATATAGCTAAAAGTACACGTACATATTTATGTATATAACAATATCCACAACCATATTTACGCAGTTATTCCCAAGAACCACACTAATAATGATGTCATGGCCCTTCCGATATATAATTTCATATGAAATAGAAACCCATTAGCCTTTTGGAGGATATATAAAGAAGTACATGGAATAGATAATATTTCTAAGGAAAAGTGTTCAATTGAGGTTATACTTTGTGACATAATAATCTTTTGTTTAAAAGTGAATCAAATAAATATAATTTGATTAAAATCATAAACATATAATTTCGAAACCTGTTATATTCATTTGCAATAAATCTATATGGCAGGTCATTTAAAATTCAATGAAAATGATTGTTTATACATAAATGATTGTTAACTTGTTATGAAGACAAGATGAACAGTACTGCAGTCAATATTCTTGGATATAAGGGTGGAATATTTTTGAGAGGATACAGACGACATAGGTGAAGGACATTACTGCTATATGGGAAAGGAAATGGCGGAGAAGTTGGTGGGAAGAGGAGAATAGCGGCAATGGCTAGGGTACTCGGTGTTGTACACCTGTAGGCTATACAACACCGTAAGCCTGTGTAAGTTAGACACAGCTAATGTGTACAAATCAACTGATGGAAAAATGCATATTGCATGTTCTAATTAGTGCGCTTTAACCAATTCATTTCGGTAACGGAATGAATCACCAAAACTAAAAAGGGTTGATAAGTTTATATTGAAGTTTTCTAGATGTAAAATTGAGCATTTTCAACAGATTTATTACCACCATTAATACTGAAAATCCCTACAAATTTGTATTTTTAACATGTCCATTTAAAAAAAAATGGCATGCTCAATTAAAAATAAAATAAAACACTTGCTTTAGAAGGGTTTAGAAATTTGTATTAAAACTTTTACTAGTCAAGAAAAGTTGTTTATTTTCTGTTTCAGATGAACGAGAGCTTTGGAATCATGTCAACTGCCTTAATTCTTGCTTTACATGGTTAAATTTAGAGGCCCATAACATTTTAAATTTTAAAGCTCTTAAAGTATCATTAGAAAAACTAAACTATAAATAACATACTGTTTTTTTTATCAAGCCTGAAAAAATGGCTAGTATTTAGGCCCGTAGATCAAAATACCCCCTAAAGCATGCATATTTTATTTTTAAATATATAAAGTAATGTTTGTTTAATTTCAAATGACCTGCTGTAGAAATTGAATGCAAATGTATTTGTTATTATTTAAAAAAATATTTATGTGTTTTGAATATTGAAAGCATTAACTTTGTGGATCATCTTCATATATTATTTCGATGTGAGTGGATCAGAATACAAAGTATTTTTATTTCTCGAAATAATATAAATATTTATGTATTCGTTGGTTTGAAAATTATGTCAGGCATACAAACGCTAAGGCTCGTGATAAACAATACAGAGTGCTCTCATCAACAATACGAAGAATATTGATGAAGAGGAAAATCTTGAGCCCACGAAAATCAAAAGGTGTAAGAAAAACAATATCAACTTTATAATTGCAACTACAATAAAGCATATTGCTGTTCACAATGCAGTACCTTCTAGTTACAACTTCTAGTCTTAAAAAATCATATTTTTAAGCAATCGAAAGCAAGATGGATGAAGACATATCGTAAAATTTGTGTTAGGAAATTCGACAATGTCATATTGTACTAAAGAGTATAATATTTCTACTTACAAAGTACATATTCTTATTAGTTTTACTGGCTGTCAAAAAAAGGAGTAAAAATTGAAGAAGAAAAAAAATAACTGCAACCAATATTTATAATGGTAATACCGTATCACGCTGTTTTGCGTCATTGGCATTTGAGTCAATTAAGCCTAGCATGTTTGTATGAGTGGTTTGTTTAATAATTAATATGAATGTTACAATGAGACAAATTAAATATTAATATACTTAATGTTTATAAGATTGCCAGTACACTGAAATTAAACTTACACCAGTAAATTGAATTATTCTCTATTCTATTTTAACAAAGTTTATAAGAAAAGGTTTTATTTGTGACTATTATAGATTATAATAATAAATGATGTACTGATAATAAATATATCACCAATTTATTTGTTAAATATGATGCGATTCGTTTTTACAAAGAAATGCCCAGATTGAATAATTGAACAAAAATCTCAACATTATTTTATTTTTCTTTTTGTATAAATAACAAAATTATATCAATTTCATTTTCAATTATTTGATAATTAAGTAGGAATTATTACATGTGTAAATTGATTTAAATGTTATAATATACTATTGATTAAATTACCGTTTTATAATGCACATTTGAGTGATGGTGTGGTCCCGTGGAAATATCATAGATTTCTAATTTATGTCAGGATCTAATTTCCCACTATTGACACAATTTGATTTGATTTTTAACACAGTAAACTATGTATAAATTCATAATTGAGTGTAAAATAAGGATAAAAATAAATATATTAAAAATAATGCACATAAATAATTCATCTTCCCATTGGTCCTTCATTCCATTATTAGTAAAAATAACAATATAAATAACTAGGTAATGCATTGTGGACAATGATATCGTAATTCTTTTCATCAAATACAAATATTTTAAATATATTGAACACACTTACAAAGAAATATTATTATCTATTTCAATTTTATTTATAGCATAAATCATCCCATTTCAGGCAAAAGCCACCAACAAAAAATAGCTGCTGTAACCTTTTTTTAGCCCATGATGTAGAACACCAAAACAAAAGTGATCTTTTAGTTGTTTGTTTTTACACCCAGTCAGGAATCAGCTAGTATTTGAGTAATAATGAATAAAAGTTTCTATATTAGAATCTCTCTATTTAAGAAATATTATTCAATAATCCTTTGTTATAATTTGTTAAAAAAAAAAGCCTTACGCAAACAGAGTATACAAGAAAAAAACTTTTTTATGAGCATTTTTGATCTCTATAGGAGGTAGAGAGATGTCCTGCAATTTATACTATTATTGAATAGTTATGTATGTATTTAGTTAACGTTTTACAAATGTCATCATCAGATTTTACTCCCTGTGATAACATTTATTTTTTGATTTTCCAACACATCAACGGTCACGTTGACGATAAAACTCTTAATGATACACCGGTTTGATGATCATAAATTTTTTAACAGCAAACTCTCATTATTTATTTATTGAATTAGTGATTACTTTGAAGAATTCCAAAATTAATTACGTTAGCCTTAAGTTACAGGGTAACACACAACCATGACATGTTATTACATGTTACAATCCAATATACATTGTTAAAATGGAAAACCATCCAAATATATAGATAGATAGTTATAAAACAAACCCTGAAGAGGGCAACAGGTTGTTGCGGAAACTACTTGATTTTAATAATAAACGTGAGTGGATCAAAAAACGGTTATTTTATTTCTCTAAATAATATAGAGAACTATTAAATTGTTTGTGAGTTCCGACTTCGAGTGAAAAGTACTATCACTCTTTAGTCAAGATTCACTGTATTTACTAAGGAAAATTTTAATTGAGAAAGGATAAACGTTACTACAAAATGACTGCCGAATCAATTAATTATATGTGCTTATAACTCTTTTATCACAAAAACAAATGATTTGGTCAGAGCGATATATGCTAGGTTTTGCTTTTGGGCTCACACAGTATAAAAGTATAATAAATATTTGGAAACCATGCTGGACACCTCAGATTTGGCTCCCAGAGAGATTTTGGTCCCATCGTATGTAATTGGCACAAAAAGGTCACAAAAGCGCTAATCAATCGGTGGCGTTTGCTCTGAAGGGACGGCGCGGAGACGGCACGGCAAAAAGCTGCGGGTTGGTATCTCAAAAGTTAGCAGTGTGATGCGATTAGTGGCGTATTTGGTTCCCTCAGATGTCTGACCTTGATCGGGTGGTGCCCGTGGAGTGGTAGGTGCGCTGGCCCAAGGTGGCGCCGCCCGCCGACACGTAATGGTTCAGGGTCTGCTGCTGGTGCACCCCACTCACCGGGAACTCTGAACCATCACCCAGACTACACAGAACAAACGTGAGATATGGGTGCCTCGTATCGCCCCATACACATTTCGCCTCCAGCAATTGCGCCACTCGTTTTGTTTTGCAATAAATATACACTTGTATGTAGTAATAAAAAAATCATATTATTTTTTGACATCTCATCAAAGATGAAGAAGAATATGGAAGTCTGGGCATTTACGGGGCTGACGACCGTCATAGGCTGGTTTAAGTGATCACTTTACACACGTGTAACATTCACAAATTCTACCCATTATTATTAATCGTCAGCCCCGTAAATGCCCGGACTTCCATATTCTTCTTCATCTGTGATGAGATGTCAAAAAATAATATGAAAATAACTCCTGTAATTGGAGATAATCCAGATTTTGTGAACAAGTATTTGGACACACTCAAAATGTTGTACATAAAAAAATCACATTAACGATAGCAAAATATTTTTTATATTCATTGATTTAACAGAAATAACATGATTAAATTTATAAACCACATACTTAATTTAACCTTTTAAAAAATTGATAGCAATCTTATAGGTTATTATTTAATGAGTTGTGAAAGTCGAAAAATTATGTAAATTAAATGGTTGACAATTACATCTTTCAAAGTCAGAATGTGTGTAATCTGTGTTTACCGAAACAAGTAGTGTATGAATATTTTTTGTGGTCCTTGAATGGTGCTTTATTGAAAAATTTACTTTTATATTTCCTATCTTGCCACAGGTCCCATGCATTTTTTAATGACTTGCAACTTTTAGCTAGGTATGTCCAGGTATGTGAAAATTTGATTTCTTTATAGGATTCAATAAAAGGCATAGTCTGTAGATTTTTTTGGCAATTTTAAGAAATGTAGAAACAAAAGCACAAAAGTAATTTCATATCAATTATGTTCCATCAATAAATGTCTCGATTCAATGCTTCTAAAAAAATTATGGCGTGATAGGATTTAATATGTACAGAAGTTGAGTATTTAAAAAAAACTAATAAACTCATTCGACTTTAAAGTAACCTTTTCGATCAAAACTTAGTGGTGTTTGAAAAAACAAATCATCTTTTTTTTACAAGGGTTGTATTTATTATAAATAAAAAGAAGAAAAATAAGGTATGTGTTCTGAACAAATAAAAAACGACTACAGTAGATACTCCATTGTATTACCAACAGCATTTTTGATAATAAAAAAAAATTCAAATCAAATTTTCACATCACTTAAAAATTACCTTTCAACTAAAAAAAAAGTACAATCTAAAAGTACATTGATACTTATTTTTACAAGTATGCTAGCAGTGCTTTATATAAAGGGCATAGAGACCCTGTAATATTATAGATATTTTTTGTATCACAAACTCTGAACTTACGAATTATATGTTTATAGATTAAGATTTCAAAAAAGTACAAAAAATTGAATAACGGTGACTCCAATTTTATTAACTTAGTAAAAATATTTTTGTGATATCATGTGGTCTTCTACTGCCTAAATACTAAGTCGCGATTATCCATTAACAATCTATTCCGTTAAATATTTTCCGATTATTTAATTAGTCTATTGATACTGTAACGTTACACATTCTGCAATTTGCTATCGCAATCCTATAACCCAATCTAAGTTTTAAAAAAATATATATTTTCAAATAAACTCAAATATAAGTCAGGTAAAATAAATTAGTACATTTGGTGAGATATGTTTTTCTTCTTCTAAAGAACCTTTTTGTTTAACATAGGTATGAAAAATATCAACATATTATAATATATTGCGGATCATATAAATAAAATAAAAAATTCAAACATTTTTACCATTGTTATTTATGAAAATATAATCAGTTGTATGAGGTAAGGATACGAAATGAATTTACGATGAAAGCAAGCAAAAACTCAACATACATATAATGGCTGAGCAAATAAATGCAAAAGAGGAATGAAAATTAAAACATTCAAAGACCTTTGGTGTAAAAATGCATTCAGAATATCACTTATCAATGTGAATATTTTGGCTCTTCATAGTATTGGAGTAATAAAAAGCAGATTTAAAAAAAATATATGAAATAGGCATTAAAATTGTTTAAAAGTATGCACATAAACAATTAAATATGAGATATAACAAATATTGAGATTCACTTTTCGCCCATGTGAATTATGATATGTAAAAAGTAAACTTAATCCAAGATTAAGAGTGCAAAATAGACCATAGTAAATAGTGTGGGTCCGTAATCAGGTATTGCAAGGCTAAGTCTAATGCAAACACAAAGATAAGACCGTTACACAAAGGAAGTAATAAAGCGGGCTTACCTTGTAAATATGGGCAACAGCCAAGTCTTGGGATTGTCCCCAAACACCTCTTGGAAGTTGTTATAGCGGCCTAATGAGAACCCGTTCTTATCAGTCCCAGAGCGGAAAATGGGGGCTCGGAAAGCCTCTAAAATTGAAAAATATTTAATTACAATCAACAATATTATTTATTGATTTGGCATTAACTTTGTGGAATAAATTTCGTCCTGTTTACATTAACACGTTGATTGCCGTTCACACATCGCTCACTCCTTTCAAGAACGTCATAAATCAAAAAACTTGATTTTTCAGGAGATTGTTTTTAAAGTTTAAAAATAAAATACAATGTATTAAAAATAAATATCAAGCCACTTATTGAACTTTTTACTGTGCAACAGATCTTTTTAGGTAAAACCTGAAGGTTTTTTCTCCATTTGAAAAATATTTAGTATATTTAAAAAAATAATTAAACAATACCTTTTCTTCAAAATGCAAAAACAACACTTTCTGCCCTGTAGGGGTAAATATTAAGTTAAAAATATGCCCCTTTTGCTGGGATTTAGTAAATTTTCTGGGCATTCCAAAAACATGCACAGTTGAAAATTGACAATTTTTGATTTATGACGTTCTTGAAAGGAGTGAGCGACATGTACGCGTGTTCTGGCCTGTCAGCCGATGGCCAATCATGTGTGATAAATATTTACATTATGTTAAACCTACTTAGATAATATTAAAACTAAAGACGCACTTTACAAAGTTATATAAGCACAGTTAAAAAAATATAAGCAAGTTTAAAGAAAATAATTTGGCCATCTCCTGAAATCCAGATTTTCAGGTCGGCAATCGACATGTTAATGAACACAAATAGTTTTCATAAACAAGTGTTTTGTTTTTATAATTAAAACAATAAGCTATCGTTTTCTATAGAATAAATATTTCCAGTCTTTAGATGAATGTGTAGGGTGTAAATTTGCATCCAAAGACAGTAAGTTTCCAAGGTTCCGATTAAGATAAAGGAGAATGTTATAAAATACAGCACGTCGAAAGCTGTATGTAAATTGTTTGCGGTGTTCATGCGGTGTATTCTGTACGATGGCATTCACATGGCTAACTGCTTGCGAATGCTTGTATGTAAAGATTGTAATAGTGAATACATACCTAACGTAGATCTGTTCTGCATGACCAAATATACATGGTATCCGAAGAAGGAGACAAGACTAATGGCAAACATTAATGAGACGAAGAAAAGGAAAAGGATGTGAAACCGTCCCATTCCTTCCAGTTCGCCCTGAAACATTGACAAATCCTTTAAAAGAAAAAAAAAGTATTTAGAACCTTAAAATTAAGCAAGGAAGATTTGTAATCTGAGCTGTGACAGTTCACTAATACAACAGATAATCATTTTCTACTTCAAACAATAGCAATACTGTACAGAACTAAGATTGCAAAACTTGATAAAACATATTGGCGCTGTAGAGCAAGAAGATTTGAAGCAGCATTTAGGATTAAAATAAGTTTTTCATTAATTGATTCAGCAGTCACTTTGTGGTAATCTATCCATTTCTAATTAAAAAATTTCTTGGTAAATACCACTATCTCTTTACTTATCTTAAAATCCACTGTGACACGTGTTTTGATGCATCATTTTCAAACATCGTATGTTTGAAAAATTAACTAAGCCGATTATTTTTCATATCAAATACACCATGTTTTTAGTGTAACGCTCAAAATCAGTCCAGACAATGTGAAACGCTATGTTCCATATGAAGGTTAGATATACACATTTTCAAATAAGGTCATGGTAAATAGTGTGGATCTAAGTGCGTTTGTGCAAAGGTATTTAAAACCCTACAGCAACCTAAAATTTGTCAACTATTTGAATGAAGATTGGACTTGATTTTTTAGTTGAATTTTAGTGGATTGAAGACGTTTTGAAGTAAATCTCTCTAATACTCAAAATGGTGCTTTTACCTTTTTTGCTTTACAGCATCCATACTGTTCCTCTTTGAGTGAAAGCCAACTAACAAACGCGACAGTGAAGTTTCTAGGTTCACAACACAAAATATAATATTTATGATTTATTCACTTCCAGATTGAAGGTAAAATTATACATTTTTTAAGTAATATTTTTTGGTGCTGGAATGCCGTGGACAAAGAAAGTTCACCATGGAGATTGTCAATTAGTTACTTTTGTTGTTTGGCATCCAACAAGCAAAATGTTCAATGTTAAATTGAAAAATTGTTTGCAACTTTTTTTAAAAATAATGGACACCATTATCAGTATTATAAGTATGTAAGATATAATAAGCGAAATTCAATATATATTATACAATAATCTTATGCAAGATAGTGGTATTTTCAGTTGAGGTTTATGGTTCTTTCATTTGCAGTATTGGATGCCAAATAACAACACAAATAAGCATGAAATAAATAAATAAAAAATGTGGATAATTTAGATAGTTTGTGAAGTCCCAAATAAGCCAGATTAAAAAATATATCAAATAAAGAATTGTTTACTACAAAAGATGTATGTTTTATTTGTTACAAATAGCATTGCTTGTTAACTGTAAAATTTAAGCCATGGAAGCGGAATATTAATAAACGTGTGATACACAATCAACTTGATACGCAAAAAATTATACCTTAAAAAAAGTGAAATGAGATGCTTTTATGATGAAGATTTGCATACCACTGATATGGATATCAATGCACCTAAATATGAACAACCCTAAACATTAAAAAAATATAATTTACTTTGAATTCCCCATTTAATTAAGGTACATCACATTATAGCATATATATGTAATCTTATATACATACTACTCAAAATACTTATTTGATCAATTTCATTTCTAAAAAGAATATAAAAATGCTACATTCTGATGTCCCTTAAATAAAAATAAGCTTAATGAGTGTTGACTTTCTTATTAAATTTGGTTACATTAAGAAAATGAAGCCTTATTTCTTTATGTATTAAAATACATTACACATTATGAGAAGCTAGATAGTGAAAATGTGACCGTAAAATGTGACTTCAGACAAATGCTCAATTGAAAAATGTACGCAGCAGACTCTCAATTTTCCTAAAACATTACCGTAAGTAACCAGGACATTTTGAATTTTAAGTTTTATTTGAAATATTTACAATAATGTTCCTTGTATATATCATTCAATAAGACCGATCTGAAAACTGATAGTTTCTTTATTATAGAGAATAATCAGGTTTCAGATTATTTCTGTGCTTTTTGAGGGGTGTCCAGATGTGTCATTGAGTCCTTGTTGCTTTTTTACAAATGAATATATCACATCCCTAGATTAGTACTATTGCAACAACAAAAAAAGTAAGCAGATGAAAAAAAACGGTTCAGAGAATTGAAATTTCAGTTCTGTATTTCATAAAACAGATATGTAGAAGAACTTATTTGTGTAAATTCAAATTGAGAAAACATGTTTTATACTCCTAGTTGGCGAATATAAACTGATAATAGTCATCAATATAGATATATAAGAATAAAAAAAATGTCTTTACTTGTCTTTGTCATTTGCACAAGGAAAATTTTAACGCCAGTACACTAGGACATTTAAATGACAAATCCATTCCATGATTGTCACATTTGCACATTAACTAGGAGTATGGGCAGTACGACTAAATATTTAAGTGATATTTGATGTTGCCAGTGTAAAATATAGTATTTTTGGCTATTTAAGTAGGTTCTTCAGTAAATATATATTTTTAAAATTGGAAATACTGACTGTTGATAGATAATTACAACCCAATTATAAACACACATTTGGAAAGAAGATTTACTGAAAATAAATCTTTCATGAATTATTTTGCAAATGATGAATCAAACCCACTTTTGGAGTCGAGCATCTACCCAACCACTCTACGATGCCTGTCAAATTATAAATCATGGTGACAGATGGTAGATATTATACCACCGCTAATGGACTATCCTGCTAAACATGGCTAAGAATGCCAGCAGGTCAAGAGACAAGCCGATCCAGCGTGAGTCATAGGCAAAGCTATTTACTTCAAAATTTATGTCTTAATTCATGAGAATGTCTTAGAAATTGTTTTAAGGATTCATCGTCTTGAAAACCTTATTTACCACATCACTGAAATGTCTTGGTGGAGTGGCAACACAATTTTCCTTGTATAAATGTAGCGTCGGGTTCTCAAATATTTTTTTTTGGTATTTTAATTAGGCATGAACTCTTAGTACACTTTTAAAAAAGTAATCTCAGTTCAAGAAAGTCTTTTTTTTATTGTCGCGGTCTAAAGCTAGGGGTGCAATATGATTTTTCATGAATACTTATTTTGATGAAACAAATTAATGTGTTAAAATGTTACGAGTGAAAATTGTTTGATGACCTTGCCATATCAGCGATATATCCAAAATGAGTGCCTTACGTGAAAAAAACATGAACTATACACATACGTCAATAGGAGAAGGGCCAGAGGGCATGATTTTTTAAATTTTCTTATATTGTTGAAAATTATTTCAATGCTTTTGGATTATCCTGGATTTTATTTGCCATCTATCCCGGAAAATTGTGAGTCAACTTTATAGCCAAAAAGAAAAGAAAAAACAGACTTTTGCGATACTTTTTAAGTAGATAGATTTTCTTACATGAACCTGAAAAATTATTCATTACTCATTAATTTTTTACTTTAAATTCTTTACATAAACATATATAAAAAAACAACATAAAAAGCACAGTAATCCATCCAATTTTGGGGCCGGGGAACTGTTATAACTTTGATCTTGCATTGATAAAATCTTTCTCTAACCAACCATAGATGGCTCCAGTGAATTCAAACTTAAAGCGTTATGAGATTCGTGATGTATGTAAGAGTTCCAAAAATTTAAGTAGTGTGGTTGTCAATCATGGATAGAACGAGGAGTGTTACACGTGTGTAAAGTGATCACTTAACCAGCCTGTGGCAGGTCGTAAGTCGCATAAATACTCAGACTTCCATATTCATCTTCATCTATGTTAAGATGTCAATATGTAAAACTAGTTAGTTTATGACTAAGGAGATGGTCTGAATACGAGGGAATTACAGTGTCTGTATGTAAGGTTTAGATTTTCAGTATATGTGTGAGCCAATTTCATAAGACATTGATACATCCTTGTTGAATGAAAATTTTCTCAGATTGCATTTATTTTTAAATGTATATATAAGTATGTTTATTACAATATGCTGCATTGTTTGAGTAGTTTAATATGTTCTTTGCCAATACTAGAATCAAATACTAAAATCGGTTGATATTTTAAAAAAATATTGTCAATTTTGTACACACCTAATATAAAGGACCATTATTGCAAAAAAAACTTTAGCGATTATAGGATACATATAAGGAAAAATCTCAGCACTAAAAAGATAACACACTTAAAGTACTGTTAGTCATAACAAGCCTATCTTTAAGTGTTTGCCTATTTTTAAATAAGTGTTTAACATGAAACACGCCTATCTTTTAGTTGCCTAGACCAAAGATAATTGACTTTTTATCTCTGATAGGTGGGTAAAATTTGATGTCTATGGCAAAAAAAAATTAAATTAAGAACATTTGGAAAAAAAATTTGTATAAATTAATTCAAACTCATACTGTTCTGTGTGATTCTGCAGTAACTTTTTACTAGCTTCCCGACCCCAAATGCGATATCTTTAAGATATGCGGATATTTTGATCTGTCACGTAAATACCAAAGTATTTTTACCTTCCAGAAGATGATGAAATACTGCATGCTGGTGAGGGCAATATAAATGCAGTAGAGCAGCGCATATCCCAGGAAAAGGATGAAGTATTTGTAATTATAGAATGAAACGCAGTTGTTAACCCAGGGACAGTGGTGGTCCATCTTCAGCACACACGTTCCGCACACGCTGCAGTGATGCGTTCTGTCTGGCTTGACATGAACGCAACGGTCGCAGTATCTTATAGCACCAGAAATTGTTCTGAAAGAATAAAACCATTGTTAGAATTTAATGAAAATAACTGCTTGGCTACAATAGTTTAGAGACTTGAAGGAATGTGAATTTGATTACGCATTTTTATCGTTTGTAGCGCGGTATGGTCGATAATCCTGAAATTATCCGGAACATTGGTCTGTATGTTCCTGATAGTTACCTAAGACAGCGTCGACATAGATTATTTCACATTCCTATACACAGGACCAACCTGCCGATGGTTATGCCTGTAGGAAGAGCTACCGCTATGTTGAACAATATCTCATTGGATATTGATCTGTTCCATGTGTCTGAAGGAGTTTTTCAAAGCGGGATTCTTCTACACCTTTAGCAATAATTCTTGCATATATTTTATTTTAATGTATTTTTAATGTATAAGATTTAAATTTTTTATAGTTTGTAATGTATATATTAATTGAAATAAATAAATTGAATTGAATTGAATTGAACTTGAAACCTAAAATTCAACATATGAAAATGAAAATTAGAAATTGTTGAATGAAGGTATTGTTACATTTTATTTAAAAGTATTTTCTCCATGTTTGAAGGTCTTGGGCATGGTCAGTAAAAGAACACCTATGTTACCCAAAAGCTTACAATTAAGGTCTGCCTCCGTGGTGTAATGGTTAGCGTGTTTATCTACCGTGCTGGATGTCCCGGGTTCAATTCCCAGGGGTGGATGAAAATAAATATTAGTGACTTTAACACTCCAATATTTATTTAATATTATCCTGGACTGGCCCTGAAGCGCAGGAATGATCACCTTGCCTTCATGTAAGTAAGGATCAAGATAACACTGTGTCAATACGATACAGTGCCCTTTGCACCATTGGGTGCGGATAAAGGTTAGAAGAAGATACATTAATGGATTAACTACAATGATTATCTCGTATAATGTAAACAGTAATTTTTATTTTATTATAAAATATATACCTGTTGTAAATTGGTAATTGCTGAGCAAATGTTTCCAGCAATCTCCTTTGAGCTTCCTCATTTTCTGCCGCTAGTATTTTCTCCATTTCTGATTCTGGGATTTTGAACTGTAAACATTAGAAGCACGTAAGTTATGGTAATTAATTTTGTCTGAAGTTTATTATTTACATTTGAAAATTCAGAACTATTTTACCTTGGACGGAACACGCCCGATATCGGTGAAAATAGTTTGCCAATAGGACCAGCAAAACATAGCGAAAAGCAAATGGTATATCACTAAATAAATCGCCCTTTCGAAGTTACTCGGGACAGTCACTGAAAACAAAGGATTTAACACGGTAACAGCGGGAAGTTGAAAGATTTATAAATGAACATACGAGATGTTACATATTTTATGCACTTACGAAAACACAACTGCACCACATAGGCGTAATATGACCAAACCATGATTGTCACTATAAATAATACTGGTAGCCATTTCACGGCTTTGATGCAAACCGTGCAGCACTTATTGGAAGTTGTCCTGGTATTTGGAATTGGGGCCATCATTTCTAAAGAGAATTAGGCCTTATTTAAGCTATTGTTACCATCATAACATGAATAAAACCATTAATACGCGCACTGCCACAACCTCGAGTCACTTCACGACAAATTTCTTTTGCAAAGATAAAATTGAAGTAGTTTCTCAATATGAAATCATAGTCTATGATTGACCGTACACGCGAGTTACCCGTCGGCATTTTTGGTAGCCGTTTTTCTCTTTCGGAATTCGGAATACGAAAATTCCAGACGTAGAATATTTCCAGAATGGGAACATTGAAAACTGAAGCAATGTCGTGTGTGCGGCCAAATTAAGCCTGCCCACTTACAACCACTTGCCAATGGCAATTTCAATTTTAGATTGTTTTGAATTCTGCCTGTGAAATTGTCGTCTCAGGTTTGATTCCCGCCAATTACAAAAAAAAATCAACAAAGATTTATTTTCAATTGGTCTGGGTACTTCTGATGTATTTTTTTATTGAATTTTCCATATCCTATCCTTTCTATCCAACCTGTAGAAAAACCTGTAAAATAGAGATTTTTCGCGCTATGCCTTAAAAAACACGAAACCTTTAACGTTCTTTTAGTTCCAATGAAAATGGCTGATAATTTTTTATTTGAAAATATAATTATTTCGTAAATCCTGCTACTGAACATAGATGACTCATTTTAATTACGCAGGTAACAAAGTAATATTTTATAGTTGCCATACATTATTTATCTCTGGCAATCTCTTTATGACTTTGACAGCGATTCGCCGCGGGCCGCTTGTTTGTGTTTACAGTTTGCACAGTTTGTATTTATAGTTTGTGAATCGAGTTCTTGGCTCAGAGGAGAAAGTGAAAGTTGAAAGTAGTGTGATGTTTCGCCGAGTCGTCTACAATCTGGATTAAATTAAACGGTGAGCAATGCGACACGGATACATATTAAAATCTTTTCCGGCTTTTGCTGATTATAATTTTCTTTCTATATTCGAAATACAAGTGTCCGCTATAAAGTGTTTATATAAAACTCTCATTTAATTCGATATTCTTAGATTACAGAATGGTGCAGACAAGATCTACGAATTATTCTCCGAGTATCACAAATACAGAATTCAGCAGAAAAGTTGTAACTAAAAGGCAATCTACCCTGCTTACAACCATGACTGAGTCAACGACCGTTTTGAAAAGAAGTGTTGGCGGCGAGATCAAAACTGGTAATCAGTTTCAATCAAACAGGAAGAAATTGGATTACGAACATGAAATTTCGGGGAAGACAGATAAAACTGTGTATTTGGTGTTCTTTTCGCTTTTGTTGGATCTGCTGGCATTTACGATGATACTTCCTCTGTTACCTTCGCTCTTGGATTATTATAGACTGAATGATAGTGCCGGGCTTTATAAATGGCTTTCCGAAAGCGTGAAAACATTTCAAGAGCGAGTCGGCGCTCCAGAGAGGTTTAATTCTGTTTTGTTTGGTGGTGCTTTGGGATCTATGTACAGCTTCCTGCAGTTTGTTGCTAGCCCCATTGTCGGAGGACTATCGGATGTCTATGGAAGGAGACCTATCATGTTGATCTCACTGGTGAGCACTTTTTTAAATATTTTTCCTTGAATATAATCAAACTAAACTGCGAATGTGGATGTTCGTACATTGGTATGACTTACAGAAAATTCAAAACAAGAATCAGGGAATATAAATTATGTTTAAGAAATTATTTTTTTTTAGAATTTGCTAACCATTTAATAGATAATGATCACAAATTTGACAACAGTAACACAGAAATCCTGAAAATAATTAATATGAAAAGTCATAAACTGCAACATTTTGAAACAATAGAAATTCATAAAAATAAAAATAATAATAAACCCATAATTAACAATATGACAATCAATAAAGCCTCCTCCCAATTTTCTATGTTTCCACTGATAAAATATAAAAATAAGAAACAGCTTCTAACCCCTCTCCAACTTCCAACGTTCCAATGACACAACTCTAAAATTTAGACCACGCTTTACATACGGTGTTTGAAAATGATGCTGAATGCATCAAAACACATGTCACAATAGATTAACAAAAAAAATTGTGCTATTTACTTAGTAAAACTTAAATTGAAAATGGATACATTTTACCACAAAGTGACTGCTGAGTCAATTAATGAAAAACGAAAACAACTGTACAAGATGACACAAAAAGTGTGTAGGGAGCGACAAACAAAAATAAGTATAAATCAATATTTTCTCTATAAAGAAACAATCAGAAATTATTAAAATAAGATTTTTTTTTATCATTGTCTTATTAACTATTACAATAAATATTATGCTGTTTATTTGACTCCTATATTTTGTTCTACTTGCATTCATAAAATCGCAATAAAAAGTTATGAGTTCGAAGTTCAAATACATAACTTTTTGTTGTTATTTTATGAATTTACTTTTAATTTATATATTGAATACAGTTATTAGTATATTACATAAATTGTAATGTATATACTATACATTACAATTTATGTAATGTACAATTAATTAATTTTCTAGATATTTCTACTTTTAACATATCTTATAATTAGTTACGCTGTTCCTCTCCAAAAAAGAGACTACACGTACACTCTTTGCTTGGAGATGGACTTACACATATTGTTAATTGATTATACTTATGAATGACATTTTTTTCTTTGTATTATTTTTTTATGCGTGTTAATGTGTATGTATTGTATTTTTCTAGGTTGGGATATGTTTTTCGTACTTACTTTGGGCATTTTCCCACAGTTTTGCCTTATTTATACTGGCCAGATTTGTGGGAGGACTTAGTAAAGGGAATGTAAGCCTCGGTATGGCCATCATTTCGGATGTTTCTAATCACAACAATAGAGGGAAAGGAATGGTAAGATTTAATTATTTTTCTATTATGCTAGGTATTAAGATATAGAAGAAATGCTTTTATTATCTTGAAGAAGTCTGGTAGAGTTGTGGGCTGCAGTTAAGCATCATAGATCTTCTTAGACACTTATTCTTGAAGAATCAAAATAACGAATTTGGGAAATCTGCCGTTTAGGTACCACAACCGCCATCTACATGAAAGATTTGAATATAAAAATAAAACAATTGTACAAGAATACTTTTGAGTTTATTAATGTAAACATGACTAGTTTCGAGATAGTTACAGATATTGTCCATGTTTTATTATTCCACAAAGTTAATGCCAATTCAAAAAATCAATAAAGGTTTATAGAAAAAAGAGAGGGAACAAAAACATCCGCATAAATTATGTGCACTGTGCGTACATCCTAGATTATCTAAAACAGTGGTTCTTAACCGTGTTGGAGGTACCGAACCCTACCAGTTTCATATGTGCGTTCACCGAACCCTTAATTAGAAAAATAAAATAAATTAAAATAAAAAATCATTATAACATGACTTTCACATGAAAACCAAAACAAAGTTATGCACATTTCGCAATGACACGTTATGACAATAGATCTAGTACATTTGTTATGACCTATTTGATATCCCATCCCTGTAAAATAAAAATTACAATGCCGAGTAGGTGCATTATTTTAGCGTTTGAGATCTTGTATTCTTTTTATTGCTAGATTGATATATTCCTTTCAAATAATATACTAGATCTATTGGATAAATGAATATATTGTGCGTCATTTAATTTGTCATAATATCGTACAGCAAGTCGGGTGTGTGTTTTGACCTCCACCGAACCCGAGAGACTGACTCACTGAACCCTTGGGGTTCGATCGAACCCAGGTTCGACCACTGTTCTAAAATATACTAGTCATCTAAAAAAGCACATATTTTTTTTTACAAATTGAGATATTTGCTTCTACTGTTTACTAGTACGATTTTTGTTGTTGGTATTCCCATGTTGACTTGATTTTTACAACATTCTGGGGTTATTTATTTATTATGTAATCAGGTGTGGATATGCATTCACGGTCTCTACTGTATCACAGCTGATAAAAATATGTATCATGTATTGGTGATATGTGTTTGTATTGCCTCTGGTATAAGAAGGTGTTTTACATAATGTCTAACGTTGAGTCATTTATAAGCTAATCAGAGATTACACGCCAACTTATGATAGATAATCCCTCACAAAATGTATATGCTTGTACCCTGGAAAGACTGGTCACCGAAGATGTCAGTCTAGTATTAATGGGTGCTCAGTAAAGAAATGGAAGTCTAAGAAATTTTCTTTTTTCTGTTTGCGCAATATAACTGTACAGATTAAATATGAGTAGTAGCAATGGTATTTTATCAAAAGGTGTCATATAAAACGTTAATCTATACTAAATATTTGAAGCATTAACCTTTCATTTTATTTATGATGTTACATTTTTACACTTTTGTTTTATGTATTTTAGTAATCTTTAGTTTGTAGAGACCTACCAAGTCACCTGATTTGATTATTTTAAAAGTTGTTATCTTGTAACATTTATCTAACACTATTTGTCATCTCAAATTTAAAACCATTCCGAATTGGACCATACTTATATACTTTTTTTTTTCCCACAATATAAGAAACGCTTCATAATTTAAGTAATATTTGACCCTTGCCGGTGTTACATTTTTATAATGTTCTGTGGATCAAAGAATTTGACAAATAAAAATGTCATTGGAATATTGTATTTATTTTATGATATTCTTTGGGTGCTTTATGAACCTTCTGTACAAATAACAAAGTTGAGTAAATTTGTTATTTTGCTATCAGCTGACTTTGTGTTTTGCACGAAGCTATATTTATTAAAGTACAATTATTGCTGCAAACAACCAAGCAAGAAAATCGATACAAATCAAGCATAAAGTTATTTATGCTTTTAATTTCTTATCTTCATTGACATGTCGATGGCAGTCCTATAATAAGATATATTTAATGATCTTATTTATTTTGTAGTCAAAACAATTTATACTGTAGTAAGCAGTTTTCACAACATCAAAATTTTATTTTTCCTTTCTCATATCAGCTTCCAAGACGCAGTATATGGATCATTAAAATATTACTGTATTTCTTCTCCTATTAAAACTAAACAACTTAGCATAAATATATATTTGTACATTTTGTATTAAATATCATTCTTTTCCATGCCAGGGGATTTAAATTACAATGATTTGTGTATATATTCAAAAGCTGTAATTTTTTATGTGGCATTTCACAGGTGCTGTGCGTTAGGGTAGATGCTCGATTGTGAAATTGGCATTGTGGGTTCGATTCCCGCCAATTGTAAAATCAATTCATAAAATATCTACGACAAACTTCCAAAATAGAGGCTTTATGGGTTATTTAAAAAAAATTATAAAAGGTTTTTTTCTTGTTGCTTTTTCAGCACTTTTCATGTTTACTTGCTCTCAGCCTCCCAAATAATATGCAAAAAATATTTTTAAATCATCATAAATTGTAATAATTTTTTTATAAATCAGCTTATTATTGCAATACAAAGAGTGAACAAAAAATGCAGGATCAATTGCAGTGTTTTTTGTGTGAATTTCAAAATTCATATTTATCATAAGATCTTAACATTTTTCAAAAAAATGTATTGTTGATATTGGACATACTAATCTTAAATTTGAAATAACCTTAATTTAATGACTTTGTTTATTTCAGGCCCTTGTCGGGATTGCATTCTCGCTAGGATTTATCGTGGGACCCGTAATTGGGGCAATGTTTTCAGTATGGGCAGATAAAACTTCTCAGCATTGGTACGTCTATCCAGCGTTGTTTGCTCTCCTGTTGTCCATTGCTGATCTCATATTCGTAGCCTTATTCTTAAAGGAAACATTGCCAAAGGTAGAGTACTTTTTATCAAACATCTTTTTTCTTCACAACACATTATGCATTCATAAAAATGATTTTTTATTTTCTAAAAATATTTTTACAGGAGAAACGTTCGCATGGGATTGCGATGTCTTTATCGAGGGCCACATCATTCATATTCGTGACAGATCTTTTCAAGTTTAAAGCTGCCGAAAATATCATGCGGGCGGAGTTAGCAGAGCTGAAGAAATTGGGCCACGTTTATTTTGTATACATGTTCATTTACTCGGGACTGGAGTTTACACTTACGTTTCTCACTCATCACACATTTGGTTACACTTCGATGCAACAAGGAAAAATGTTCTTCGTAATAGGTTTGTGACTTGTGTTTTATTTACCATTCTATCAAAATCTTTCTGTAAGAATATTAATCAATAAAGTGACTATAATTGGAAGAATAAAAGCAATTTTTGCAGTGCTAACTTCATAAACTTCATTTTTTTTGGCACGCGACATTGGGCCTTCTGTGGTTAGGCTCTGGCCTCCAGGGTACCAAAATTTAGATTTCTACTTAATTAGGAATTGCTAACAATTATAATATTTTGTCAGTTGAAAATTTTGACAAGGGTCAACTTTGAGATTCAAGATTCCTATAACGCCTGTATGATAGTCTTAATATACTTTAGGGAAAAATTAAGTATATCTTTATCTTAGATTCTGGGATTTTAACGGTACATACTGTTTTCAATTCTATTGATTTTTTACAATTCTTAATTTGTGTATTTTAGTAATGTTTGGTATTTTTTTTTAGGTATTATTATGGCCATTCTTCAAGGTGGAGTGGTTCGCCGACTGCCTGCTAAAGCAACAGCTAGCGCAGCTCAGTTTGGGTTGTGGATAATTCCATTTTCCTTTTTGTGTGTAGCGTTGTCATCACAAAAAGATATCCTTTTCTTGGGACATATGAATGCCCTGCACTTCCTCTATACCGGACTCTTCTTGTTTGCCGTTTGTAAGTATACATATTATACAATTGTCATTCTGTCATCTTATTAATACAAATTAATGTTAGAATAAAATGGTGAGTAAAAATGATTTATGTATTAATTTTTAAACCAAACACAGATTTTTCACTCTACAAAGTTGTATTTTATTTAAAAAAAAAACACATTAAAATTAATATTGTGACAATTGTTTTGCCTAGTTATGGCATTTTTAAACGAATGTCATAACTAGGCGAAACAATTGTCACAATATTAATTTTTATGTGTTTTTTTTTAATAAAATACAACTTAGTAGATTCAAAAAATCTGTTTGATTTCAAAATTAATACATAAATTAAAATGGAGTTCTACAAATTAAACGTCAAATCAAAATAAAAATAAAAGAAAAAATGTTCCTTTAAAAATATATAATTGTATACAAAATCTATGGTTTAAGGCCCAACATACGATAAATGGCTATTTAATTTTCTTTGAACCCAGGTAACACTCGACATAATTGTATTTGCCCTATGCAACATTGGGTGCAGATAAAGTTGAAGAGATGAATTTAGATTAGTTAGTTATTAATAAGCCATGTGCATGTACATGTTAGTACGTACTACGTACGTAGTAAGTACAGTGGGTTGTTACGTCCTTGCAAGTAGATCTATATAAGGTTTTTAAACCATAAATGGGGTTCACGCCGTAGTTGGGTGGATGCTCTACTGCGAAACTGGCATCATAAGTTTGATTCCCACCGATCGCAAAATAAATTCAAGATAAATTTATTTTTAATTGTTTTTTTTTAAATGTCTTTTTCACATTTATCTTCCCTATCCTACCTACAGACAATCCTCTAAAAGAAGAGGCTTTGCGGGTTATTCCTTTAAAACAATTTTTTTACATATTTCCAGCGACTGCCTTTGTGGTATCGTGTCTGACCACCCTGGTGTCCCAGCTGGGGGGGCCTGAACAGCGCGGGACCATACTAGGAGTGTTCAGGTCCCTCGGGGCTCTGGCCCGGGCCTTGGGACCCATTGTTGCTTCAATATGTAAGTATATACATGTTTTTTTCCCATTGGAATCGGCCAATTCTTACTTGAGGAATGGTACTGAGTACCACATACATAAGCTGCTAGTAAAAATAGTTTCTGTGATTATGATATTTATCAATTAAACTTTGTCCGCCTTCTTAGTGTATTGGTAAGTGAATTTGGCTATCGTGTTGGAGGTCCCGGGTTCGATTCCTGGTGGGATCAGAATTAACACATTGTTGTCGGGCAGTTTTTTCATCAACCCCGTCCCTAATTAGTAAAGTTTTTAGGGTTGTGTGCTAATCATAAGTAACCGCAAACCCAATTCCTATCTGTACAATGTTTTTTTTGGCATCTCTCACGCTCTACCAAACGTAAGCAAATAGAATACTCATAAGCGTTTCCCGCTCTCTACCAACGGTATGTGAAAGACGCTTTTAAACGTTTCCCGCAAACAATATGTTAAAATAAATGATTTTCACTCTCATATTTATTCAATATCACCCTTTCCTATAGTCAGTACACAATTCTGAATAATTAACAAGTCCAGCGTTTGCATTAACAAATCCAAAGTAAAAAAATATTTGATTTCAGCTTTTTGGAGTTTTGGCGCCTTCGCTACATACACCACCGGTGCGCTGTGTCTGCTATATCCGGCATTAGTGTTTAAGTATTTCTACAAACGCAAGTGACTGATACAGTAAAGTAACAGTATTATTTTTCTAAATTATATTTACCATTTACATTTCTGCCATCCTGTGTGAAATGTGGACGGCATCTCCAATATTTTTTTATGTTTTGTGTATACATATATGTATATCATGCAGTCACCTACTATGCTATTCAGACATCTCTATTCTGTCAGCTGAGTGCTTGTTTGACCTGTAGTCCTTTATATAACCTGATCACATCTGGCCATAAGATGACATTTTGCTTTGTCATTTCGTAGAAAGACACCAGTGCATAGTTAGCGATGTTTTAAACAAAAATCATACCGAGTACTGTCGAATCATACATCTATCCTTGATAGTCACATAACAGATATATTTTTAATAACATATCATTAAAATGACTCCACAGCATCAGTGTTAAAAACTGCAGTAAGTCTGATTTTGGAAATTTCTAAATTCAGTCGCATCACTCCACTACTTCATGCACTTTCCCGAAAGGATAGAATATAAACTCTGTCTGCTTATGTATAAATCAATACATAATATGGCTCTAAAATAGCTGTGCATACCAAATTTAAATTAATTTGTTGATAGACGTCTCACGCTCCTATCAGCTACAACTTTCATGGGTAAAGTCATCTTACCAGCTCGCAACCAGTGTATCAAATTTGGTTAGCTTCCTGTTGCTGTTGCGGTAACGACGGTGTGGAATGCTCTTCCACCAGCAGAGCTATAAACAGTGAGAGTGAGATGATCTTTAGAAAAAAAACTAAAAACGCATTTGTTAAATATTTCCATAATTTTCTTTTCCCCGATTCAATCACAGTTCTTCACTTGAGGTAGTATTTACAAATGTCTGTATAAAATATTAGAAAAAAAAAAAAATATTTATGTAGCATCACAGACGTGTGTGCGTGTGTATCGGCCACAGTCATAGGGTTGACAATTACAAAAGTTTTTTCTTAAGCGTTTTGCTCTATTTTTAATGCAATTTTAACTTAACTAAAAACTAATATTAATTTAACTAAAATATTTACTTCTAAAGGTAAATTGTAAACTCTGTTTAAATTCAAATTATTTTAATTATGTTGTAATTGTTGTTCTATTCTTAAAACTTTTTACATGGACCAAAAAAGCATTCTGGTGACAACATTATTTAATAATAAAGTGTCATAATAGTTTAATAATAGCGGTTTTGAAAAAGAAAAAAAAATGCAGTATTTTCACATGTATGTCTACTGAAATCACTAAATAATCCTCTTTTTTTAAATACCACATTCTTAGGATGGCATTTTATACTATCATCACATTGAATCATTATTTATTATTTTCATTATAAAAATAACTTACTCGTATGAATAAGTCCACTGTGCCTTCTATAGAAAAAATATTTTTGTATAAATTGATAGTTTTAGGTATTAACAAATAAACAATAGTACATTCCTGCATTTTTAAATATCGTTGAAAGATGTGTAAGTTGTTATAATAATATATAAATCTTCCTCAACTAGCATATTGGTTTGTTAAAGGATATTGCTTAGTATTTATCAGTATTGTTACAGTTTGTTCTGGGCTATTTTTCAATCAAAATTATGTAATTTATTTATCAATAATAATAAAGAATAATAATATATAAATTCAGTGTATACATATTACATATAATGTTACTGAAAACACGGAAGAATGAAAAACAACTGTATTTCATGAAGGTTTCTGCTAATAAAATATAAAAAAACCTACTTATTGAAATCAAAGATATTGCAAATGAAGTTTTAATAAAAAAATACAATTAAAATTTAGAAATATTTAGAAATTTGAGTGATGTGGCTGTCAATCATGTGTAGAATGGTGAATGTTACACATATCGCTCACTCCTTTCAAGAACGTCATAAATCAAAAATCGTTAATTTTCAGTTGTGCATGTTTTCGGAATGCCCAGAAAATGTACTATATCCCAGAAAAAGAGCCATATTTTTAACTAAATATTTACCCGCTGTAGGGCAGAAAATGTTGTTTATGCATTTTGAAGAAAAGGTATTGTTTAATTTTTTTTTTAATATACTAAATATTTTTCGAATGGAGAAAATACCTTCAGGTTTTACCTAGAAAGATCTGTTGCACAGTAAAAAGTTCAATAAGTGGCTTGATATTTATTTTTAATACATTGTGTCATATTTTTAAACTTTAAAAACGTTCTCCTGAAAAATCAAGTTTTTTGATTTATGACGTTCTTGAAAGGAGTGAGCGATATGTGGTGTAACATGTTTACTTAAACCATCTTAAGTTTTTTTACAGGTTACGACTAAGCTTACGAGTGCTATAAATGCCCTCACTTCCATATTCCTATCCATAAAAATAACAAGTATGCCTAAAACTATGTTAAAGAAGAAGCTTTTGTCAAACGAATCTCGCTTCAGACAAACCAATCAATTCGGAAACAGAAAAAAATCAATGTGTAAAGCAATGTTGTTGAACGAAGTGGTAGATCTCGTAACAGGCATAACCATCCACAGATTGGTCCTGTGTAGTTGGAACTTGAAACAAGCTATCCTGACACTCTAAGGTTATTATTATTATTCGTCAGTCATTTTTATTTTTCATGAAATACTCATATTTCATAAATAAATATTGTTTTTAAACAGTATTGGAATAACTGGTTAGTATTTTATTTGTCTTACTATTATTATTCTTTTACCAAGGAAATTGTTGGGAACTTGTGATAATATTTACATTTTGCCTTCAACACCTGTTTAGTTGATTACTAACAATTTGTGCATAATCAAATATGTATTATAGAGTTATTCCTTTTTTATTGATCCTACAGTCTGCGCTGATGCATACATGAATCAAAAACTTTTTATTACTATTTTTAGTATTGAAAGTTAAAACAACAGCATTTGGCTAATATGAACAGCAATATTGGTATAAATAAAAATCTCTTTTGACGATCAATTTGATTTTAAAATTATAGCATGCGGATTCTCTCTGCAATATATTTCAGTATCAATCTTAAATAATTGGTTACTGAAAATCAAAGGAGAGCATATAAAATCATTCCTTAGTTTATACACAGATACTCGTATTAAATAAATTATACTGATTATTTTTTATTTATAATGATCAATTACATATTTGATAAATATATATCCGTATTTTTAAATTATTTATTTGTAAATTGTAGGACTAATATTTATAGCAATAACTAATGATAAAATGTTAAAATGTATACATGCTTCTATATTATAGCATTTTTTTCTATTTAGAAATCATTTTTTTAATGGTTGTGATTCATCCTTCTAGTATCAAATATTGCATTAATCTTTTAATTGCATCGAACCGCATCATCCTTGCCTAGTATCTAACAAAAACATGTGATTAAATATGTTAAGTATTAACTATAGATTCTCATATCAATATCTTTTTATTGTGTAATAAAGCAATAACGTATTTTATAAAATAAAAGTATTTAAAGTGAATTTTCATTTATTTATCGGCACTGTACTCCAAATTATTTTGCATATCCATGATTTATGCATATTTTATTTTATACTAAATAGTTTAAATACATTTTTTACTCATGTAATGTAAATCCATTAAATATTATTTGGTCGTATAGATTTGACATTGTTTTGGACCCAATCACTGTAGTTAACACCTAATGTAACAATATGTGTATCTCTTGCTACTTTCATATTGCGTGGTATGTTTGTACTCAAGTTTTTATATGTGTGTCCCATATAGATATGTAGTAGGATGCAGCAACCCATGATTGAAGTTGTTTGCAGTGCATTTCGCTCCAAAAATCACAGTGTCGTAAAGGTCACAACTGTCAAGAAAAGGCAATTCAGTTGACTAGGCATACTTTGTCCGCCTCCGTAGTGTAATGGTCAGCATGCTCGGCTACCGTTCTGGAGGTCCCGGGTTCGATTCCCAGGGGGGTTTAATAAATATAAGTGATTTTTTCACTCTGATATTTATTCAATATTACACTGGACTGGTACCTGAAGTGGAGGGCTGATCACCTTTCCTTCATGTGTAAACGATCGAGATAACACTGCGTTTATATGAAGCAGTGCCCTATGCACCATTGGGGTGCGGTAAGGGTTTTATTATTTTATTATTATTAGGCATACTTTGTATGCCTTCCGAGAGCCTCAATGTTTGCCTCTTTAATAAGGCATCAGGTTCCCACCACCCAGGACATCCACTGCTGACAATCTGTCGGCTTTGTATATAGATAGTAGGATGCAGCAATCCATGATCACTAGACATGACTGAAGTTTTTTGCAGTGCATTTCACTCCAAAAATCACAACTGGGCAAAGGTCACAACTGTCAAGAAGAGGCAATTCAGTTGGCTAGGCATACTTTGCATGCCTTCCGAGAGCCTCAATGTTTGCCTCTTTAATAAGGCATCAGGTTCTCACCACCCAGGACATCCACTGCTGACAATCTGTCGGCAGTTCTCGTCTGAACTTCGGGACGTGACCCAACTTGGGAACTGCCAGCCAACAGGAAAGCCTAGAGACAGTTTCTGGACTCCATATATTCCACATAGAGAGCGGACATGGATAAATAAGTAAGTGTAGATAATACAGATGTCATTTAATTTTTCAGTTACCTGATTGGGATGGTATTTGTTATTTTTTTTCTCAGTTTATATTTCTTTCCACTTAAAATTTTTGCTGACAAATAATCAAATGTATAGTACAACATTTTGAGTGTGTCCAAATACTTGTTCACAAATCTGGATTATCTCCAATTATAGGAGTATTTTTCATATTATTTTTTGACATCTCATAAAAGATGAAGAAGAATATGGAAGTCTGGGCATTTACGCGGCTGACGACCGTCATAGGCTGGTTTAAGTGATCACTTTACATATATGTAATATTCACCAATTCTACCCATTATTTCATATTCTTCTTCATCTTTTATGAGATGTCAAAAAATAATATCAAATACGTAGTAGTTAGAAATATGCAATATGCAACCAAATTTGTGCACTGATAGGCATGATTAGCTTTAAATAATTTAATCCTAAAATCGAATTCAGTAACGACTTCTTTGAAATTAGTCATTAATCAATTCGGTTTTTTAATTTGATCGCCCATGTCTAAAGAGATAGATAATGATAATTGATAAAATTATGCATTTTTTAAAGTTCAAAATATATGTTCTATCGTAAATGGAACTATTTCATGTCAATGAATCCAAATTTTGTTAGTTGGAGTCTATGGGTAAAATAGTATACATATAAAGGGGTGTAAGGGGTGTTGAAAACCTGGCAAAAAATCTTGCACAATCAGGTATGTCTAATGCTTGAAAGCGGCCGGGTCAGGAGTCGTAATAATCGTCGGGTATGTATGAGGAGATGCATGAATGTAGAAGAGGCGAAGAATGTTTGCAAAGAAAGAGTGGTGTGGCGTTCGATTCTCTCTGCCTACCCCTGCGGCGAAGCGGCGTGATGGTTAGTTAGTTAAGGGGTGTTACGAAAAATCCAATAAAAACACTATATAAATATGATTTTAATGTATATTTCTCCATTTCTTTTTTTCATACTTTTTTAACACACGTTACATATCAATATGTCAATATTATTATTCATATATTTATTTTCTTAAACACTAACAAACTTCTTATACATTTAATATATTTCTAGAAATATAATATCTTCGAGTTAATGGATTGTAGCTTTACAAAGCATACTTTTTGGACACATAATAATATTATAATTTATATAAACTATGAATTATCTTGTCAAAACCTCAGTATATTTGATATATTTACAATATTTTCTAAATGTTCTTACGAATCAAGAATTTTACAACATTTCTAATAGTCGATAAGTTCTGTTGAAAAAAAGATATAGAACTTATTCATATAAGATAAAACCAATAAAACACAATATTATAGATACAAATAAAATTAAAATTATACATATTTATGAATAGTTAATTATATCCAAAAATGTGATTCCATATTTCTTAACAACTCCACAATCAGCTTTCGATAAATGATTAATATACTTTGTTACATAAATAAAAAATAATTGAATTGTAATGTACATTAGGGACTGGTTTTTGGCATTGAATGCTTGGATATTTTTATATTACAGCAAATATTCATTGATAAGATGAACAAAATGCCCATTGGTATTGGTATAATATAATTTAATACGGAATAATTACTAATTTCCACCTTATAAAATATATACATGATACTCTCCTTATCATTCATCCTTCACTTTGTGTAATATATAAAAAAAAAAAAATATATATATATATATATATATATATATATATATATATATATATATATATATATATATATATATATATATATAAAACCCTTATCCGCACCCCAATGGTGCATAGGGCACTGTGTCATATAAACGCAGTGTTATCTTGATCGTTTACACATGAAGGAAAGGTGATCAGCCTTCCGCTTCGCTTGTGTAATATAACTGAATTTAAAAAAAAGTGGTATTATATGTAATAAGTGAATGATGAATGGACAAGGAGAGTGTTATATTACTATACCACAAAGTTAACAATGCTTTTAAAATACAAGATATCTTTATATGAGCTCAAAAATACGGAATATCTATTAAAGTTCAATATACAGGAAAGGTGATCAGCCTTCCGCTTCGCTTGTGTAATATAACTGAATTAAAAAAAGTGGTATTATATGTAATAAGTAAATGATGAATGGACAAGGAGAATGTTATATTACTATACCACAAAGTTAACAATACTTTTAAAATACAAGTTATCTTTATATGAGCTCAAAAATATGGAATATCTATTAAAGTTCAATATACAGTTTATTCTGTATATTTGGAGCATGAAATTGTAGAAAATGGTAATATTTACCTGAAAGTTTAATTGATAAAAAATGCCATTTTTTAATTGAAAACTTTGGGACAAAAACCACAATGTTACAATACCCTTTTTACAGTAAAACTAAATAAATATCTCTATTAACATATTGTTTGCAGGAAACGCTTAAAAGCGTCTTTAACATACTGTTGGTAGAAAGCGGGAGACGCTTATAAGCGTTATTATTTGCTTACTTTTGGTAAAGCGTGAGACGCCAAAAAACAATGTACAGATTGGAATTGGGTTTGTGGTTGCTTTTGATTAGTATACAATCCTAATCATTTTACTAATTAGGTTCAAGGTTCATGAAAATACCGCCTGACAACAATGTATTAATACATTGTTGTTATTGGCAGCCGACATAAAATATTCCAATTGTGCCTAGAATATAACTTATTTAGACTTAATTTTTAAGCTGTCAGACACGTGTGCTGTATAAACTCATAAATTGGTATTCAGAGAAAAATAACCCTGCAATCGCACAAAAAATATTTTTGATACGGCGCCATCCATGCTGCCCGTGGCCAACACATGAAAAAACCCAATATTTTTTCCCAAAAAAAATAAGACAACGATTGTATTTGTATGTATTGTTTTATAAAATAAAACACTTTTTTAAAAAATAAACATTAAATGAAAATCTTGTTTTGTATTCATAGTCCTTTGTATAGTTGTTCGTAATCATAGACAAAAAATCTAAAGATAATATAAAAGATTTGTTATTTTTGCCCCAAAGTCTAACTATTATATATTATTTTTAATATTTTGAATGATATTTCTTTAATATTCTTTTGCAGCTATTTCTGCTTTTAAAAATCAGACGAACATTAAATATATAGATATTTTCACCTGTAAATACCACTTTATGAAAACAACACATTTTTTTTATACATTTATATTATTCTTAAATGCTTAAAAAATATTATTGGGAGCATTATGATTTTCTAAATATGTATTTTCATTAATTTGACAATAAAGACTTCCTGATTTTAAATAAATAAAATAATACCACTTTAATTTATATTGGAATAATATGATCGGTAATTATTTTACTATAATATAAATTCACATAATTTCTCATTCATACAATACAATATGGTCATAACAATTTCATATAATTTCTAATATAAAAATTGTGTCCCATATATAAATTCTTTTTGGAGTACATAATATCAATCACGTATAAGCAATCAATTAACCTTATCTTACCACTATTAATTAATACATATTATATTAAAACATTTATTTTTTACATCTCAACAGGGACAAAGAAGTTATTGTGATAGGTGTAGAATATCTGGGTATTATATACCTGACTGGTTTAAGTGATAACTTTATACACTGTGGAACATTCACTATTTTACTCATAATTAGATAACCACATTACTGACATTTTCAAATTTGTAAATATTTCATATTTCTACATCAAGAACTTCTTCATATCTGTTAAAAAAAAAACTGCTAACCCTTTGTTGGGTTTGATCTAATGTTTGTGTACAAAAAAATTGAACGCACTTTTTGTTGTTGTTTTTGTACATACATAGTTATATTGATGGAACTGTAGCAAGTCTCTAGACCATTAAAAATTACTTTTAAATGCAGTTGAAATCAGTCTTTAAACCACAAATTCAAATAAAAAAATATCTCTATCATTCATGGTGCAAAGGGCTTTTCATTGTACATTATACAGGGTCATTCTAATAATAGTTTTTTATGAAAGTAAGGTGATATTCTTTTCCGTAAAAGAATAGTTTGATTTGAGCTTTAGCCTTAACGCCGCATTGTTATTATTAAGATAATATAATATAGACAGACCTCACTTATTGACCAGAACTCCAATTAAGAAAACTATGTCGATATAAAATGTTTACAGAAATCTATCATCTCGGTAAGTTTAATTACTTCTATTTGGAAAAAAAATTACATAAAATAACATCAAATTAACCCAATACCACTGACCAAAAACAGGATACTTGGCTTTGTGATTATTTAGAGAGATGTCAATGAACTATTAATTATTAAAACCCTTATCCGCACCCCAACGGTGCATAGGGCACTGCATCATATAATCGCAGTGTTATCTTGATCGTTAACACATGAAGGAAAGGTGATCAGCCTTCCGCTTCAGGTACCAGTCCAGGGTAATATGGAATAAATAATTGAGTGAAAAAATCACTTATATTTATTTGACCCCCCCCTGGGAATCGAACCCGGGACCTCCAGAACGGTGGCCGAGCGTGCTGACCATTACACTACGGAGGCGGACAATGAACTATGCATAAATAAACCACATTAAGAGCTAAAATTAATTACAATCTGAAAAACCTTTGACACCTTATCTGCGATTGCTGCACAACTGACACATTTGTGCAGTATCACAAATGTGTGTGCTGTGTTCAATAACGATATATATCGACAATCATATTGAAAATGCAGAAATAGTTAGATATAGACAGGGCTATTTCCATGTAACGTTTTTTCACAGATATTGTTTTCAATTTTAAAAATCAATGAGACGAAACAATATTTGCGCTTACGTAATTAAAATCTATATTAATATAATTTGTCAAAAGGATAAAATATGGTATTGTAATGAATATTTAAATGATATTTGAATATAATTTTTTTGTTGTAAAAAGCTTGACTTGAAGCGAGTTCCGAAACCTTTTTTTTTAAAAAAAGCCCTGGATATAGATATCCAGAAGTAACGTTCAACTAATCGATATTGATACAGCAACAACAGGTAGTTATAATGGATTTTTAAAATGAGAAAATAAGTTATTTAATATAAAAAATATCACTGCAATCCTCATCCAAATCTGTTAAGGAGTAGAGATAAAACTTTCTACATTTCAAATGCTAGAAAACCCTTTGATAGTGTGATATCATCATTTGTTAAAAAATGATTTAGGTTTATGAGAAAGTTAGCGTGTTGAAAAAGTTCTCAACATAAATTTTGCGGTCTCTATAGCAGCGACGCATGCAACTGGCTAGGAAAATAGAACACATGTTTAATGTCAGAAAATATATTGATACTTACTTAAATGAAAATATTAATTTCCCAGATTTTTATAATAACAAAGACTATTTCAAAAAATCTTTTTACATGTAGAATAGATACATTATATCTGATATTGATTCGAATTGATAATGCCTTATTCTAGCCCTGATGTCAACTTCAACATATGTAGTTGGATTGGCATCCACTCAGCGATAGGTATTTACAGTGGCGTGCATTTCATATAGGCACATAAACAGTGCCTACACAACAAAAAAAAAAATAATAATAAAATGCTGATTTTCCTACTGCCTACCCTGATAAAAAACTTGTGTAAAAACTAGTGCACGCCACTGGGTATATATATGATATGACACATCTTAAAGTATTACACGCTTCTTTTTTGACTTGACGGGAATAGCTATAGTAGGAGTACATTGATGGTCATAAGTAAGGACTACCATTTAATCAGTTTTCCATGTATTTATGTATATATATTGAATTAATGAGAATGAATTTACGTATGCCCATATTACAAACAGTGTTATCAGATAAAACATATGTGTTTACTAACTAAAATGTATATTACACAACACATATTATGCGGATTGTAAAATAAATGCAAATATACCTTGGCAAGATGGTAACATGAAAATTGGTCAATAATCTAAATTATATTTTGTCACTGGCATTTTGAAGCCTTACCCATGAAATTGATACAATATTATTATGTCATTATGTTTATTTACACGTTTTACGAACTAATCTTTGGAATACTTACGATATAATGTTAATTACGAAGTATATGTATTTAATAAAAACATTTATATTTATTAAAACGATTTACAAATGTATACATTGATGTTTTAAGCAAAATTATATATTATAATAATATCAGTACTTCACATTCATATTTTTAAACATATAATCGTATATTTATTTACATAAGCATTATTCAATTTATTTTTATCATATAATTTTGAAATATTTGACCCCCACTGGGAATCGTACCCGGACCTCCAGCATGATAGGCAAACATGTTAACCACTACTTTACGGAGGCGGATATATGATATTTTATACCATAATGCAAACATAATTTATCAGCTTTGATTTCACAAGCGATACAACAGTTTCACAGTTGATACAACATGTAAAAATATTTATATTTTTATTATTAATTATTTATTTTATTAGTAATTACTTTACAGAATTTTTAATTGCTTGGTATGAATAATTGTATCGTAGTCTTTTCCAGAAATATTATATCTTGTTTGTATATAATTCAATTTTAAATTTGATGGTATACGATATTTTTATTTTTATAAAATATAGCTACTTGTATAGTCCTAATGTTTCAAGGGCTCATAATTAAATATCGCTCACTCCTTTCAAGAACGTCATAAATCAAAAATCGTCAATTTTCAGTTGAGCATATTTTCGGAATGCCCAGAAAATGTACTATATCCCAGAAAAAGAGCCATATTTTTAACTTAATATTTACCCGCTACATGGCAGAAAGTGTTGTTTTTGCATTTTGAAGAAAAAGTATTGTTTAATTATTTTTTGAAACAAACTAAATATTTTTCAAATGGAGAAAAAATCTTCAGGTTTTACCTAAAAAGATCTGTTGCGTAGTAAAAAGTTCAATAAGTGGCTAGATATTTGTTTTTAAAATATTGTATTATATTTTTAAACTTTAAAAACGGTCTCCTGAAAAATCAAGTTTTTTGATTTATGACGTTCTTGAAAGGAGTGGGCGATATGGTTGTCTAATATAATTACTTCCTGTATTATTTACATTTAAAAAATTAAACTATTGTTTCAATATGGAATAGGAATAAGGTTTACTGTGGAATATGACATCTTTGTTACATGTTACATTTTTGTTAATCTATCATTTAAAACATTTTCATCAAAAAAATATTATTCACGTGTATATACCACTTATAAAATATTTGTATGAGTCCTTTTGTGTCATAAACAATAATTTATATAGCGTTATTAATATTTGATATTGAAATTTTGTCTTATTATAATAACTCTTCAAAAAAAAAAATAGTGAAACCATCAATTGTCGTCATTGAATATGTGAAATAATTTATATTTTGGATATTTGACATTATAATAATATTTTTTAAACCACATTTACTTAGTCATCTAAAATGTTTATTTTAATATTTATAAATATTTATTTTTCCTTTCTATATTTACAAAAATACGCAGTCACTCGCAAAATGTAATAATTCTTTACATAATAATTACAGCTAGCTTATTTAACAAGCAAATTAATTGGCCAAATTTTTTGATTTTGTTCTCTGGCTACTAAAAATATTTACGACTAGACAATTTTTTATTAATTCACGAATAATTGTGATGTTATTGATGAAGGCCACATGGCGTAATAAGCACAAAATATTATTAATTATCTAAGGTACAGTCATTTATAACAATAATATATTTAACAAATACGTGCATGTTATTTCTGAGACAATTTGTTTTGCGATATGTACTGTTTTTTAAGCCTTAATCGCTTAGATTCTTTCTTCGTTAGTCGACGATAAAAAAAAATCATTTACGATTTTTCATTTTAATTTATAAGCAATTTTGCACCAATATTGGCAAATTAATAAGTGATTTTTTAATGATTTAACCTCCATTTATAGTTGCAAATTTTTCTAAATACCACTTTGGATTGATTTTGCTTTCAATGTCAAGACATCCAGCCAAGCGTTGACCAAAACTACTCAATGTTACAATGTGTACCATAAGTGTACTTTCATTAACGTATCCGAGTTCATAACGAGATTCAATAAAGGTTATTCACGTTGCCACTCACAAATCACTATTAAACAATTTCCAATCAGTGCTGCATTTAAAATGGCGCACTCGTTAGTTCATAAACAAAAGTTTGTGCCCTGAGCATATGCTTAGGGCATATGCAAAGATCATACATTCGATTCGGGGCCATCTGTGTTGTGTTTGAAGGAGGCTCGGATCCTAGCTGAGTAAAGTGCGCACATGTGGCCGTAGCTCTTGTTATACCACTCTGGCGTTCTACCCCTGCAGAGAAAGAAAAAACAAATTAGTAATAGTAAGCAAACAAACTTAAACATATTCTAGAGTACCGTAGAATTTTGATGAACTTTGATGTGTTACTTGAGCCCAGTAAAAAATATATATTTAGATTGTGGTATTGATTGAAGTATCGTGACAATAAGTGTCACCTGTCAAGGAAACAATGAATCATGTCGATACGTTCATTATTGTAGACCAAATACAGATTTAATTTTTTGTACTGGGCTCAAGTAACACATCAAAGTTCAAGTAGCACCGTTCTACGGTAAAGAGATTCTGACTTGTCTGAAAATAAAAACATATGAATCATGCATACTGCCAGTGAATACATATGCATTAGATACCATGGCTTTGATAAAAAGAAATGCAGATAAGCTCTTATGCACACAGCGATCCATGGAAATATCCTTGCTTGGTTTGCCAAGAAAAAATATAAGAAATTAAGAAATTAGGAGCAGAACCAGAATAGCGGATATCATGGATCATGTAGCAAGACTCAAGTGACAATGGGCAGGACATATTGCAAGACAAAGATCCCACAAGATGGACCCCTAAAATTTTAAGTTGGAAACCTTGACAGAATAAAAGAGGTATCAGAAGACCTCCAAAATGATGGTCCGACGACATAGCCGCTGTGGGGGGTAAAAAAGGACTTGGACCCAAAATTTTGTCACTATTATATTGTGCATATACTGGCGAAAAACGTTAACTCTAAAATGTCTGTTTTAATAATCCCTTTTATTTAAAAATTTAACCTGAATAAAATACCCACCATTAAACTGAAAGTGGAGTTTACTTTTAAACTACATTTATATGACGTTTCAAACTACGTCTTGTATTTTTCCAATTTATAGAACGTTGAAAACTTTATAATATGCATTAAGTCAAAATAGCATATTTTTGAGTTGACGTTTTTTGCCAGTACACCCACAATATGATCATTCATAGTGCAACTCATTATAATGTGTACGTTTTTTCAGTATTATTGTCCACTTATGTATAAGCACTATCTGCCCACTAACTTCAAACAACAGTGTAAGGTACAAACCTTTACCAAATAAATATATAACATTAATCTCATGATATTTAATGTAAGATTGTGTTGGATTTAAGCAATGAAAATATTGTGTTGCGCCATCTATGCGCGTCGGATGTAAGTAAGCAGAGGTGCGTAACAGAGCGGTGCAGAGCGAATAAAAAGATCTAAGACAGTGGCCAGTCGGTTTGGAAAACACGTATAAATTGTTTATGAATAAACTCAGTTACAATAAATGAAATATTTATTGTAACTGCAGACAGTTTGTAGAATTCCATTTTGAATTGTTGGGTAAATATATCCAAAATTAAACACGGTTATTGGATTACATTCTACTTTTATTTACATATATAGTTGTCATACAGGAGAAAGTGACCAAGTGCATTGTTTTACAAAAACGTAATCATTGACTATTTGATATCTTACTAGCTTAATATTGTCCTGAACAAAATCCCAAAGGATTTTAAACTTGGAAGTATAATATATTGAGTTTGTAAAAATGACTAACTGCATTGGTGTTTATTTTCGTGCCAAGCAAAAGTGACTTAAATGGCCCTCCTGAACATTTTACGTTTTGGTAGTAGGTCACTTTCTCCTGTACGACTACGATATATGATAATATGTAAATAAAAGTAGAATTCAATCCAATTACCGTGTTTAATTTTGGATTTATTAACCAACAATTCAATTGAATAGTCAATATTTGTTCTCCTTGCATCCTTCCCCATTCCCGACAACAGATTGTGCTCGAGATATTTGAAATTTCTCTTACTTTGTATCAACTCTGGCCAGATGCATGAGTCTGGACCTTCCCTTTCCGGCTGGTTCTATGAGGTATCTGCTGGCCAGTACTACGGCCCGCACTCCTCCTAGCAGTATGGGGGCTCCAGCATGAGACACCGACGTCTCCACCACACAACATCCTCCGCGAGGAAGGTCTGACTGCCACGATCTGTGTAAAATTACAAAATCAAAATATAAATACATTTAAAGTTAAATAGATTGGGTAATTGTGTGTAATTGTGGGTAATTAAGTGACTGCTAATTACGAGATAACTCGTAGATTGCGCTTTTTGCTAGGATGCCGACTCCGAGTTATCTCGTACCGTATTTATTTGCCATATTCGTGCAGCTACGATTAAATTCATAGTTTATCAGTGCTAATATGAATAGATGGCTTCTGGGAAGAGAACCAAAAATCAATGTTGGCTCACATGAACAGAATTTTTTTATTCTCAATATTATTAATATTTAAAGCATTTACTTTGTGGTTAGTCATTTTTACTTATTTATTTTTTTACAAAAATGTTAATAAAATTAGTATATAACCACTCACCGAAACCACTCACACATCGGTGAGTGGTTATATACTAATTTTATTAACATTTTTGTAAAATATTTTTTTTAAATAAATTAACAGAAAATATAAATATGTACCATAATTAGAGTTTAAAAAAATATAATATGATAAAATGAAATTGGATTTTCAGACCGTAATTCTGAAAATTGCTGTGGCAGTCAACGTGTGAGTGAGTTTGCGGCAGTATCAATGGTTGATTTGAGTAAGCTTTTCATGTAAGATTAGGAAGATGATATAAGTGGAGAAATCCAGATTTGTGGACAAGGATTTAGACACACCCAAAATGTTGTTAACAAATATTTTCAATATTAATATTACTTATTATATCGGACACCGAATTTTTCACGCTATGGATGAGAGAAGCCGGTGTCCGAGGCATTTCGTGGACTTAGCGTAATCGAAAGATTTAGGGAGGCAGAATGATTGGCCCTGCGCTCCCGAGGCCTGAGGTCCGAGGACCCCTCAACAGGTCGGCTCAACCTTGTTTCAAATCTTGGTCACAACTGTCGTCAAGAAAAGGCGATTCAGTTGGCTTGTACTCCGCATGCCTCCTGAGAGCCTTAATCAAGCTTGCTTCTTTTACAAGGCATCAGGTTCGCACCGCCCAGGACGACCACTGCTGACAATTCGTCGGCAGTTTTGTCAGAACTTCGGGATGCGGATCTGACTTGGGAGAATGCAAGGGAGCTGGCAGCCGACAGAAAAGCCTGGAGACAGTTTGTGGACTCCATATGCTCCACCTAGGGAGCGGATATGGTTAATATATATGGTTAATATGGATGAGATGTTAATTCTAAAGATGTCCCAACTTGATATGAAACATGTATTATTCTTCCCTTTTTTACGAAGAAGATGGAATTCTAAGCATCCCTGGGCTTACAACCTGGCATTTGTCTGGCTTAAGCGATCACTTTATACAATTGTGAAACATTCACCATTCTGTCCGTTATTGAACATCCATATTGCATTAATTCTTGAAACCTGTATACATATGCAATGGCGTTAGATCCTTTTGCATATTGGTAAGCTTTTCAATACATTCGTGAAGTATGGCCGATGGTTATGCCATCAGTTGGGGCAGGGGTTCCCAAAGTGTGCGCCGCGGCGCCCTGGTGCGGCCGTAGAAAGTAAAGAGGGGCGTCGTGAGTCGATCCTCTATCATTATACGAAACCACAAATATATAGGGTACCTATAAAGCAACAATTTCTATTTTGAGCGCTTGCATCTTTCTACCCAACTACTATTATTGTAGGCACCTATTTCTTTCGACTATAATATTTATATATACAGTCACTATATCTAATCCAAATAGCTTACTAAAGTAGGGCGCCGTGACAAAATACTAAACTTGTAAGTGCTCCACGGGCTGAAAAAGATTGGGAACCCCTGAGTTGGGGGATTTGTGAAGTATTTATGAAGCGTATTCCTAATTGCTTAATCCAGCCAAATGCCAGGCCGTAAACCCTGGGATCCTCAGACTTCCATCTTTTTTATAAAAAAGGGAAGAATGATACATGTTTTATATCACGTTGAGACACCTTTAAAAAAAATCATAACTAAATAACTTTATTGTGTACATTCTTTATTATCTGGGTTTCATTTCTATGTCCCTCAATCATGTGTAAAAAATGTGCTGTGCAATTTAACATGTTTGGTTTTTGTCCCGAGGTCTTCAATTTCCACAGCGCCAATTTTGTTCTAAGTCAAATATTTTAAATACAAATGAAGATTTACCTGAGAACACAATAGTCCTTCGCTTGGAGCGGTGCCATACTCGCTGTCAAGTACTGGAACACCTCTGCTTGCCCGTTGAGTCGTTCTACGACCCTCCATTTCAGCAAGGAATCATCCCAAATATGCCTTTCTCTGAGTATTCTGAAACAAACATACCATCATATGATATATTACCCAACAATTCAATATCCATTTGTTGATACATTTGAATAATGTGTGTATATTGATTGAAATACTTAAATATGAAAGAGTGAATCAGAGAGAGAATTATATATTATCTACTTAGTTACATAACATATGGTTAATTTATACAATAGCATTATAAATGTCATAGATTATTACGAAAATAGTCAAAGTTTGAATTAAAATCATATGTAGCATAACATCTTCAAACCCTTACCCGCACCCCAATGGTGCATAGGGTACTGCATCATATAAACACCCTGTTATCTTGATCATTAACACACGAAGGAAAGGTGATCAGCCTTCCGCTTCAGGTACCAGTTCAGGGTAATATTAGCAAAACGTACACACATATTAATTCCACAAAAATAAAATATGAATTTAGCAGTATGAACTACATTGAGAAATGTACAAATAGGGAAGCAAAATCTATTGTTTATGCATTATTCACAATGGCGAATGGGGACAGTCAAAGTTTCGTTCATAATAATAAAGAAAAATTAATAATGGCCATTACACCATACTCAAATAAATCAAATTCTAATAAAAATGAGCAGTAAACTAGTATTTGTTTTGTAATCTGAATTATTTTCTTCTTTTTTGACTCTTGTTCACACCTAATGATTCATAGGATACTGCTTCATATCCACTCAGAGTTATATTGATTCCTATTTACATGAAGGCAAGGTGATCTGTCTTGGAGTTTAGGTACCAGGTATAGGTGATATTTAATTAATATTATAGTGATCGGTCACTTGTGTTTTTTTCTTTTCTTTGAAATGTATTGTTGAAATAGTCATTTGTTTAAATAGATAGTGGTTGGACTGGTAACTGCTGTCAAAAGACCAAAAGGTACATATTTTGGTCGCATATTCCGTGGAGAAAAATATGCCCTTCTACAGCTTTTAGTAGAGGGAAAGGTAGAAGGCAGACAGGGCTTAGGGCGTAAAAGAACATCATGGCTCAAAAATTTTCGACAGTGGTTTGGAATACCCGAGGCTGCAACCCTCATCAGGCTGGCCTAGGATCAAGTGGAGTTTGATGAGATGGTCGCCAACCTCATACAGGATGGTATGAGAAGAAAAAGAAGATTGTTTAAAATCCTGGGTTATATACATTGAAAAGTCACTTAGGTTTTTTTCTTCAAAAAGTATTGTTTGAAGTACCTGTGTAAGACTTCCGTTGGCGGGGCTTCCACTTCGGTTGACACTCGCCACAGTCGGAGCGGATGACCATCGCCCACCTTTCTGTAACACAACTCCACATGGGGCTCGTGGGTGCTGACAGAAACCCAACCCCGTGATCTAGAAAAAAAAACATTTATGAAATCTATAATAAAAAATAACAGTTCTGAATAATGAAAATGGGATATTTTGAAGTTAGTGCATACTACAGAGATAAATGCTTTCATGTTTTTGCATTTAGTCTGAGAGATGCTAGACTTCCTGTCTATTCTTTTTTCTAAATAATTTTTTTGCACATTGTTTATATACATCAAGTTCCAACTTGGATGTTATTTATGATTAAACAATACAATAAATAATTTTATGTAATGTTTTCTTTACTGGATTATTCAATTAGTACAGTCATACATATAAGTTTGTAGTCATTGACCAGATCGCTCTGTTTTATCTTCCTTATCTCTTGATCATTTTTTAAAATATCGCTCATATTGCCAATGTAACGATGATATACCTACAATAATTTTTTCATGATATAAACTGTAGAAATTAGTTTTAGAACAACCTACAGTAACTTATTTTTAAAATGAATTTCACTTAAAATTATAGCATTTTTATTTTATTTATTGTTTTGGCATTAACTTTGTGGTAAGACATGTTACAATGATTAAGGAAACACTTGTTTTTATACCACTTGAGTTTTATTAAAGACTACTAGTTTCGGAAGCTAATGTTCCATTGTCAGGTCTGCATAATAATTAAAATAAATAAAAAATTGTTCTTTAATTAAGGAGAGGGGTAAGTTAACCCCCTCCACCTAACTAACAATTTTTTTATTTTATAAGTTATTATTCAGACCTGACGATGGAAGTTTAGCTTCCGAAACTAGTAGTCTTTAATAAAACTCAAGTGGTATAAAAACAAGTGTTTTCTTAATAATTATAGCATTTTTAGTTCATTTTTGTATGCTTCACAACAAAATATTTGATTTGTATTATGAAGGTATTTTTCTTTTCATGTTCGCCTCTAAAGTTTGATGTGGTTAACCTGTTTGGCTAATGCTGGAAGTTCCGGGTTCAATTCCCGAAAGGTAAAAACAAATGCAAGTGATTTTTCACTGTAATATTGTTTTAGACCTGAAGTGCAGGACTGACCACTTTGTCTTTATAAAATTAACAAACAAGTTAACATTGTGTCAATTTGATGCAGTAACTAAATAAGGGTATGTCATAATGGTATGTGTCGGGTTGTGGTCCCGTGGTTAGTGTCGCGGAATCTTGAGTCAGAGTTTCTCGGTTCTAACCCCTCTACCGCAATTTGATACCTATTACTAATAATGAGCCGCTTAGGCTCACAGAAATAGTATGAAATTGAAATATTTGTGTGAATGATAAAAACACAAATATTTCTGTAAAAAAATAAAATAATAATATGGAAAATCTTTTGATGAATAAATGATTCTTTCATATTCACCTGAAGGGAAGTTTACGAAAGCTTTACAAAATAAGCACTATATATGTTGCGCTGTTACCCCCTATACATAAAAGCTTTTTAATATCTATTTGGCCTTTTTTTGGGATAGCGTGCTTTCCACTTTTATATAAAGTGTTTTAAATTATCATTTATATCATTTTTACCCTTTGCAATACAAACCATTCGAGTAATATAATATTATGGAGTAGGGAACACTTCTTCACATTAATTGCTATCGTCAATAATTTTAAATGGCTAAAGTAAATGATGTGCATGCATATAAAATTAAAATCTGGGACATTAATTCTAGAGGTAGGTGCCTACAACAGTTAATTTGGTATCTAACAAACAAATGAGTTTTATTGCATTATGGTAAAGGGAGTTATCTGAACTAATAAAATCGACAGCTGTCCATCTCACCTCTTTGCTGCTCGCCCACTTGATCTTTGCAATAACGAATAATAAAATATTAGAAAAACTCTATATACTTAAGAAATTCAAAGTCTACGCATTACCTAGCTCAAAAATGTATGAAACTGAATTCTGTATTTAGATACAAATATTACAAAGTATTCTGATTTGAAAATTCTAGAATATTGTACATACATATTACACAGTCGGTAATATGTAATAGAGATGGAATAAATATCCATATTTATTTATTGTAACTGCAGACAGTTGGTAGAATTCCATATTGAATTGTTGGGTAATATATCCAAAAATTAAACATGGTTATTGGATTGAATTCTACTTTTATTTACATATATATGATAATATGTGACGCGTTTCGTCTTATTAGTGTTTGATAATATCTTCATAAGACGAAAGGCTTCACATATCGCTCACTCCTTTCAAGAACGTCATAAATAAAAAATTGTCAATTTTCAGTTGTGCATGTTTTCGGAATGCCCAGAAAATGTTCTATATACCAGCAAAAAAGGCATATTTTTAACTTAATATTTACCCGCTACATTGCAGAAAGTGTTCTTTTTGCATTTTGAAGAAAAGGTATTGTTTAATTATTTTTTTTAAATATACTAAATATTTTTCAAATGGAGAAAAAACCTTCAGGTTTTACCTAAAAAGATCTGTTGCACAGTAAAAAGTTTAGCAAGTGGCTTGATATTTATTTTTTATACATTGTATTATATTTTTAAACTTTAAAAACGTTCTCCTGAAAAATCAAGTATTTTGATTTATGACGTTCTTGAAAGGAGTGAGCGATATTATCAAATATATGTAAATAAAAGTAGAATTTAATTCAATAACCGTGTTTAATTTTGGATAACACCCAACAATTCAATATCCATATTGTTGATACATTTAAATAATGTGTGTATGTTGATTAAAATACTAAAGAGTGAATCAGAGAGAGAGAATTGTATATTATCTACTTAGTTACATAACATATGGTTAATTTATTCATTAGCATTATAAATGTCATAGATTATTACGAAAATAGTCAAAGTTTGAAATAAAATCATACATTCAAAAATGTTTAATGGTAATGTAAATACAGCACTATTTAGATCTGCCTAAAATAAGAAGAAATTTCTATGATCAGAGTTTGAAAATTTGAAAAATTTAATTTATAATAGTAAAAAGCAAATCTTACTTTTCTCTCGCTTCTTTGAGCAGTGCTTGAGTACTCGCTTGCTGGAACCCTTGCCAGTCTTGTTGAAATTCTGAACCCAATTCTTCCAGCGTTACCTAAAATAAAATTGAACATAAGTATCGTTGAGCAATGATAAGGGATAAATGTTGTCTACTCGGCTGTCCAAACTCAACACAATAAGGGACATTTTCTTTGTAGTACGTTTTTTTTGCATTTTTGGACTAAGTAGATTCTACATAGTCCAAAAATGCAAAAAAAACGTACTATAAAAAATGTCCCTTACTGTGTTTTAAGTTTGGACAGCCGTAGTGTAACATAGTGTAATGTTTCAATGGAGACAGGGAAAAAGCTATAACAAAAAGTATTATTATCATAATAAATTTTTGGGTGACCAACACATTTGAATAGCACGTGGCTCATCACTCGTGTCACCATATCTAAAAATCTTATACTGCACATTAGGCTGAAATAAAGCGAAGCTGATTCCTTTGTATTTAGGATTTTACATATCACTTTCAAGATGACAGTAACCTTATTGTAATATTTTTAGTTTTAATTATCTTCTCCGTCTTATTCCTCGTTACTGAGGGTTGTGACCCTTGTGGAAGCAATGAGAAGGGATTAATTATATATTTAAAATGTAACTAAAATCACTATAAATTAATAGTGATTTTGAAACAAAGTTATATTTTAATTATTAAATGGAAAATCACAAAGTTAGTGCTTCAAATTAAAAAAAAAGGATTAATTATAGTTGATTCAAATGACACTACTGCATGATTTCTGCATTTGTTTCCAAAAACAAATGCAGAAATCCAAATGAAACTTTATATTTGTTCGCTCATTAGGCTTGCTCAAACTCGCAAGACTATTATAAATAAAAGTCAGATAAGTTGTGCAGCTATGCTTACTTTTAGTGACAGTCAAGTGTATACAATGAACGCAAAGAGAGAAAAGACAGCAGAGCATTGATCTACGAGTATATATCTTACCGGTATGCTTTCCTCGAGACTGTTGAACTTGCATCTCTGCAGGGTGTCTGCCGATACTGTGAACAGCTCCCGGTGTCTCATGATCAGTAACAAAAGGCAGTCGTGAGCCGCTCGGCTCTCGTTCAGCTCTCGCGGATCAGGCGTCGCCACTCCAGCAACACCTCCGGTACCCCCTCTTTTTCTACGGGGGGATGCAGATGCAGACCTAACCACAAAAAGCCAAAACGGTATTAGATTAGAGAAAAGTATTTTAGAATTTCTACTTCTTCTAACTATTATCCGTACTGAATAGTACCTATCACTGACGCAGTGTATTATTGGTGACAATAGGTATTTTTATCCATTCGGTCGATTGATGCTTAAAAACAGGAAGGGTATTTTTACCTTCTGCACCGGCCTCATTTCAAAGGCAGAAAAGAAGGAATTATCCAATATTTTTATATGAATATTATACACCAATCCTGTCGCCAGGATCCGCAGGTGTAAAAAATACCCGTCTGAAAAGTTATTTTTAGTGATCATTTTATACATGTGTAACATTTCCCAGTTTATAAAATAATCCGGTTAGGGGATCTTGGACACATCTTTAAAAATAAAACTATAGATGGTCCGTGAACTCAAACATAAACAAGAATAATGATAAAGAGTTTAAAAAATTTGAGTAGTGTGGTTGTCAATCAGTATAAAGTGATCATGTAAACCAGCCTTTGACAGGTAATAAGCCCTCCTTATACCCAGACTTCCACATTCTTCTTCATCTTTGTTGAGATGCCAAAATACTAAAATATAGTTTAAACACCCCTGAAAATAAACATGGTAGCTAAATACACTGACAATTATACTATAGAGGCGAATTTAGGATACAATTTCATTATTTCTTCTACCCCGAATTCATTTCATACAAAAATAGATCGCATCGATCGTTTCTATCCGCCATTTTACCACATTCATCGTTTGAATTATGCTACATATTTGATATAATTTGTCTGTTTTTTATTTTTTTTTTTTAATTTTCTGAATTTTGTTACATTCGACGACAATATTTTAACGTGTGGGATACAGACTATCGATAGCTTGTGTGATGGATACAGCAGAAGAGGTCTGAAGATCTTTGGGTTCTGTTCAACTTTGCATTTTTTTTTAATAAATACATTTATTAACATCTAAAACTTGTATTCTTGAAATTTCCACCTACTAATGGTTATGCAGATTGGGAGGACGGTATCTTTACTCGATCGTATCTCCTTGTGTATTGACTTCTTTATTCCGCATTCATTGTTTTCCCGCATTCATAGTTTATTTCAATAGGTCCCTTTAAAAACGATAGATAGAGGTTTCACTGTATATATATTACCTGTTGCTATTTCCTTCCTTATTGCTGTTCCCCTGACCCTGTGGGTGATGATGCAGACGTAATAGAGTCGGTGCGAGACATACGGCCAGATTGGAAGCTGTCATTTGGTTGGTAGCAGAATGATCCGCAACCTAGAAATGCATCATTGTTTCATAAAACCTTCCAAATGAATGCAATTTAAGTAGCATTACTTAAAGATAAACATTTATGCGTACCTGTTGAAGAAAAGCCAAAACAACCTGAAGAGCTTCGCGATGTTCCTCTGGGAGCAAGAGGAGAGCGCATTGGACAGCGTCTTCCCTCATTGGTGGTGGAACATCTGAGAATATTTAAAAAATATGAAAATTTGAAATGATTTTAATTTTTTTTTTATGATACATAATTTGATTGATTGAGTTTCGTTACCAAATTCCAGACTACAACAGTTCAAAAAAGTAAAGTGTGTGTATAATTTTTAATTATGATCTATCATTTTCGAGAACAATGTCACAATTTATAATGAACGTTTTTTATGGAAACACTTCTGCTCAATTATTTAGTTGTTTATTCAAGTCAATTACATATTTAACTTTGTAGTGGAGATTACTTTCTTCTGAACTTTCATCTATAATGATTTTAATACTTCACGTTCACTAAATACTCATTAACCCTTATAGTGCTGAGCTTATTTTCACATATTTTGCATAAATTGCTAATTACTTTTCATCATCAGTACTTGACAAATTTGTCATTTTGTAGGCAGAAATTAAAATTTTTACTTAAAAAAATACAAAAATGAATGTTCAATTCACAGCAAAATAATTTAATATGGTTATTTATAAATGTTAGTAACTTATTAAAAACGTTATACATGCGCGCGCTAAGACAGGACCATACAGGTCGTTACCTAAATCAAATTGCGCAATAGTCGGTATTCTGACGCTCTGCACTTTATACGCATTAATAGAGAGTCGATCTATCGACGGTTCACACTCTAAGGGTTAATATTCATAGAAGAGAATGAGGGCCATTGGAATCTAGGCCGTTTGATCGGTACTCACGTTGGAAAATGGCGATAAACGTCTCGCTAAGCTTGTTAGTGAGCAGCGCGTCTGGCAGCTCCCTGAAGAACTGCTTGACCATGTCGGCCACATCGTGAGCCTGTTGCTCATCGTACGGAGCCAAGGTCGCCGGCGGAGGGGGAGGACTGGAGCCGGAGCCGCTTCCTACCCCAGTACTGCCGGCGCTCTCCGCGAGCTGACGCAGACGGAGAGTGCGAGATCGAACGCCCGCCTTCCGGAATATTCCAACCTGAAATAAAATTACAATGATTTATTACAAAATTAACCATAATGTACATATATTATTTCATTAATTGATTCGGCAGTCACTTTGTGGTAAAATCTATCCATTTTTAATTAATGTTTTACTTAGTAAATACCACTATTTCTTAAAATCTACTGTGACACGTGTTTCGATGCATTCCGCATCATTTTTGAAAAATGTACGGAATGCACGGTGTTTGAAAATGATGCGGAATGCATCGAAACTTGTGTCACAGTAGATTTTAAGAAATAGTGGTATGTACTAAGTAAAACATTAATTAAAAAAGTACATATATTATGTTTATGACAAGATGGTCCGATGACATTGTAAAAGTGGCGGGCCTGCACTGGAAGAGAGTCACGTCCAACAGAGAATTGTGGAAGTCCAAGAGGGAAGGAAGCCTATGTTCAATACTGGACACAAGAAGGCTGAAGTAAGTATATATTACCTATATAATGTACATATATTATGTTTATGTGTTGTGATTTTTTAAAAAGAAAGCGCAAGTTCTTACGACAATCAACCAAATATCAAATAACAAATAGAGGACCTTTAAACAATCTTTGATTATTTCTTTGTTCATCCTCTAGTTTATGAAATAATAGATACTAGAAGAGAGGAATCGGAGAAAAGCAGCATTGGCTAGGGTATTCGGAGTTGCATACCCATACTCGTAACAACTTGTGTACTGAATGTGTGTGAGAGATCCTTGAGGAAAAAAGAAGAGTTAAATAATGGTTCTGTACAAATTTTTAATGTAAATTTTATTTAGTACATACCACTATTTCCTTAAATCTACTGTGACATGTGTTTTGATGCATTCCGCATCATTTCAAAATACGTTCTGTACCAGCTCTGATATATTGATTTCATGATTTATAACCATGATGTCATTGAGCTATTATGATACATTGTACAGAAAAAAGTCAATAAATAATAATACACCGCAAGAAAAATAATAATCTCTTGTGTCCATGTTGCTGTTAATGACCCATAAATAGTGTACATATTTATTTAGTGTTATCACACTGTTTTGTTGATGGACATATAAAACATCTGCACCTGTGTAATGCATACTGCGAGTTTGTTTAGCACAGGGGTGTGTGAATCTATGGGCTACTATGATATGGCCTTTTGGCTTGTGTCAGTTAAAAAGTCAGTAAAAATGAAATAGATTTGAATAAAAAGATTTATAAAAATTCAGCTTCCGTATGTTTGTGTCCGCAAAACTTCGAAAAGCAGTCGATGGATTGACTTGAAATTTTCAAAAACCAAGCCTTATTTTGAATCTGACAAATAAATGTGACCTTTAGAAACAAAAAGGTTTCCCATCCCTGATTTAGCAGCATGAAATATTAAAAACAATATTCAATTTGTATAAATATTTGAATTACGATTTTTGAATAGAAGTAATTTGACCATGAACTAAAACGAATCTGATGGAATGAATTGGACTAAATAGTGTGAAGCCTTCTTCTTTATTAGCCATCTCTCCACTGCTGGATGTATGGCTCATCTAATTTTTTCCAGACTTCTCTCATTTGGGTTTTTTCAATCCACTTACTACCCACGACGGGGACAATGTCATCGGCCCATCTTTTCTGAGGCCGGCCTATTCCTCTCTTCATGTCCCATGGTTTCCACCGTAGAACTTTGGATGCCCAAAGTTCTACGGTGTATATGTTTTGCGTGTATATGTTATGTTAGGTATATGTTATGTATATGTTACGGTGTATGTGTTTTGCGTGTATGATACACGCAAACTTTCACAAAGTGTAGTATACACTTATAAAATATTGTCTTTAAAAGCATAAATGCTTTACTAACCTGATCAAGTGCATTGTTCCTAAGCCACCTAAGTGCAGTCTGTATCGGTTTTGGTAATGCGTGCCCGGTACGTTGAAGTGAAACCAATAACGGCACCCCAAACACAGTCTTATCTGTAAAAATAATTATACCAAGTTAGATAATTGATTAACAGTCGGCCATTTTTTATTGATATGATGTAAAGATGTAAAGCAAACCTTTGTAATCAGGAGCTTTGATCTTTCTGATGAATTTCGGTAGTTCCCAATTCCACCCAGTTCTGTGTGTCGGGCAATATCTCTCCATGCAAGCTGTCAGCTTTAAAAGAGCTAGTTTTCTTAATACTTGGAGCTGCCCGCAAGACATGGCAGCCATCGGACGAACACCTGTAAAAAAATCAGAGATAGAGAAAAATATTTGTAGAAAGTAAATTAATCAGATAATTTAGTCTGGAGTAGCCAGGACAATTGAATAATTGATAATCATGATCCCATTTGAATAATTTAATGGTCATAAGATGTTGGTTGGAGTCCATATGAAAGATGAAATTTTAGTGTTGGATTGAGATCACAACAAAATAGATGCAGGGGTAAAAATTATTAATACTAATGATAAAGAGTAAAAATTAAATTATTTGGAATTTAAGATATTTTTGGTGGAATCGGATATAAAAGAAGCAAATTCTTAATTTTTTTAAGAGAAATATTTGTGTTTTTACTATTTACAAAAATACTTCAATTTCATTCTATTTTCGTGAGCTTAAGCGGCTCATTATTAGAAATAGGTATCAAATTGTGGTAGAGTGGGTTCGAACAAAGAAATTCTGATTCAAGAGCCTGCGGCACTAACCATGGGACCACATCCCGACACAAATTTATATTAAAGAACGTAGCTAAATAACAACTAAATAAAAGTGGAACTTAGTTAGAGTTTTATTACATTTGGGAATCTTTTATTGTAATATTTTGTAAGAAAATTATTGTGTAATTTTATTTACCAAGGTCTTCTCCCTCATGAGCTGGTGCTGGCGGGGGTATGGTAACATTTGAAGAAGGACGACTGCCCAATGAAGAACTCCTTTGGAATGAATGCCACCTTTGAACGTTACCTCTGCAAAAAAGGATTGTATTAGCTAGAGTACAAGTGAAACATTTTTAGACTCAGTAATTGGCCTGGAGCAAATGAAAAAGTAAAACTAATGACTAAAAAAATGGTAGGAGAATAATTTTTTCTCCATTGCATTTGTCATTGACAGTCTTTGCATGTCGCCATTTCTTTTTTAGAGTATGAACTAATAGAAATTGATGGATGAAAGAGATATTTAATTTAATTTAGTGATTTTTTCAATTGCATTCCACAAAACCATATTCTATTCTTGAAATAATAAAATCGTCAACAAATGCAAAGAGAGCAATGCATCAAATCAACTGTTTCTGAAACCAAACGTGTTTCACTTTTAACTCATGAGAGTCTCACACATAGTTTTTGGAAAAAAGAATCCAGGAATATTTTTATGGCAAAACATATGTAAAACTTATTTATCCATTTATTAATTTTCTATCCCAGGTATAAATTAAAATGCTTATTTCCATAGGTATACTTATTTATAACGTTATCCCCATTTTTTATGCACACATCGCTCACTCCTTTCAAGAACGTCATAAATCAAAAATCGTCAATTATCAGTTGTGTATGTTTTCGGAATGCCCAGAAAATGTACTATATCCCAGCAAAAGAGCAATATTTTTAACTTAATATTTACCCGCTACAGGGCAGAAAGTGTTGTTTTTGCATTTTGAAGAAAAGGTATTGTTTAATATTTTTTTTAAAAATACTAAATATTTTTCAAATGGAGAAAAAACCTTCAGGTTTTACCTAAAAAGATCCGTTGCACAATAAAAAGTGCAATAAGTGGCTTGATATTGATTTTTAATACATTGTGTTATATTTTTAAACATTAAAAACGTTCTTCTGAAAAATCAAGTTTTTTTATTTATGACGTTCTTGAAAGGAGTGAGCGACATATGATTTAAATATTTGTATGAGAATCTTACTTTGTTTTAGGGACAACTTCTGCATTAACTTTATCTTCAGTTTCGTCATGAGACTGCTGAGATTCTTGACTTCCGCTGAGTTCACTTCGAGACGCCGATTTCTCTCTTTTGAAACTCCGGTCCCTATATCTAAAAAAAAAATGAAATTATTGAAAAATGTAAATATATTATGTGTGAGGTAAATCAATTAGTACTCTAATTAAGTCTATGTAAAATTATGAAATTTTATGATAATACCTTTCACCATTTAGTGCTTTCATCCGTTAGTAAGTATTTCAGGCTGGTAAAATTAATGTAATATGGAGATTCAATATTGCGCATAGTGGTGAATGTTATACAAATGTATAAAGTAATCACTTAAGTCAACTAAAAGCCAGATCAAAAGCCCTGGAACGCTCAGACTTTCATCTTCTTTCATATAAGAATGATAGATACTTTGTCTCAGTAAAGACACTTATAATATATTACAGATGTCTCAGCTTGAGAAGAAACATCAATAGTTTTTATATGTAAGAAGATTTTGCATAAAAAAACCGTAGATGTTTAATCTCAAGTTGAGACACCTATATTATGGTAATATTCTGTCTGAAGATACTGTAAAGGTGTATAAAGTTTGACTACTAAGAATCAAAATAAATATATGTCCTTTTAACTCAAAAATTTATTTATTTAAAATGATACCCTTGACTAAAATGCAGGATTGAGGTTATCACACACTTATCACTGCATCTTCAATTACTTGTTATATCCCATGAGACTCATGATTAAGTTTGATCACCAGCACAGCATTGATTCAATGCGAATAGGATCAAGGCCTACATTATTTTCTGTACAAGTTCAATACCTTCGACTATCCTTGAGGTTGAGTGATCCGGCTCTCATGGTTGGTCGGTGTTTAGCAGGGCTGCGCGAGCGCCCGCGGGGCGGTGGCGAGGGGGGTGGGGAGGGGAGGTGGGAAGTCCCTCTGGCCTCATCGGGTGGAGAGGGAGGTTCCACCAAAACAACCTAAAACAAAAATACAAACAAATTGATGTTTACTTACTTACTTTAGCCTCCTTCTTGTGTCCAGTATTGAACAAAAGCCTCCCCTCTTGGACTTGCAGGACTTGGAAAGTTGCATCCCACAGTTGTCTGTTGGATGCAATTCTCTTCCGAACAAATTAGTAAGAGCAATTAAACTTTGTGATAATATTTATAAAAAATATTCCCGTCAAACTAACTTGGAAAATGTCAAATGGTGGCACTTAGGTAATGTTAATAGCCTAGTGATATTTTTGCGAATGCATATGATGGGTTATCCAGTTTATATATCACTCATAGTGCTAACAAAATTCTAGATCTGTCAGTACATTTAAGACAGTATACTAAGTTAAGCGACTGGTTTTTCCGCATTAACGATGTGATTATCGTACCATCAATTAACAATACAAATAATGATAAAACATCCTATATTTACATAGGTAGAAATTGGCCACTACTGGAAATTGAAGACAAACTGGATAGTCTACCATTCATTTGTGTGCGCAAGTAAAAACAAGGCTTTCATACTTCAGAAATCAATGCTATGGTGATTCTTTCTCACCTTAGTATTATTACTGTTGGCATCTTTGAAGTAATGCTGTCTCCAACTGGACGGTTGACATTCAGAGTCGCTGAGTGCTCCGGCGTCATCTTGTCGGATATTCCTGTGCAGCAGCTTCTTAGCTCGACTTCCAATTTTCGACCTGGACGAAGTCCTATGATGCGCCGAGCTCTGGCTTCCATCCGAACAGTAGCTGGAACTGTCGTCACCAAATGGGGTAGGACTCAGCTTTACCTGGCCTATGAATGAAGGTCCGGTGGAAGTCATAGGGGATGGGGGCATCGTGGAAAGGGGAGATGGGGGGTGTGATCTCAGAGGGGAAGGTGGATAGTTAGTTGGGGATGGGAAATCTATGAAGTGAATATTAGCGGTGGGTGATATGTCAATACAGTTCAAGTCTTTCATCTTCTGCTGCATTGTCACAACGTCGTATACTTGGGGAGACGATATTACGACGCCTTCTCTGTTTTGTCGTTTCCTTCGTCGCGACTTGATGGATTCCACTCTTCTCAGGAAGGCTTTGGCACCGTCCCGGAGGCGCTCGGATCCTGTGCGACGGAACCTGGAACCCTGCTCGTCCGAACAATCCCCGGTAGCCATTTCTTGTCCCGGAACTGTCAACCTGTTGAATATATAATTTATTTCAATTTCGATCAAGATATATTCCTTATACATATGGATATTAACTAAAATACTTTTATGCATGTTACTTTTTTCTGATACTTTTGTCTACTATTGTCTTTGTTCCCACTGATAAAAATAAAAATAAGAAATAGCTCCTGCCCCCTCTTATCCTTCAACATCCCAAGGATATAACTGTAAAATTTAGATGAATCTTCACATACGTTGTTTGAAAATGATGTCCCGGGTTCGATTCCCAGGGGGAAGTCAGATAAAAGTGATTTTTTCACTCTAATATTTATTCAATATTACCCTGGACTGGTTCCTGAAGCGGAGGGCTGAAAACCTTCCCTTCATGTGTTAACGATTAAGATAACACTGCGTTTATATGATGCAGTGCCTTATGCACCATTGAGGTGCGGATAAGGGTTTGAAGAAGAAGATTATGTACAAGGTTTATAGATTATTAACTGGATTTTTGTTTCTTCTAACATAAAAAAGTATTTTAATCTGTGTTGGGAACAGGAGGGATAATTTACTGTGGCCCAATTAGGAACTCAGCATTTGCTCTTTGCTTTAAGGAGTTTTAGGTGGTTTTCAATGGTATATCTAGCAATGAATAATTATTTCAAACCCTTATCCGCACCCCAATGGTGCATAGGGCGCTACATCATATAAACGGAGTGTTATCTTGATCGTTAACACATGAAGGAAAGGTGATCAGCCCTTCGCTTCAGGTACCAGTCCAGGGTAATATGGAATAAATATTAGAGTTAAAAAATCACGTATATTTATTTGACCCCCCTAGAAATCGAACCCGGGACCTCCAGAACGGTAGCCGAGTGTGCTGACCATTACACTAAGGAGGCAGACAAATGAATTTATAGGTCAATGTGACTACTCACAGGTCGGGCGGGTTCTCGGGCACGCCGGCGGCGCGGTCGCGCAGGTTCTGCTCGGCGATGGCGCGGTCCGCGATGGCCTGCAGCCGCTGTTGCGCCTGCGGGGTGATGTCCACCACGCGCGACCAGCGCCGCGACTTGCGCTCGTACTGCCAGTTCTCCGACAGCGCGCACTGGTTCTCCTCGTCGGACTCCTCGTGCTGGGAAGAAGAGAACATTTGCGTTAGGTTAGGTCAGGTCAAAATCTACCTAAAAGTAGGTAAAAAATTCAGTATTTTTCGATGCATTTACCGTGTGCTATTACCACATCTCGGCTGTCCAAACTCAAAACACAGCAAGGGACATTTTTTTTAGTGCGTTTTTTTTACATTTTTGGACCAAGTAGATTCTACTTAGTCCAAAAATGCATAAAAAACGTACTACAAAAAATGTCCCTTGCTGTGTTTTAAGTTTGGACAGCCGATCTTACATTGAATGTTACACGTGTGTAAAGTGATCACTTAAACAAGCCTATGACGGTCGTCAGCCCCGTAAATGCCCAGAATTCCATATTCTGATGAGATGTCAAAAAATACCATGTGGTACATTTTTCACTTCAAATTGGACGTTTTACAAACCGAATTGAACCTTTTGCGAACCAAATTGATTTTTTTTTAAATCAAATTTTACGCCTTACAAAATCAAATTGAACGTCTTACAAATTGAATTGGACACCGTACAAATACAATTGGACACCGTAGTCGTCAAGTTGGCAAACCTGCGCGGCGCGTTGTCATAATCTGTGCGCGCGATGTGTACTGATATTTTCAGACAAGATTTTCAATACAACTATGAATCATTAGTACTACTATAAATACAATATAACGTGATTTGTAAGGCATCGAATTTAAAGTGAAAATTATACTATATCAAATACGGGTGTTTGATAATGATATTGCATTCATCAAAGCACGTGTCACAATACATTCCATAAATAGTGGTACATGTTTACCAAATAAAAGTTAAATTTGAAATTGATAGATATTAATTACCATAAAGTGACAGCCGAATCAATTAATTAATTTAAAAAAAATCGTTCAAATATGTCAAGTACTTAAGCATACAGATATATAATTATATTCGTTTTTTAAAAAACGTACTCACTAGATCAGTGGTTCTTAACCGGTGCTCCGCGAGCTTGTTGCAAATGCTCCGCGAAATTATGAAAACCAAAATTTTATATTGGCTCATTTACTGTGGGATTTGAGTTGCAAATATAATGGCTAGATGGCAGCACCCTTGCAAAGTGAAGTTGTGTGCGCTCACATCACAACAGCGATGAAGATATCTTTGATTCTACATCATCAAACTTAGAACAATTGAAAATATTATGGGAGTTATGTGTAGGTGTACAGATGGTGCCGCGAATGTTTTTGCCTAGAATTTTCACTCATGAATTACATTAAATTATAGTAACTTTAAACATAAAGAGTAAATCCACTCACGAGTAGGCATAGGCTATGAAACTTATAAAGTTGAAGCCTGAGTAAGGACATGATTAGCGGTGTTGCATAAGCCGTAGCTAGATTTCAGAGTCATTTGGACGTTAGGTAATTTAAAAAAAAACAGATAGTGCTCCATCGATGGTAGGTTTATTGTAAAAGCCGACAAGCTCACGTGTGACATTAAATAATATTCGCCGCGAAAAGTTTCATTGAAGCATTTATCTTTTTGTGTTTTTATTTTTAATTTATATAATTTGTAACTTGATTTGTAACCGAGGAAAACTTGGCACAATCAGGTATGTCAAATACTTGAAAGCGGCCGGGTCAGGAGTCGTAATAATCGTCGGGTATGTATGAGGAGATGCATGAATGTAGAAGATGCAAAGAATGTTTGCAAAGACAGAGTGGTGTGGCGTTCGATTCTCTCTGCCTACCCCTGCGGGGAAGCGGCGTGATGGTTAGTTAGTTAGTTAGTTTTAATTTGTAACTTGTTTGCAATAAAATATTCAGTTTTATTTTTTAATAAAAGTCATATTTTTTTAATTGATGTTTTACTTAGTAAATATCACTATTTATTAAAATCTACTGTGACACGTGTTTCGATGCATTCCGCATCATTCTCAAACACCGTATACGCATCAGAAAATGATGCGGAATGCATCGAAACACGTGTCTAAGTAGATTTTTAAGAAATAGTGGTATTTACTAAGTAAAACATTAATAAAAAATGGATAGATTTTACCACAAAGTGACTGCCGAATCAATCAATGAAAAAAGTTATCTTTGTATGTTTTTCGGATCATTACGTGTACCGCGAATTTTTCTTGTGATCAAAAGTGCTGCCTGACTTCAAAAAGGTTCAGAACCACTGCACTAGATACTCGTGTTTCCGAACACCTATGTAAACTGAAACACAAATTCTTTCATGCTCCCAAAGCACACAAAAGGAATAAGCATAACGGTCGTAAACCTTAAAATTTGACAGCGGTAAAAACAGTCCATTCTTTGGATTATATTAGGAGTCTTGTTAGTAAGGCCTGTGACATTTTTTACGGTAAAAGAAAATGTTTCAACTCGTTTTACTCGCTACCGACTCCTAATTACATCCGAGGATAGAGACAGAGATGAAAATAATAAACGTGAAATGTTTTGAGCGGATGTGGAAAGTAAACTTCATTGCTGAAAAAAAAAATGCTGAATTTCGCAGAGTATTAACAGCTTTCAAATTTTTGTTTTGAGTTTTAAAACGAGATTATCATTTTATAGTAAAAAAAAATACTGAATTTCGCAGAGTATTAACAGCTTTTGAATTTGTGTTTTGATTTTTAAAGTGAGATTATTATTTTGTAGTAAAAAAAATACTGAATTTTGCATAGAGTGCTTTTAAATTTATGTTTTTGATCTTCATATTATATGAAAGTACCATTTAAAGCATATATAATGATATATTCATATTATTTCATGCATATAGGAGAATATATAAACGGATAGTAATTTAATCAGGCCCATGTTAAACAAACGTATTTAATATTATTTTAAGGGCATTATTATGAGAATAATCTAGTGAAGGAATTATATGTAGAGATATTCGAGTTCTTTTTAGATAGGTACTATTTTGAATTATTTTTGGGGGTTGACCTATTAAAATACGGGTTTGAACAGCATTTATTACTTTGATACGCAACTTTTAGTTGATAAAATTATTATATTTATTAATTTGTTATTGATAATTTTGGTATCAATAATAAACAATCCTATTTTAATGTATTTCAAAATTATGCCCCCAATACCAACCCTCATTATATAAATTATAATTATAAGTATATAAAATGTAGGAATAACAGGATATTTATCAATAATAATAATCAATAAAAAAAAACGTTCTAACAAAGCGTGTTTTGTCACTAAAAGATAACAGAAAAAACAATAATAAAAAATATTTATCGCACATTTCCTTCACTATCACAGTTTTAAATACGTATTTTTTTCCAGTGGTACGGTAGGCACTGGTAGGCGCCTATTTGGAAAACCAAATATCTTGAAAAATGCAACGAATTTCATGTGTAATATTTTTTTTGTTTTGTTGCGATATTCACGCTCTCGTAATATTGTACAAGAAATAGGCTTGCCCGAATATCGCTGTACCACTTAAAAAAAGACTTATTAGATTTTTTAACATTTTCGTTTTTTTTCTTTAAATTTTAGTAATATACAAGTAACATACCATAACATAAAATTAGAAAAAAAGCGTTTAATTTTTCTGAAATGTAGAAGATATACACGAGTATGTGCCACAAAGTATCAAATAGTGATTTTCAAACGGTGTTCTAACATAAGGTTTATGGTGGATTGGATGGTTTGTCGTAATATTTTTTTATTAAAAATTCCGTGAAATACGTTTCTTAAATCCAAAGCAAGAATTGAAAAACGATGAAAAAGTTATGAAAACCTTTTGAGCGAAATTCAACATTACTATCGACCTTGCTTAAATTTTGAAAAATATTTTTTCAGTTTTATATACGGTTTTGATAATAACTAGTCATTCTTGAAAGTAAGCAGTAAATGACAGCATTGAAACATTCGTCACAAATATGTTTATTATTATTATTTATTTATAACGAAAATAACTTGTATAATATCTTGCACTATTTTTTATTAATTTTAAATTTTATTTTGTTATTAAAAAAATTAATTTTCCAATGCCCAAAAATTTATATTGCATGTGAAATTTGTGCACAAATGAAAAATAAAACAATTAAAATAAAGCAGAATCGATCATGATGAGCAATCACTTCAATTTCACTTTGCTCCAACACACTTTAGAGTAAGCAGTTAGGTACTTATGTATAAAACTCGTAATATTTTAAGATAGGTACGCACCGATACATCGTATATACGCAGGATTCCGCAGACAAGGTTAGATATTGAAAATGTCATCCAAATTACGCGAAATTTTCCAATACGCACAACTGTCAGCCGAAGAAAAAGATGCGACCGCGATTGTTTGACGTCCGGATTCCGAATGGACGCGACTGGCGGGAAACGTAAGACGGTCTCGCTACACGCACCGCCAACTTTGATGTAAAATGTGTAAGTTACTATATAATTATAATAATCTATGGTTAACTCGCGCACAATACCTCGCGCCAGTACGTACCTTCGGGTCACATAACTTGATATGATGTCATAATCTCATTCTTTACGGAACCATGAGCAGCTTGAAGTCGAGTTGTGAGACTGACATCTCTTGCTGGGTGGTAGAAACTGGGTCCGAGAATGCGCTATGGTTTCGTGAACACCGCCAAGATGCGCGCATATTTCGAGGGATATTATATGTAATTCATTGATGCATTGTGTCGGTGCAATTGTCATCTTGGTGGCTATATACTCGAATCAAGGCGAATTACAAAGTTATTTATATTACGTCATTAAATTAGTTAGTATTTTTATTTTTTTGCATATAAGTTTTACTTAGTAAATACCACTATTTCTTAAAATTTGTTACTTCATATGTTTTGATGCATTCTGCATCATTTTCGAAAACCATGACAGTGCGAAATGCATCGAAACACGTATCACAATAGATCTTAAGAAATAGTGGTATTTACCGAGTAAAACTTATATTAAAATGAATAGATATTATCACAAAGTGACTGCCAAATTAATGATATTATTTTTCTACCGCATACCAAGTAAAGGTAATCAATAATATAAACGAAACATACAATTCATCCTAAAAAACGTATTTAAATAAGTAATAAATATTAATATTTTCCAAAATGTCTATATCCTATTATCGTTTACTTAATTCAATTTTAATATAATGTATTATTCACTATTAATTAAAAAAAAAAAGTGTAGGATTTACATTCGTATAAACCAAAGTTGAATTTGAAAAAAAGGCGATTCATAGATTTGGATAAATGTTAAATGTTTCGACATTAGAAATTATATATAAAAACAGAGTTATAATTGTTTTTAAAATAATTAGACATAATTACATGTTGGAGGCTGTAATAATGTCTCTATAAGAAGTATTAAGAGAATAATAAATCCCTATGAAAATTGTATTAACTTTATTCGTTTAACAAAGATATTTTTGATATAAGGTAGAAGACACTATAAAAACGGGTAAACATTATACTGAGAAAAACCTACCTTAACATGAGCCAGCAGCTTTTAGATAATGTAGCCGACGAATTCGTGGGTAGATGTTTCTTCATATAGCATACGAGTATAACTCGTACAACATGTAGGCAAATTATTTGCTTAGCTCGATACGATGCATGAATTGTAAGAAGTAAACAATAACATTATGAATGAGTAATACAAATATCTTTAAGAGATAGAATACTTAATAAAATTATGTAAATTACGCTATATGTTGTTATCTGAATATTTCTGTGCTATTTTCGAAGTTAAATTCACTTACCTACAATACATTTGACAATTTCATTTATTGATTTTTGGTAGTCTTTGCATAGTAATAACTATCCATTTATCATTAAAATTCTACTTGGTAAATACTACTTTTCGTTAAGGGTGTCTTCAAACCCTTAATCTTACTTTTCCTTAAGGGGTTACTCGCAAATATATAATTCAGTACACTATCGGCTACAATAAAAAAAAAAAATTGGGCGGGAGCCACACGTGTTTCCAAGCTCAATTATATTTTTTTTAGAATAAACATATATTGGTATTAGATTTTTTCAGAATTTTGGAAAAATATTTTTATAATTTTTGTCCGCCTCCGTAGTGCAATGGTCAGCACGCTCGGCTACCGTTCTGGAGGTCCCGGGTTCGATTCCCAAGGGGGGTAAAATAAATATTAGTGATTTTTTCACTGTCATATCTGTTTAATATTACCCTGGACTGGTACCTGAAGCGGAGGGCTGATCACCTTTTCTTTATGTGTAAACGATCAAGATAACGCTGCGTTTATATGATGCAGTGCCCTATGCACCATTGGGTGCGGATAAGGGTTTTATTTATTTATATATAATTTTTTAAAACTCCTTTACTTTCATAATTTTTTTAAAACCACGCGCAGCTATTTCCAAAACCTTATACCTGTTATTTGAAAAAACCCTTATACCTCTTTTTTCTTTTAAGCATTGCAATATCAATAGAAACTGACAAATGCTACCGTATCAAAATTAAAATGGTGCATAATATTTTTAATCAAAAACATTTAGTAACAAATTGTGATCATTCAAATTTACTAGCGATATTAAAGAAATTACTTTTTTTAGTTGGTATAAGAATGGAAACCAAGAATGACTCAATTTGATCATAGACTGAAGGCCGAAATAGGAACACGCGATTAAAACTATTAAATATCGCACTTAGGAAAGAGGCGACAGGGTAATGAGAAAATAATTACTATCGAACTGTTGTAATTGTCTTTCTGTATAATTGTAAAACTTCGGTCGTCACTTAAATATTTAAATGGTTTAATAACGTTCAAGTGTGTCCGTATTGAACTATCAAAATAAAAGGTAAACAGTTTTAATCGCATATAAAACCTAAAGGGAATTAGAAGTTCAAGTAATTTCCTTAAATATCATTAAAATTCCATCAAGTAAAGTCAATAAACTGAATTTCAGTTTGATCAAATGGTATAAGAATATCAAAATGTTATTTTTTGACATCTCATCAAAGATGAAGAAGAATATGGAATTATGGGCATTTACGGGGCTGACGACCGTCATAGGCTGGTTTAAGTGATCACTTTACACACGTGTAACATTCTCCAATTCTACCCATTATCGACAACCACACTACTAAAATTCTTGAAAGTTCTATATATAGACTTCCACATTCTTCTTCATCTTTGATGAGATGTCAAAAAATAATATGAAAATAACTCCTGTAATTGGAGATAATTCAGATTTTGTGAACAAGTACTAGGACACACTCAAAATGTTGTGTGTATATATATATATAAATATATATATATATATATATATATATATATATATATATATATATATATATATATATATATATATATATATATATATATATATATATATATATATATATATATATATATATATATATATATATATATATATATATATATATATATATATATATATATATATATATATATATATATATATATATATATATATATATATATATATATATATATATATATATATATATATATATATATATATATATATATATATATATATATATATATATATATATATATATATATATATATATATATATATATATATATATATATATATATATATATATATATACATATACATATATATTTATATATATATATATATATATATATATATATATATATATATATATATATATATATATATATATATATATATATATATATATATATATATATATATATATATATATATATATATATATATATATATATATATATATATATATATATATATGTAACCTTTATCAGAATAAAAGATTACTTGCACCAAGACCTTTCAACGCCTGAAATATTTATATCGCCCACATCCTGAAAGGCTGTATCGGGGCGAATATATTAAAAATAAGTTCTGGTTGACCTTTACGAAAAAGTTTTATGTAATATTTCTGGTATCATTGGAATAACAGTGGTATTACAAATGTTTGGTTTTCCTTGGAACTTTTAAGCTATTTTTACGTAGTATTAATAGAAATGTAATGTCTTTTACGTGTATAATTGGAGTTATCTGGCAATGGTGTTACACATCATATTTTAGTTAGTTTGTTAACCAAAAATTATGAGCGCTTATGAAAAATGAAAATATATTAAACCCGCTGAAAAAATGGAACGAAGTAATGCAAGACCATAAAAGTTGCTACCCAGAATAGGACACTCGTGGTTTCATTATAAAACTTTTAATGTCACGCTGGGAACGAGAAACGAAACGTTCATTTTAAAAAATCTGAACAATTTTTTGCGGAAAATTTCCGAAATTCACGATAGCTTTTCCGCGTCAGTTTAAAAACACGATTATGCTTTCATTTTCCCGATTTCAATTTCACTCGTTTCGAATTTCTTAATGCTTGCTCTGATCATATTTCGTAAGTTGATTATGTGAGCCTCTAAATTTACATAAATCTGTGTAGGTTGTCTAAGGTACGGGCATACTACATGTTCAATACACTAAATGTGTAGGTGTATGCGTAGACATTATATTTCGAGTATAATGCCGTGATAAACTGATGCTGGAAATAATTTATAGGAGCAATGTAACTCGAATTTAAATGCCAGAAATCCGTTAAACACGAGATGGCAAAAATGGATCGAATTTCGTACCGAATTTCGTTATGCCTTAATTTTACAAAATTGGAAGCAATGCGTTGGATATTTTCTACATTTGCTTCCTTGAAATGTTCTCTGCGTTCATATATCGCGAAAAATCACGAGATGCTGACAAAATACCAATTTTTAAAACTTTATTCAAAATATGTATTAACTTTATTTTTGTAGATACTAGTAGATACACACTGTTCTGTTTGTGTGAAGTATTCACGCACGGCTCATGTTTATACTCGGTTTGTAACAAGCGAGTATAAACATTAGTCATCGAGGGGACTAAAGCTGAGTTGCTGAGTCGCAAAATGTAATTTTTTTATGTACGTTTATACATAAAAAAAATCACATTTCTTTTTTGTAAGTATTTATTAAATATTGCAAATTAACATAAAATATTGTGTCAAAAGAGTGAGATTATTCTTTCAATTACGTAATGATAATTTTAAGCCATTTGACTCATTGTTAACAGCCATACGCATCTAACGCGTATTCCTTGTCGGGGGAAATATCAAACGTACGCACCTAGCGCGTACGCTACACCCAACGTGTTAAATAAAAAGGCATTAAACTAAGAAAGACTTTACATATTTTTTTGTTGTTTTACATATTGTATAATTACAAGATTTTTCACATGGCGAAATTTAACTGAATTCTGTAAAAATGTATACTAAAAATAGGTAAATAAACTTAAAAAAACACGAAAACAAAGCGATTTTACGTGAGAATTTTATGAAACGGAATGAAGAAAAAATAATTGAATTCGGGGCAAGTTGAACATGGGAATAGTTTTAAGAAATTGGAGCCACAAGACATTAAAATAAAATCCCAACAATGTGATATGCCTTTACTGGATTTACCGAGTGTTTTTGTAAACATTCGGCAGTTTTATTAGGTTATTTTAAAGCAATAAAATTTACATTATCTGAAGTCTAGATTATTGCTTAGTTGGAAGATATTGCTTTAAAGCAATAAAAGCTCGCCAACGTACACACCCTTCCCATAATAAATTAAAACAATTTGCATATATAATATAACTTGATATGGAAGGATGCAAGACGGCTGGCAGCCGACACAAGAGACTGGAGCCAGTAAATGGCCTTCATATGTTTTACACAGAGAGTTAATATAACATAATATGTAATAATACTTTTGTAATTTGATTTTGAAAATTGTGGACATCGGTGCGGTAAAGAAAAATAAAATATTACATTATCAACTCATAAAACAAAAAGAGGGAATCCGGTTTATGCCTATGTTTATTATATTAGGTTATGAAGAGAAAATATACAAGACATGTGTAAGACCGATGTCACATATCGCTCACTCCTTTCAACAACGTCATATATCAAAAATCGTCAATTTTCAGTTGTCCAAGGTTTTCGGAGTGCCCAGAAAATGTACTATATCCCAGCAAATGCGGCATATTTTTAACATAATATTTACCCGCTACAGAACAGAAAGTGTTGTTTTTGCATTTTGAAGAAAAGGTATTGTTTAATGACTTTTTTAATAATGGGTAGAATCGGTGAATGTTTCAATAATGGGTAGAATTGGTGAATGTTACACGTGTGTAAAGTGATCACTTAAACAAGCCTATGGCGGTCATCAGCCCCCGAAAATGACCAGACTTCCATATTTTTCTTCTTCTTTGATGAGATGTCAAAAAATAATATGTAGTATGTAAATATTAAACTGACAGTTTTTGGTTAGTTTTTTTTTTTATTATTCACGTTTAGGTGTAAGAATGTTGCAACGATTTTTTGTACTTGCAACATTGGAGCACTGCATCGGAAGAGCGGTGTTGCACAACGATGCAAGCTTTGTGCATTTTACACACAATGAGTACGAAACTTGTACAATTTCTAAACAATGTAGAGACAAGAGACAAGGTGGCCGGAGTCAGCGACGCGTATTGTCGTTTCGTGTCAATGTCACACAGAGCCGTGACATGGAAATGACATTCACCATCACAAACCATCGCTGGCTGCACTGCGGTTGACATTCAATTAAGGAATTTAGCCATTAAAATGATTTAATTTCATTATTTGATTCTGCAGTCACTTTACGGTAAAATCTATCCATTTTTGACATAATTTTTTATTTAGTAAATATCACTATTTATTCAAACCTATAATAATTTACGTAATCTCAAAATCCATGTAAATTATACTTACAATGATTAAGGAAACACTTGTTTTTATACCACTTGAGTTTTATTAAAGACTACTAGTTTCAGAAGCTAAACTTCCATCGTCAGGTCTGAATAATAACAAATGATGCTATTATTCAACCTGACGATGGAAGTTTAGCTTCCGAAACTAGTAGTCTTTAATAAAACTCAAGTGGTATGAAACAAATGTTTCCTTAATCATTGTAACATATCTTACCACAAAGTTAATGCCGAAACAATAAATGAAATAAATTATACTAAGTAATTAATTTATTAATTAATTAAAAAAGAGATATATTTGTGTTTTTATTATTTAAACAAATATGCCCATTTCATACTATTTCTGTGAGCCTAAACAGCTCATCATTAGAAATAGGTATCAACTTGTGGTAGAGTGGGTTCGAACCGAGAAACTCTGACTTAAGAGTCCGCGACAGTAACCACAACCCGACACAAAATATTGTAAATACCACTATTTACTAAAATCCAGGTGTCACAATAGATTTTAAGAAATAGTGGTATTTACTAAGTAAAAAAATAAATTTACATTATTTATTTTAATAGCAAATGCTTATTTTCAATAGGTACCAAAAAATGTTCAATACTCAATATCCAAGGTTCATTAATATTTATAAAATAAAGATTTATTTATATTCATACTAAACATAAAATTACCATATTTATATTATAATATATGGAAACTTCGCTGGGGACAGCCAGTATCGAGGCATTAATTTACATTATTTAAATTATTTATCAATTTACTAGTTAAAAAAAATTACACTATTTAAATAAGTCTTTGATGTGGTTATTGTATTAATTAAGAAAGAAAATCGAAAACGAATTTTGTTGGTATTATATTAAAGACAGATGCCGTGGCGTAGTTGTGTATACTGGAAAGCTTACGTCACGGCTTCGATTCCCGCCAATTTTAAAATAAATTCAATAAATATTTGCTATCACTCGTCAGAGTATCTACAGTGCATTTTTTATACCTCCCAATCCTAGTTATTCTAGCTTACAACAAGCCTTCAAAATAGAGGCTTTAAATTACTTAATATTTTCCAGTATCCTTTTTGGGTAATATTTTTCTTCTAGCCTCTAAACGCATCTCAGTGGTGCATAAGGAACCGCATCGCAACGATGGAGTGTAAACTCGATCGTTGATAATATGTGAAGGGAAAGTGATCAGTCCTGCGCTCCAGATTTTTAGATCTAAGTGTGGAATATGTAATAAAAAAAAATATAAATAAATTGTTTTTTTTTTAAAAATAATAAACATATTTTGACTGATGAATAGAAGCATGAAGTTTTATAAATTGATACAAATACCCAAAACATTGCACTTAAAACAAAAGATTTTTTTAATACATTAATAATTTTATCAATAAATAGTCGAAAAGATAAATAAACACAAATGTAAGGCAAATCACAAATTAATTTAAAGTTCACAATATAAATATGTAAAGAGAAAATGGAAAAAGGAAAAATTAAATATTAACTTAAATTTCATAAAGTACGTTATGAACTTTTTACACTCAAAATTTTTTAATTATTTTTCTGAGACTTTCGAGGGCAAGGGCCACGCAAACAATGGAGAGCTCTTTATACGTTTATTTAGCAATACAATTGGTAAGAAAATGGAGTTATTAAATGTAATGACGAGGCACTCCTAGGGTTTGTCATCGTACTATGCACCAGACATATTATGTAAAGTAGATAACAATCAGACATTGAATGCATTTTGATTTGAATAGGGTTTCTTAGTATGGCGTCTCTGCATCGTCAGTTTAATAGGCGATATTAGTACATATATGCATTCTGTAATAACTTTACGTGTATACAGTACTGTACTGCTGTACTGAACGCAAACTGACCGTAAAATTTTCTTAATTTTTCATGGTCGTTGAGATGCTGATGGTGTATTTCTGTGTAATAAATAATTTGGAAATAATAATGCCACGTATCGTACTCTTTGCACTTATCTTGGCACCATTACAGGGGCCATCTTCAGAGCGCTATGATACTGTATCCATTAATGTTTATATCATGTCACTCTAAAGATGTCCCCTACCGCAAAGAGTACGATCAACGCACGGCACTGTAACCTAGAAGTACACGATCAACAGCATATTAGTTTTGACAGGCCCTGTGGCGTAGTAGAGTAGACACTTGACTGCTAAACTGGCGACGCGGGTTTGATTCCCGCTAATTGAAAATGAGTTCAAGAAATATTGATATAAAAACCGATCTGGGTGATGGTGATACATTTTTTTATATCTAATTTTTCTATCCCACCTGTCCTACTACCTTATCCTAGACAAGCCTGTAAAAATATAGGCTTTGTGGTTTATTCCATTATCCATTAATGAATAGCTTTTTTGTACTCAGTTTCGCTATTTCATGACTTTATGGATAATGAAAGCAAGTTGTACAACTTTATTGCATGAAAATCATATTTCTTTTGATCAAAACAGGTATTAGTTTTGTTTGACATGTTTCTGTGTTTCGGATCTGTGGTTCTATGTACGATTCTGTAAAGTATATTAATTGTGTTATACTTTATTAAATTAAACAACTTTGTTTCTTTTTTTATAATACACTTTAATCTGCCGGTTTCGACAAGAGCATTGTCATCATAAGGGTTTATTAAATTCTTAAACATTAAAATACTCACAATAAATTACATTCCCTTACCAAAAACTTCTACACACTCCGTAAAAAATCCTAACTGTTTAGGATTTTTTACGGAGTGTGTGGAAGTTTTTGGTAAGGGAATGTAATTAATTATGAGTATTATAACATTTTTAATGTTTAGGATTGAATAAACCCTGATGACGACAAGGTTCTTGTCGAAACCGGTAGGTTAAAGTGTAGTAATAATAAAAAAAAGTGGTTAAAACAAAGTTGTTTAATTTTATAAAGTTTATAAAATGTGCCACAAAGTATCTGCGAAAAACATTCAAGAAATATATTAATTGTGATTTGTGTATAAAAATACGAATTCAATCGGCTTCAAAAAATCCCTTTGCCTAAAACATCAATTAGGCGATCGTATCCACAAAGTGGAATTGAATCCATCATTATGTGTGACGTTGCCTGTTACCTGTTATCCCGTTGGTAGAGTTATTTTGTTTACATGTTCCAATTAAACATCGCGGGAACACCTTTTATACGCACAAGTATTGTACATATTTTAACGAATACATACATACACAATCACGGAGATACGAGTGCTGCCTAAATTTATATTTTGGTGGATATTTACCGAGAGAAAAAAAGTAAGGGGCTTTGATAAAATTAATTGAAGTAATCCATTCGAATATTTTATTTCAACTTGTAATTAAAATTTACAATTGTAATCTGTAACAAGTAGTAAAATAAAAAGGAATACAGGGATATTACTTGTAAACTTGTGTGCGACCCATCATGATATATGGGATCGAAAGCAGAGTGGATAGCGTAGTCACAAAAAACGCGCTAAGAGTGTCAGAAATGAAGACTATAGAAGCATATCTGTCAACAGTCTACGAGACAGAATAAGGAACACCAGGATAAGGGAAATATGCGAGATCGAAGATGTCGTTAGGTGGGGAGGGCAACGAAGGAGTCAATGGTATGCGCATATGGGGAGAATGGAACCATCCAGACTCCCCCAGATTGCACTGTACGGCACAACCCCATGGTAGACGACCCCCGGGCAGACCACCAAACAGATGGATTGACAGCTGGGAATCGACATCGCAGGAGGCTAATTCCTCTTAAAAACATGTCACAAGGCCTACACCAAGTAGAAGAAGAAGAAGAAGGTATATTACCTTTATTTGCACTGATATCCATATGTAAAGCTATCGTTATGGGATAATTTGAATTGTAAGAGGTTAAAATTATCGGTCTCATTATTCAACTGTTAGTCTGATTTTGACCCAATGGTGTATAGGGCACTGTATCGGATCGATGCATTAGGTTGTGAATTATCGAAAGGCACGGTGATCTGGTAAATGAAGCGTAAGACTGGTCACCTTGCCTTATGCAAGTGAAATGTGTTCAATTATTTTAATGGGCAATGATCAAATACCAGACTATAAAAAATAAACGTTATAAAAATTATATTTGAGTCGTAGAAAGTTGGAAGCGTAGAAATTATGTGGTAATAAGTGTGGACTTGGATCAATGCGATAGTGTTGACTGATGACGCCCATTAACGTACGAAACACTTTGAACATTGAATACATTTTCACATAATTGCCTCCTATACACAATGTCGCTTGCGTAACATTGTCCCATGCTCTCCCTTTTCTTGTCTCAAAATATGCAAATGGACACCTTCTAAACGTCTGCCGTCACAGGAGAAAGTTTATAGAACATACTATCAACTGACTATAGACTATAGACTTGGTGAGATCTGTCACCGCATTGAATTTCGTAATAATCTGATGATATGGTGTTGAACTCTTCTACCATATTCCCACCCAGTATAAAGTGCCTAAATTTTATATATCGCTCACTCCTTTCAACATCGTCATGTATCAAAAAACATAATTTTTCAGGAGATCGTTTTTAAAGTTTAAAAATATAATAAAATGTATTAAAAATATATATCAAGTCACTTATTGAACTTTTTGAACAATAATAATTAAATACAATACTATAAAGTGTTTTTCATTTTATGTTCTTGGAATACTTGTTTAGTAATACATTTTCTGGTAGGTACAGATTCTTTTTCAGAGACATAGCAATGTCGGGAGAGTAGAAATAATTTATTAGCATACCCTTCTGAACACACAGTAAAGTCAAATGTCCTACGGTTCCGTGATGTTTTATGAGGAGAAAAGGTAAATTTAAAAGGACTGTAACTACCTTCCAACAAATAAGTGAGTATATGAGAATATATTACTAAGGAAAATTAGATATTTACTAAAGAAAACGAATTTTTACGGCTTTCAAACTATATGAATACTTCAGGAGTATTTGTAAATTTAGTTAAAAATTCAATTTGAAAAATGTCAGATTAATACTTTTTCGTACTGTAAGAATATATTATGGTACCTAAAGCGCAGGATTAATCACATGCTCTTCATGCAAGTAACGATCAAGAAAACACTGCGTCAATACGATATGTTTTAAACGAATGTCAATGCTAGGGAATACATCTTCTTCCTGTCTCCATCCCAACTTATCGTCTTTGTAGACTGTTATGGCCAGCTCTTCTCGTCCTCAGGTTTTAGGTCCTTCTATCATGGACAACGTCACCTAGGCCATTAATACGCAAAGTGTGTGCCACGGCACACTGGTGTACCGTGGTAATTAATTGGTGTGCCGCGGAAAAAAATCTTCTTCTTCTTCTTTTTTTGATGGCTTTTCACCCTTCTTGGGTGTTATAGCCAGTGTCGAGTTATTCTTTATTTACACTTTTTACATTTGACTTATAAGTGTTAGTATTCCTGTTAGTAGGGTTAGTTTTATTAGTTATGTTAGTTTGTTTAGTGAGTTATTTTAGTAAGTTATCATACACCTTTACAAATTTATACAATTAATTTTAAGATATTTACAAATTATTTTATAAACAAGTTTGTTAGGGGAGGTTAGTAAGGTTAAGATGTTGGTAGGAAATGGGACGTTTATGCTGGAGAGGTCTGAAAGGAAGCTCGGGTAGCCGTCATTCAACGGGCACCCAAAGAACATGTGATCTAGATCCTCCTCTTCAAGACGGCATTCACACATGGCAGTATCCCGGACATGTATTCTAAACAAGTGAGCACTGCAACAGCAGTGGCTTATTCGCATTCTGCATAAGGATGTTGTCTCGAACTTGTTTAGAGTTATCCGGGAGAACCAGGGTTTCTCCGTTACCAAAGGACATATATTATACAAATTTTTACCCTTTATTTGGGCAGAGGTATCCCAATGTTCCTGCCATGAGTGAAAAAGTCTTTTCTTTACAATAACGAGGAGGTCATCGATGCTAAGCTCATTCACATATTCTGGGCCCCCGCTACGGACGGCCTCCTTTGCCAGGGTATCCACCTTCTCATTTCCCTCTATGCCACAGTGGCTGGGAATCCAGGCAATACTAATTTTTTTATTTAACGAGGCCGCCCGTAGTAAGAGGAATCGAGTCTCGATGCAGCATTCATCTTCGGGGTATAGGAAAGGAGGAGACTTCAATTTCTGTAGGACACTCAGAGAATCCGACAGAATTAGGAACTTGTTCTCTTGAGAATTTAATGCATATTTTACAGCCTCTCTAATAGCGATATTTTCTGCAGTAAATATCGATGCTTCCCGGTGAAGCTTAAACAATTTTTGAAATTTATTGTATTCGCAATAAAAGGCCGCTCCCGTGTGGGCCGACGAGTCCGACCGAGATCCATCAGTGAAGATGATTTTCCAACCTGTCCACTTGGAAGCCCGGATTTGGTGGAAATTTCTATTGGGTTGGAGGTGGCTCTGAACTCCGAACGAGAGTAAAACACTTGGGGAAAATATATGGGCACTGAAAGGATAGCGATAAAGGGGAAAAAGGTCTTGAGTGTTTATATTATTTTTAAAGGTAGTGTAGATTTTAAAACTGTTAACTAATGATGGGGGGTTTTTGTTTCTCCAAAAAGAGGAGAAATTCACATATTGGGAGAGATTTTCTATTTTTTTAAAAAGGAGATTATCTTTTTTAATTGAACATTTTAAGAGAAATTTATCTGCCAAGTACTGTCTTCTCATTCCGAGGGGGGGAGGAAAAAAATCTAGTTTTGTGAAAATAACATAATTGCTCCAAATTTTGATTGCCTGTGCTAAGTTAAGTAGGCTCACATTTCGCATTAAACATAATATGTCAAATACAACATTTTGAGTGTGTCCAAAACTTATGCACAAATCTGGATTATCTCCAATTATAGAATTTATTTTTTTTTATTATTTTTTGACGTCATCAAAGATGAAGAAAAATATGGAAGTCTGTGCATTTACGGGTCTGACAACCGTCATAGATAATAAAATAGTTTCTGCTCAATAAAAAGCTTATTTTCATCTCACCAATAGATGTCTCTAGTGAAGTTCTAGTGATTCAAGAACAACATTTCAAAATTGCTTCATATATATAGAACTTCCAAGAATTTGAGTAGTGTGGTTGTCAATAATGGGTAGAATTACAATAATGGGTAAAGTGATCACTTAAACCAGCCTATGACGGTCGTCAGCCTCGTAAATGTCAAAAAATAATATGTTAAATATGTTACAATAATATGGTAAATATGCACCTCTAATATTTCTTAATTTGGTAGGTGTACCTTGAATAGAAAAAGTTTGCGGAACAATGACCTAGGACATGCCTTCGAATCTTGTTATCATTTTGTAGCATCCATGATTTTTTTGGTCTTCATCTACATGTATTGAATATTTTAAAATATTAAATACATTAATATTTTATTGAAATTAATAATTAAAACGATTATTTTCGCGTTATTGAATACGGCAAGAAAACCAGTATATTTTCGTACCATAAATCCGCCTCCGCATCCGTAGTGTAATGGTCAGCACGCTCGGCTACCATTCTGGAGGTCCCGGGTTCGATTCCCAGGGGGGGTCAAATAAATATAAGTGATTTTTTCACTCTAATATTTATTCAATACTACCCTGGACTGGTACCTGAAGCGGAGGGCTGATCACCTTTCCTTCGTGTGTTAACGATCAAGATAACACTGCGTTTATATAATGCAGTGCCCTATGCACCATTGGGGTGTGTATAAGGGTTTGAATTGAATAAATGTAAACGTAGTTTTATTCTAAAGTAATTAAGTTTGACTATGTAAGGTTGTAAAAAGTTTAATTGGAAAATCCAGAACAATGGAGTAACATTATACCAGACGAGAAACCAGATATAAAGAAAGCGAGAAGTGATCAATATGAAACAGAAAAGAGTCTAAATTGCTTTTTTATTACATCCAGCGACGGAATATTTAAGGTTTGTCGTTATACGCGTCGCCTAATACAATTTGCAAATTTTGCCGCATTACCAACCCTTACAAGCAACATTATTATCATATATTTTCATTGCGGAGCACAGAGCTAGCGTGAATTTAGCAATCTCATGCGGTCTTTTACAGCGCAGTTGATGAGTGGGACTCGAAACGTATCCAAGTACCATTTTCAGCAAATAATATTTAAAATAAAAAATAATAAAATTTTTTAATCATATTTTCAGGCATCTCCTAGTGGTAAGAACCTTTCATCAACTTACTCGACTCAAACATGCGAAAGGAGGATTAACCGCCCTACACATACGAACGTACGTGATACGCGCGGTTTTTTTCACCATTCCGCGCTAACTCGTATGACCTACGCGCACGAGAAAAGATATCTGTTCTAAAAATATTTAATGCGTACCGGATACACTGACAAATTTTTGTCCGGTTTCATATCTGACAATATTTTGTGACAACAAACGTTTTGATTTTTTTGCTTGTTTATAAAATATATGCCTGAAAATAACCCGAAAGTAGGGTGGTTAATATAAAGAAACATTAATTTGAATTAAATATAAATTCAGTGCGTACATATTAAAATGTAATTCAAATTTTTTAATTCATGTTTTACTTAGTAAATACCACTATTACACATAAAATAATGAAAAACAACTGTATTTCATGAAAGTTTCTGCGAATAAAATATTTTTAAAAAAAACACCCACTTACTTAAGTCATAGATATTGAAACTTCAGTAAAAAAAATGTAATTTTAATTTAGGCGTATTTATAACTTTCCGAAATTTCAGTAGTATGGTTGTCAATAATGGGTAGAATTATGAATGTTACACGTATATAAAGTGATCACTCAAACCAGCCTATCAGGGTCGTAAGCCCTGTAAATACCTAAACTTTCATCTCCTTCTTCATCTTTGTTGAGATGTCAATACCATTTTTGATTAATTACATTAAAACTGACACTAATATCCCTTACATGACGTTGATATTTCTGTATCTCCATCAAAAACGAAAGATTAAAATTAATTTTATCGTGGCGGATTCAAACATGTTATTTCTAAATTGGATAGTCAGTATAGACGTACAAGGTTAAATTCAACGAGTGAGGCATTTTATTCTAAACACTATCGAAGGTCCTTTTAGAATAAAATACTTGTATACTTATTCCAATTCACATTCCATTTGAAATACTTAGTGCTCATTAAAGGTCATAGAGAGCCCTACCAAATGAAAAAAGATTTAAAAAAAATACATACATAGCTCGTCTAGCTTACGTCATAAATCTGGCTTTGCGTCTATGTTTCTTTAAAATATACGAATTGCAAGTAGAAAGTTTTGAAAAACACCGATTTATTGTATCGGTAGCGAACTTGGTCGGGTGTGGTCCCGTGGTTAGTGTCGTGGACTCTTAAGTCAGAGTTTCTCGGTTCGAACCCACTCTATCACAATTTGATACCTATTTCTAATAATGAGCCGCTCAGGCTCACAAAAATAGTATGAAATTGAAATATTTGTGTAAATAATAAAAACACAAATATTTATCTTAAAAAAAAACTATTTATGATGTACATTAATACAAAGGAAAACATACAAGTATTATAGTGAATATATGCCAATAAATATATCTTTTGAAAAAAATATCTCAGGATGTGAAATTGGCACTTAGATCTCTTTTAGTGTCTTCTCTTCAGTTCTTCTCATCTTTATCCCCTCCCCTCTTCTTCCTCTTCTTCCCTTCTTGTACCTTGGGTTGTTAGTATATGCTTTCATCACGATTCATATTTTACATAAATCCAACGAAAGAAGGTTAAACTTATGCGGGGTTGAAAAATAAAATCATGCATTTAGTGAAAGAGTTACCTGCGATTCTTTGTAAATAAAAAAAACATATATTACCCTCAGCTAAAAAAGACTTTAGAGGTAAATTAAGGTTTTCTTCCTTATCTGGATTGTACCCCAGTGCAAATTGGATTGATACACTAATATCTCAATCGTAAATTATATAAAGCCTCCATCTAACTTGAAAACACATTTTTTGGATACTGACCCATTAGGAAATCGGACCCATGAATTACGTATTGTAGAAAAACGTGCTAAGCACTGCATTATGGAGGTAGTCAAACATAATAATAACTAGAGGATTAAATATGAATAAAGACGAAAGAAAAATTCTGAATAATCTTATGATCCCTTAAACAAAATAAAAATGCAAATAAACATATTTTTAGATCTCAACATTGATGAAGAAGAATATGGAAGTCTGGGTATTTACAGAGGTTATGACCTGTCATAGTCTGGCAAATTCACCATTCCACCCATAATAGACAACCACGCTACAAAATTTTACTCCTATATATATCATTAATCTCATGACATTATACATGTGAGTTCACGGGAGTCATCTATGGTTGGATTGGGAAAACTCATTAAGCAGTGACCTTTTTATTCGGATGTATGCAAGATCTAAGCCTCTGATTTTTTTTCTTATTGAAAAACGGATAAAATCGTGATTTAAAAAAAAGAAAACATGATTTTTATGCAGCTTATTTTATTATAACTAGTTATTTTATTCACAACATTTTGAGTGTCTCTAAGTGTTGTGAAAATAAAAAAAAGGTACTGCATGAAATTGGGAATGATGCCTCAGTTTCCATTCCAAAGTAAAGATAATGCGAAAACTTCTTTGATTCGATAAATAAATCAAACTTTATTTTTGAATATAAATATGGATACAATTGATTCGAAAATACCAAAGTCGTTATAAATCAAAGTCAGAAGTATCGCAAAATTTACCTACAGTAAATAGTTAATAGGCTATTTTTCTTTTGGAATAGACCCCCCATGGGGCACTAGAGGTGAGCTTTCTGAGAAAGATGAAGTGTGATTTATTTTTGAAACATGAATTTATAAGTTTAACTGAACCCACATACATGTAAAATGATACATTCCATAAGTAGTGTTAATTAAAATGGTTTATTCCGAGAATTATTAGCAGGTAAAACACACAAATTTTTCCATGAACTGGATAGGAATGATTGAAAGCAGGTACTTCAAAAGCGAATCGTTAAAAATAACCGATTTAACAAAATGATAAAAAAACCAGTTCATTTTTTATGGTTCTTTTCACAGTTTTATTTCCAATCGATTAAGTTTGATATTACGAATCCGATTACTCGATAATCGATGTATCGCAAAATCGCAATATCGATAGTCGATATGTCGCAAAATTGTTAATGGTACAACCCTTGTGGTGATTTCTCACGAAAACCCCGCTATATAAATTGGCTATTTTATTTATTAATATTATTATCTCGTATTTGATTTGTCCACTTCCGTAGTATAATGGTCAGCACGCTCGGCTACCGTACTGGAGGTCTCGTATTCGATTCCCAGGAGGATCAAATAAATATAAGTGTTTTATCACTTTAATACTTATTCAATATTACCCTGGAGTGGTACTTAAGCGGAAGGCTGATCACCATTCCTTCATGTGTTAACGATCAAGATAACACTGCGTTTATTTGATCCAATGCCCTATGCACCATCGCGTGCGAAAAGGGGTTTTGATGTTGATGAATCTCATCACAGGTACATAAGGTTTCTTTTAAAAAAAATAGTAATTTGGTTTTGGATATGAGAATAAACCATCAAAATAAAATAAAACCAATTGATTCGTTCTTTTAAATACGAGTTTTTTATTGCATCAATTAAATTCGCGGTAGGTATTAATGTTGATTTACAGAGAATATTAATAATAAAAAAAAATCGATAATTTATATAGCGACATCTTCGCAGAATACAACCTTAAGGGCGCTTTCACAGAGATGAATTATGATATGAAAATGATAATCATAGACATAAAAACATATTTAAAATATGTCGTCAATCGGTCGAGTCTGGGTAGGGAGGACCTTTCAATTAGTTGAACCCATTCAAAAGCTGAGAAGCAGCGAACGTCGTTTGTATAGAAACGTGATTCGGTAAAAATTTCACAAGCCTTGAACAAAAATACAACGCTTTAATTCATCACGATTTTGAATTTTTAATATTCAATATTTTAGAAAGGGCGACATTCGTCACATGAACTCGACCACAGATATCAACTCCAGGCATGCATGTCCGCGCCACAAAGCGGCGCAGAATCGAGCGTGCAATTTGAAATACGAACGCCGAACTTAACGCGCGGGAAAACGGAACAAACCATAGATTAAGTTTACAACAATGCCAGCGCAGGTACCTCAAAGAAATAATCAGTGCCAACTAGAAAAAATATACAGCGTGACAAATTCATCTGAATTTATTTATTACATACGTAATTAGCGGGCCGCCACCTCGTCATAAGTGACAATAAAACATTTTTTATACAAAAATATTAACGTATGTTATGAAAAGGTCATTTCCATTTTTGACCGTTTCTTATATAAGTTTGTTAGAAAGCGATTATTTTAATAAGAGCTAAAAACTATGTTTACGAGGAAAATATATATTGGTTTTGGTACCTACTTAAAACTGATATGAGTTTATTTCTATTTCATTCACTTTCTTTTAATGTTTGTGTTTTTTGAGGATAACAATCAAACAAACTTTATTGGGTACTTACTTACTTAATATTTTCGACTATTTGTTTCTTGACTCATAAAATAAGTATGAATATGATTATAAAGGATACCATATAAGCGATCACTTGCAACTTACCTTATATAAATTTAAGTAAAGTTGTTATCAATCATGGGTAAAATGGTAAATATTTCACAATACACTAACGACACCTCTGTAACAAGATAACCAAGAATGTTTGTAAGCCCTCTAAATACTCAGACTTTCATATTGCTATTTCAATAAACTCCATCTATGATGATGATACTATTATTATTTATTGATTCGGCATTAACTTTGTGGAATGACATGATTATTTTATTAAAATTAAACACTTGAATATACCACTTTAATTTGTTTTATTTTATTAACGACTAGTTTCGAAAACGACAGACGTTTTCATCTTCTGGTACAAATTTAAACTAATGAACAAAAATATATTTAGGTGTATATATAGGTTAATAAATATAGGGAGGGGGGTTAAGGAACAAGATTTTTTGTAAAAGGAAACATTGATAATAATGGTGACGTATGTTGAAACAATATATTATTAATTAATGTTTCATCTGAATTTAAAGTGGTATATTCAAGTGTTTAATTTTAAAAAAATTATGATACTTCATGTATAGAAGGCACTGGTAGCATACATAAAGTAGGGAAATACTTTAAAAGTGGATAGAAAACCACTTACGCTAACATAGATTGCCTCAGGCGGCCACACATTAACTACGTTAGGTATTTCATACAATTCCACGAACTGGGCTGTTCCAAAATCGAAGTAACCCAATGAATTTATGAGTACTAATCATTAATTTGTTCTTTTCTATTGAACAACTAGGTATTAGAGCGTGAGAATCAGTGTCACAGTATTTAACAGCTTAGTACTTAATTGATAATTAATTAATTGGAAATAAGTATCTAAAGAGGTCTTTTACCAGATTGCTGAAATCGAATCGAAATAGAGTCTTGAATTTTCCATCTTAAATTTGTAGCTTAGTTCAATCTCTTTTTAATTAATGTTTTTCTTAGTAAATACCGTATGAAAATGATGCGGAATGCATCGAAACACGTGTCACAGTAGATTTTATGAAATAGTGGTATTTACTAAGTAAAACATTAATTAAAAATGGATAGATTTTACCACAAAGTGACTGCCGAATCAATTAATGAGATTAGTTTAATCTTGTTTTTAATTTTGTTTCTTATATTTTTATTTCATTACATTTTCTTTTTGTTACTTTTTTACGGCCACATTTTTATTCTATCTTTATATATAGTATTTATTAAACCTGTGATTTTACTTGTTTCTGTAAGTTTGTTGTGTTCTCGTTTAATTGGTCAACACGCTTGGCTACCGGTCCCGGGTTCGATTTCCAGGAAGTGGGGCTTAAATTAATTAATGATTTTTCATTTTAATACTTATTCAATAATACTCTGGACTGGTACCTGAAGCGGAGGGCTGTTCACCTTTCCTTCACGTGTTAACGATAAAGATAATAATGCAGTTTATTTATGCAGTGCCCTATGCAACATCGGGTGCGGATGAGGGTTTAAATAGATATTGTGTACATTTAAAAAAATTAATTAATAAATGTGAGAATATCAACTTGATGCTAAGGATCATCTTATGATTTTCCGAACGACCTTCCTGTTATGTCAAAGGTTCGTTCGTATTTTATCGTTACCTTACGCCGAACAAGAACCAAATATAACCTAAATATAATCTAAATATACTCTCCATCTCCATTTATGTTTCATAAACCTGAGCGGAAAATGTCAACATTACTTAGAGGCAGACGTTTCAAAGTACACGCTAACATGAAAACAGACCTATCAACCAAGCAAGATATTCCCCGCAAATTGATCATCCCTTTGATGAAAATCATTCCCGAAATACCCCGTTTCGAAATGATATTACTTTCGAAAAATAATTGCAAAATTCATGAAAGGCTTGAGCCTGTTCATTGAACCGAAGACAACATTTAAGGCCTTTCAATCTCCTAAAAAGATATTTATTTATCAAACTCAATATACACAGTATCGAACAGATTGATTGAAACAAAACTTTTTTGTTGTATATTCGAAAAAAGTTTTGTAAAATCTTTTGTTCATTTGTTAAATCACAATTTAATATTTAATATGATCTTATTTGGGATCAATCAATGATTTTACTCTTCTTGGCATCTATTATATAAGGGTTTGGCACGTGGATGCCATTTTTTCGTCTCGAAACAATACCTGAATTATGGACAAAATGAGTTTTTCCACTGCAGAGCCGATTCGTACAGATTGATTTTCAATTAGGTTTATGTCTGGCAAAATTCTTGACCAGTCCAACACAGTTTATTGTTTTCGTGTGAAAAATTTCATATTTTTTTGAATTTGTGGCAGGGGGTTAAATCCTGCTGAAATATTCCATTACCATTTGACCTTCGTTTTTGTATCTCTGATAGTATCTTTTCCAGTAAGATCTGGTGATACTTCTCGCTATTCATCATCTCAGTCACTGAAAGAAGCAGCTCTGGTCCAAAATACGAGGAACACCCACAAAACTTTTTTTAGAGGGTGTTGTAAATACGAAAAAAAAGTTTTATTTCAATTAATCTGTTCGATACTGTACAAATGAGTACATTGGTTGGCTTATTGATTTAAAGCAAAATCTTTTCACGAACCATCAACAGACTAGTGATAGTGATCAAGGGTTGAATCTAATCATAATTGTCAGGAATTAGTGGGTAGAGAGTGCTTGCAGAAATAAATCAGAAATATACGAGAAATGAAAAAAAGCAGGTACCTAATGTTTAAAAAATAATAATAAATGTGGAAAAAACTACATAGTTACAACATTTTGAGTGTGTCTAAATACTTGTTCACAAATCTGGATTATCTCCAATTATAGGAGTTATTTTTCATATTATTTTTTTGACATCTCAACCTAGATGAAGAAGAATGTGGAAGTCAGGGCATTTACGGGGCTTACGACCATCGTAGGCTGGTTTAAAAAAGTTCTTTTTTTTACATAAATGCCCAGACTACCATATTCTTCTTCATGTTGATATGTCAACAAAAAAAAACATAGTTGTTATTTTATTCTATAAAATGCAGTTCCACCAAGAAATGTCAGTACAAAACTTGAATCTAATAAAAAATAGCAGTACTTTGAATTGAAGGTTTAATAAGGAAGGTGTACTGAGTAGGATCAGGTTAGGAGCTAAAGGATAGAAGGAAAGTTGGTGATTTTCACGAAATATCCCTATATAAATTGGGTAATATTATTACTTTTATGAAAGAAAGCGATAATATATTGAGGAATAAGGTTAGGACAGATAAACATGTTTAAGAATTTATTTAATTTAAAGGAATACTGATGAATGTTGTGGTAAATAAAAAAAACTAAATTTCGAAAGGACAGAGAGAGAGAGAGAGAGAGAGAGAGAGAGAGAGAGAGAGAGACTTATTATCACATCATGATTGAAAAAAAAAATCAATTAATTTGTTTATATATTCATACATATATACATTCATTAATAATAATAATAAAATATTAAAACCCTTATCCGCACCCCAATGGTGCATAGGGCACTGCATAATACATACGCAGTGTAATCTTGATCGTTTACACATGAAGGAAAGGTGATCAGCCCTCCGCTTCAGGTACCAGTCCAGGGTAATATTGAATAAATAGTACAGTGAAAAAATCACTAATATTTATTTTAACCCCCCCTGGGAATCGAACCCGGGACCTCCAGAACGGTAGCCGAGCGTGCTGACCATTACACTACGGAGATGGACATGTTTTGGCAAAGGAATGCAAAATTTCTTAGGAAAAGAGAGATTCATTATCACATCAAGATATTTTTTCAATTGAATTAATTTGTTCATATATTTATCCATATATACATTCATTAACACATTATTTTTTAAGAGATCCACCAAGCCATCTTATGTGTCTTTTTACATACATTTTTAAAAAAATATTTCTTTTACCTATTTTAATATAAATAAACACGTAAAATAAGGATATACCCAATACTGTTTTTCAGAAATCAACTCTGAGTGAAAATCTTATTTAAAACGGCAGTTTTGGTAAATGAAAATAACTCGACTGGCATTGTGCAACGTCGTTGAACATTGCGGCAAGAAAATAATGCACATACATTGTAATACAAAATTAAGCTTCCTCGGTCTCAACTAATGCTATTTTAATAGCGCTCTTGCATTAGAGTAAAATAAGTATTTCTTCAATGTTAGGACTCGTTCACATGAACAGTAGATTAGCTAGATCATTTCTGAAATAATTATTAGGAATTAATCATAGTCACAATAAAATAATAATAAAACCCTTATCCGCACCCCAATGGTGCATAGGGCACTGCTTCATATGAACACAGTGTTATCTTGATCGTTTACACACGAAGGAAAGGTGATCAGCCCTCCGCTTCAGGTACCAGTCCAGGGTAATATTGAATAAATATTACAGTGAAAAAATCACTTATATTTATTTGACCCCCCTGGGAATCGAACCCGGGACCTCCAGAACGGTAGCCGAGTAGTCATACAGTGTTCTATCACTAAAAGGCTTACTGTGGAAAAATATCATATTAATATTCAAAATATTATCAATATTTTAATAAAATTCAAACAGAAATCGTACATATATAATTTTGAAAATAACGGTTAACGGAAAAAGGGTTTTCAAGGTATTGTATTCTTTGAAATGATAAAAGCTTCAGAATTATTTCATAACACATGAATGTTACTTTTCTACTATACAAAAGACAATTTTATCACACGTGATTGTATGAAAAATCAATACAATATACCCTCGAGGGACTCGTACACATTCGGTAGCATCTCCATCTTACAGAAGTTTGTATGAGTACGCGTTAGCAACTATGAATGTCTTGTAAATTTTCCTAGCTATTTTTCCTCATCCATTGCCTTTTCTCATATATATAAATAATTTATATAGCCCTGTACATTATCTAGGATTCAGGAGGTATCTTATCACCATTTAAATTAACTATTAAGTTAAAATCGCATCGATTCAATTAGACTACGTGCTAGTATGAGAATACGATTTTCTTACATAACTTATTTTGCTTTGAAGATACTCTTAAATAAGGTTGCCCAATGTTTGGCGACATTGATGGCGCGATCGTTGGCCATTAATTGGGAAAACTTGCCTTAATGCAGTCATATAAGACCCCACACTGTTCAATATATACACCAATGATCAACTCACTCCCAAAAGCACGAAATTAAGTGGTATTATACAAGTGATTAATTGACAAAAATAATTAACATGTCATTCCACAAAGTTGATACCGAATCAATAAATAATCTAATTCAAATATGTTGCAACACAGGACCTCACAAGATGGACCCAATTTTTTTGAGATGGAGACTTTGGGAGAATAAAAGAGGCGTCGGAAGACCTAAAAAAAATGGTTCGACGACATAGCCGCTGTGGGGAGTTGAAACTGGCTGCAAACAGCAACCGACCGAAGGGTATGGAAAGATACGGAAGAGACTTATATCTAATAGTGAAGGACAGAAGGCTACAGAAGAAGCAGAGAAGAACTCATTCCTTTTACCTAAATACGAAAATATGCTAGTTAGTTTTAGCAAGCTAGCAGGTTTATGAAAATCTCTTATGTGTTATTTATTAAAACCCATTTAGAATCGAATCCAGGACGTTTTATACGATAGTTAAATGTGCTAATCACTACACTGTGCAGGCAGATTAATGGTAAATACTAAATTTTAATTTACGTAATACCATATTTCGAATGATTATAATTTTCCAACGAAGCATTTCATAACCAAATTTATGATATATAAATTATATGATTATCATTAATTTGAAATTGATTACAGGCTTACTAGCTATTTTCTCTTTTAAAAAATAAATAAAATGACTAGGTAATTTAATTTCTCAGGCGCACGGTTGATCTGAGATCGGACTGCCATCAAAACAGTGCCCGCTTGTTGACTATTAATTTTCTTTAATATGATATATTTGTCCGCCTCCGTAGTGTAATGGTCAGCATGCTCGCCTACCGTTCTGGAGGTCCCGGGTTCGATTCCCAGGGGGGTTTAATAAATATAAGTGATTTTTTCACTCTAATATTTATTCAATATTACACTGGACTGGTACCTGAAGTGGAGGGCTGATCACCTTTCCTTCATGTGTAATCGATCGAGATAACACTGCGTTTATATGAAGCAGTGCCCTATGCACCATTGGGGTGCGGTAAGGGATTTATTATTTATTATTTATTATGATATATTAGCATTTATGATTAAGGGCTTTGACACCCAGACCTAGTCGCATAAATAAGTAGTATCGTAATCTTCTCATATGTTTATGTATTTGCCGGAAGCACATTAGAAATCACAATAAAATGAATCATTTACTTGTGACTGTTAATGTGAATAATAATATTATTTGAAGTATTTAAGATTTGTACCAACATTTCTTGGTGGAACTTCATTTAATAAAATAAAATAACAACTATGTAGTTTTTTCGACATATTTTTTTTTGACCAGCAACCGTGTTTCATCACAAACGACGTCATCAGACTGGTGTAAGGGTAGACAAAATTCTATATTATATACACAACAAGGCAGGGGTTGAATACCATGATTTAATAAAAAAATACAAAATGAATTAAAATTTTATGAGTTAAAATATTATTATAATACAAAACTTTAACTCATTCAATTTAAATTAATTTTGTAGAAAAAAAAATATAACATGGGTTTTAACCCTTGCCTTGTTGTGTATATATTATAGAATTTTGTCTAGCCTCACACCAGTCAGATGATGTCGGTTACGACGAAACCCGGTCGCTGGTCAAATAATATGTATATTTTTGAAAAAAAGAGAAATATTTGTGTTTTTATTATTTACAAAAATATTTCAATTTCATACTACTTCTGTGAGCCTAAGCAGCTCATTATTAGAAATAGGTATCAAATTGTGGTAGAATGGGTTCGAACCGAGAAACTTTGACTCAAGAGCTCGCGACACTAACCACGGGACCACAACCCGACACATATATGTGAAAAAAACTTTAAAGTTGTTATTTTTTTCTATAAAATCAGTTCCACCACGAAATGTCAGTATAAAACTTACATCTAATAAATATTTTTGTACTACGTTTTGATTCGCACGAATGATTTCACGGCCGTAGCAGATTGGCCGATAAATTATGGTAACTAGATATACTGTATTAGCCTTTATTAATTACTTCGGTGTTTGATTTTTGAGCGCATATCAATATGATAGATGATCAAGTCGCCACTTCCGTTTCCTGATAGAGTATTCTAAGGCAGTAATATTATTTATGGAATCCAATCGACTAGTCGCTGCAAGAGACGTGCGGATATGCGAAGGTAAAATTCTCGACGTTATACAAACAATAAGCGAACGGTCGAGGTGTCATTCAACTTTCTAAGAAAAATATTATTCAATGTAGTTTTTGTAAAATAAGTTTAGAAAAATTAATATACTTATTTATTTAAACTTCATGTAGAAAAAAATGAACGTTGGCGTGCTTATTGCTATAAAGCAGTATTAAATGCATCTTATTTTCTTAAAATAGTTTATTAACGTATTAATTATTAACATGATTTTTTAAAAAACCCATTGAAAATGGTCGAAGGTATAAAATAAGATTTTAGCCCGCTACAAAATCCATGACATAATAGGCGTTGTCTTTAATTTACAAAACCATTATTTAAAAAACGTCCTAAATTGTTGATACCAGAAAATATTATTTTGTTGATAAAATTAACAAAGGTGTGTTGAGATGGTTTGGGTATGTGAATAGAATGAGTGAAGAAAGAATAGTAAAACAAACTTATGAGGCGAATGTAGTTGTTAAAGGGAGCAGAGGAAGACCAAGGAGAACCAAGCATGATTAGGTAGGTACGTAAAATACATAAAAACCGGCCAGGTGAGGAGTCAAATTATCGAAGCAATGTATGAGGAGATGCATGAATGTGGAAGAGTCGAAGAGTGTTTGCAAAGACAGCGTGATATAACATTCTATTCTCTCTGCCTACCCCTGCGTAAAGCGACGTGATGGTTAGTTAGTTAGAATTACCAATTCAACATTTAAACACAAAATAATGCAAATGAGCTTTTAAAAGCATAGAAAATGATGCAACAATGCCATTGTTTACGTACGATTAAAAAATACCTCACAAAATATTATTTTTTGAGATTCTTTGTTTATTTTTGTGATATATTCTCGCATATTTTATAATACTTAAAGATTAAAAATCAATCATCAGATTACTATAATTTTTAGCACCTTGCTCGGAATTAACGTTATCAATAAAAGGTAAACAAAACGCATGCCTTAAGATGAATATTGGTATATGTAAACATTACAATCGATTCATTTATCAAATTATGCAAAAGCGACCTAACGAGCTTTTTTTGATGGGACACCATTTGATATTATGCTGTCTCTAGTCAAAGTACGTTAAATAAAAATGTATTCGAGTCGAGAATCACGTTTTGATAATTTGCATAGACTGTCAGTCGTGAGCTGGCAACATCAGTCGAAAGGGAAGTAAATATTTTTGACAAATGACTATCGTGGAAGGTAAATCATTATATTGACTTCCAAATACAGAATTCCGCTTCTACCTAATACAGCCTCCGGCAATACAGCCTTAGGTATGTAATAATTATTGCAAAGACTGTCTTGCGAGTTTTCAGACTCTACACAGGCCTTCCCTGTAGACCGAAAGGTATTTTCCAAGAAGTTTCTTTACAATTGCAAGTCATTAAATGGGAAGGAATTTCATTCAATATTTTATCCCGACGACTTATCTTCACTTTGGCTACGTTAATTAATCATTTTCGCATTATACTAACACGCAATTAAGACATTACAGTATGAATATCCTAAATATGGTATTTTCATACAATTTCAATGCCTTTTACAAAATATTTACCATTCATTCAAACCCTTATCCGCACCCCAATGGTGCATAGGGCACTGCATCATATAACCGCAGTGTTATCTTGATCGTTAACTTATCGGTGAAGGAAAGGAAAGGTGATCAGCCTTCCGCTTCAGGTACTAGTCCAGGGTAATATGGAATAAATATTAGAGTGAAAAAATCACTTATATTTATTTGACCCCCCTGGGAATCGAACCCGGGACCTCCAGAACGTTAGCCGAGCGTGCTGACCATTACACTACGGAGGCGGACAAAATATTTACATGGTACGTGATATTCTTAAACGGAAAGATACAACGAAAACTAAGGAAATCCTTTTTACATGATATTTCTTGTATGTATGCATATATATGATTATTAAATCACTAAATCTATGTTTTTATAAAAAAAGTATTTATATTAGTTGCCTAAAAAAATCACCCAGCCTACTATAAACAAGGATTATATCATATTCAGTTAATATAAATAAAAATCTTAGTAAATATATTATATAAAGTAAATAATAAATGAATAAGGTTGATTCTTAAAACAACAATAGTTAGAATGGATTCAATATCTTATATCAATGAAGATTTGTCACATATGTAGTTCATTTATTTTTCTTATTCGTCTTGTCATATTTTCTAAATAAGATACCACTAAATCCGTTACATCTTTTTGTCCTATTGCCACCTAAATTTTTGTCAACTGCATACCTTCTTTCCCACATTCTGTTTCCAATTTAAATCTTTCTTTGATATCAATGAAAATAATTATTAAAATTTGCAAAATATATTTTTAAAACTATGTATCAAGCATCTAGTAAGATAGGGTTAACATAAGTCGGGGGTGGGTACCTAAGTGGAAGGGCGTAAAAAATAATATTAAAAAATCTTCGGAGTAGGAAACGCCTCATTCAAGGTTTTGAATACTGTATCCATTGTACTACATCGTTCCATCAGCAAGAAAAACGCAATTATAATCCGCCATTGTGCGCTGAAAATATCTGAGAGTTTTGTGTTTTCTCAATAGACCGTGGCTTTAAGATAAATTAACGTTACCTAAAAAGGTATGCTATTTAGACGCGTAATCAGATTTCGCCATATTTCTCTACATATACCTAACTCCATTCACGAAACCACGTGAGTTACTTCCATGTATACTACATGCGAACCAAAAACCCGTACACGGAAAGAAACGTAAAATACAATTAATATTGTTTCAAATGTTTCGACCTATATAGGTGCGTATTGTATGTGTGGTATGCAAAAATATACATACCCACATTTGTAGTTCACAAACAATTAAAAGCAATGTATCAAGATAAGCTGTACAATACCATATAATATATTTAAACGGTTTACATGAATTATAAGAATCAAATCATATAAAAAAATGCACACAAAAGAATAAGTAAAGATAGTTGTATAAAATATGGAAAATAAAATGCATCAAAAGAATAATACGTAATAAAAAGGTAATACGAACTTATTTATCAAAACACTAAAATATATAAAACCTTTCACTACATTCTGAAAATGGAAAGAAAAAAACAACTTTATATTTTTAATCCACCTCCGTAGTGTAATGGTCAGCATGCTCGCCTACCGTTCTGGAGGTCCCGGGTTCGATTCCCAGGGGGGTTTAATAAATAAATGTGATTTTTTCACTCTAATATTTATTCAATATTACACTGGACTGGTACCTGAAGCGGAGGGCTGATCACCTTTCCTTCATGTGTAATCGATCGAGATAACACTGCGTTTATATGAAGCAGTGCCCTATGCACCACTGGGGTGCGGTAAGGGATTTATTATTATTATTATTATTATATTTTTAATTCGAGTTATACACAAAATCTGAAAATGTCAAAGTAATTTGACAAAAAACATTTTTATAAAAAGCAGCCCTTAGTGTAGATATTTTAAACTTAAAAGTAAAAAAAAAAGCTTTAATAAACGTTAATTTGCTTATACTCTTATCATTTGATAAAACCTCTCCGTATTATTTAGAATTTAGACATTTAAATAAAGATATATAATAGTTTAATAACACTCAACATTAAAAGTCCCCTTGAAAAAAAACAATAAAAATCATACTAATTTTACTATAAAGCTAGTTTTTATTTTTATTTTTATTTTTTATAATTACCAAAATAGATTTGATGCGTGTATTTGATTTCGGTTAACATGCTTGATGCTTACGCAATAAATAAAACACCTACGGTAAAATTACACGAACCATAAAAAACTCGACATATTTATATTTAAAAAAAAGACAAACATTCAAAAGAGAAAGGTGAAACTTGCGCGGTTGATTTATTAAATTAATATAATATTTTTACGGTTAAATCTTAACACAGGAATAAATAATAATTTAATAAACGTCATAAAGACATTTTAATAGCATGTAAAACCAATGTGGCCGGCTAAATTAAGTTTCTTTATTGAATCAACGTTCGCAACGTGGTCGAAAGCTTTTATCCAGCTTTGTAATTAAAAGCACAATGGATGTATTTAAAAAGTAAACTGATCGATCTATGTATTCGGAGAGAATGTTCTGTTGACCGATTCGATTAAGTACTCAATGGAATTCAATTATTCGTTCTATATTTATGAAAATAAAAATTCGACGAACGTGTAGCAAGAGTTGAAATATTCTCAAATAATATTGACAAAGAAGTTTTAAATAAAATATCAATCACAAATTTCGAAGCAAAATTTTGACAGCATGAAAAATAGTTGATGAATAAAATTATTTACAAAGCTTATAATTATTAAAGGTAACACTTTTTTTCACCATTTGAGTTCATTTCAGACAACTAGTTTCGAGAGCTAAGCTTCCATCTTCAGGTCCAAATGTAAACTAAAACATAATAAATAATTGTTCTATAAATAAGGAGGGGGGTAAGTTAGGGGGAGGGGGAGTTATTTAAGGGGGCGGAGTTTTAAAATAAAGGAAAAATGGAAAGCAAAGGTGAAGAATTTAGACCTGAAGATAGAAGCTTAGCTTCCGAAACTATTTGTCTTAAATTAACTCAAGTGGTAAAAAAGTGTTTTTTTTCAATAATTACAACATGTCTTACCACAAAGTAAATGCCGAAACAATAAAGTTAAAAATAATGTTAATATAAGCTTTAATATTAACAAAGTTTATAATAATGTTAATATAAGCTTTAAATGCATATAGGTATACAAATAACCTATCATACATCGTTTTGCTGCATATTTATCTGAGGGATCGCATTTCGACTGCATTCAGTCTGCTTTCATCCTTCTTTTGGCGACTCCATGCTTCGCTTCCATACGTAAAGGTTGGAACCAGGACTCCGTTGTGTACTGTCAGTTTACCTTTCGCTAATAGGTTTTTATTTGCTTTAACTGATATCAGCGCACCGTTCACTCTGTTTCCAGCATTCACTCTCCTTTCAATATCTTTATCAATCTTTCCATCCCTAGAAAACATACTATCCAAATATACGAAATCATCTACCTGTTCCAAAATTTTCCCATTTACCAATATTTCAAAAACAGATCTACATTCATCTCTTTCTAAAAACCATAATTTTGGATTATGGTTTTTAGTTATGCAGACTGGTATAACACAGATGAATGTTTACTTTGATATTATACATAAAAATGGTTGGGTTCCAGTTTTGTGAAAATGTTTTACTGATTTTGTAAGTTTAATTCCAAAAAAAACTGATAAACAGTATCCTTAAGGAAAATAATGAAATAATCGTGAAATAATCCGGAACATTGGTCTGTATGTTCCCGATAGTTACCTAAGACAGTGTCGACATAGATTGTTTCACATTCCTATACACAGGACCAACCTGCCGATGGTTTTGCCTGTAGGAAGAGCTACCGCTATGTTGAACAATATCTCATTGGATATTTATCTGTTCCATGTGTCTGAAGGAGTTTACCGAAGTGGGATTCATCTACACCCTTAGCAATAGTTTTTTCATATATTTTATTTTAATGTATACGATTTAAATTTTTTATAGTTTGTAATGTATGTATTAATTAAAATAAATAAATTGAATTGATGTTTTGAATATTGAAATAAAATAAATTGAAATATAATTCAAATAAATTAAACCCCGAAGAGGGCAACAGGTTGTTGCCGAAACTAGTTGGTTAATAAAAATGTGAGTGGATCAGAACACAAAGTATTTTTATTTCTCGAAATAATAAAATGAATTGAATTTAAAAAAAACTAATTGAATTAATGAGATTACTTATATATAAAAAAATCTAAGTTATTTCAGCAAAATATCGGTACACGTGCATTTAAACATATAATAAATATAAGTAACTGTGAATTAACGAAATGTTAAAAGAAAGATGAGACGGATAAGTCGGAACGGGCCATAAATTTTGTCGAAAAATCTGATAAATGCATTTCAAACCGGTTCCCTCGAGCATAAATAAAGATAATTTGTGTTATTAATGATAGCCGAATAAATGCTTATTATTTCAAATAATACGTTATAAATATTAATATAAAACTGGGACTTTTTAAAAAGAAAAAAATGAACATAATACATTGCAAATAAATTAACTACATGATAAATTTATGAATTAATTTTTAAATCAAACACAGATTTTTTAAGTCAACTAAGTTCTATTTTATTGTGACAATTGTTTCGCCTAGTTATAGCATTTTCAAACATTCGTTTGAAAATGCCATAACTAGGCGAAGCAATTGTCACAATATTAATTTTTATGTATTTTTAATAAAATACAACTTAGTAGACTCAAAAAATCTGTGTTTGATTTAAAAATTAATTCATTAAACTGAAATGGAGTTCTACAAATCAAACGCCAAATCAATAAATAATATGTGACAAATCTTGATTGATTTAAGACATTAAATCTATTGTATCTATTATATTGAATTGTTTCTATTGTATTGTTTTTAGGGATCAACATTATTAATTAATTATTTACAATACACATTCACTATCATTTTAAGATAAACACAACTAGTATAAACAAAATATGCTATAAATCCTAGTATATAATAGGCAAGGAGAATTTTCTTAGGCAACTAATAAATATTATTAAATTTTTATTTTATTTATTAGAATATATGTTTTTTCGGCTAAAATTAATATAAATTATTTAATTATTTATTTATTTATCGAACGGCTAATGCCTTAACTAACATAATACATATATAAGTATCTAATATAAAATACACTAATGAATACACTAATAGAGAAACAAAAAGTCTTAAACATAAAATAATAATAAAATAACATAAAGTAAGCACTGGTAAAAATACGTCTCCTTCACATACTATCAGCTTATTAGTGATATGCTATATTATTTTTACTTGAGAATAGATATTTTTTTTTTCATTTTTATTTACGATTCATTATAGATTTTTCTCTTTAAAATATGTTTAAATAAATTTTATGATTTTAAAGTTGTGAATGAAAATTTGTTTAAATCGACTCTCCATAGTGTGGGGCTACAGATTTTAAGACTTTGGATAAGTTAAATTAAACGTATGTTTTCATGATGAAATAAGGAAAGAATGCGAACCTCAGATTATGTTTACTATTAATAATTATTTATACAGTATTATGGACACAATTAATAAAGGAGTGTTAAGATGGTTTGGACATGTGGAATGAATGAGTGAGAAAAAAAAACGGTTAAACAATTTTATACAGCAAATGTAGTTGAAAAGAGAAAGACCGAGAAAAACTTGAATGATCGGGTTTGTCAAATATTTGAAAGCAGTCGAAATAATCGGTGGGTATGTACGACGAGATGCATGAATTTGCAAGACGCGAAGAATGTTTGCAAAGACGGAATGGTGTGCCGTTCTATTCTCTCTGCCTACCCCTGCGGCGTGATGGTTAGTTAGTGAGTATCTTTTAAACATGGAAAAAATGCCGAATTCATTCAAATATCATAGAACAGAGTACATTTGAATAAATCCGGATGCATTACGCAAAGGCATAGTGCATTCCGAGCATTTGCCGAAACGGAAATGTTGGAATCGAAACTTGGTAGCGAGCAAGTTCGGATGCTGGAGTAGATGATAGAAAAGAAGTAAGCTCTCGGTTGGTTGACTGACAGAGGAAATGAACATGGATATTGACAAAAGTTGAGTGAGAACGGTGATGTACTGGTGAAAGCCTTCATATCCGCGTTTGACATTTAGTTAGGCGATAGCTGATTGTCAATTCAGCTATAATATTGACATTTTACAAAGTAATATCGAGAATTCAATGGATCTTATGATAATAGCGCCAGGAAATTCAACTCTGAAGTCCTGGTTCCTATTTTCTAACATATTGCTTGGTATAAGTCAAAAACGACTATTTTTTTACAATTAAACAGTTGAATATACCACTTAATGAGTTATATTTATATATCCGACTAGTTTCTAAAATATACAGATGTTTTCGTCTTCTGGTAAAAATTAAAACTAATTTTTACCAGAAGATGAAAACATGTGTAAGTTTTCAAATCTAGTCGTTTATTTAAATAAAGCTCATTAAGTGGTATTATTAAGTGTTTAATTGTCACAAAAATAATCAACATGTCATTCCACAAAGTCAATGCCGAATCAATGAATAATATGGTGAAAAATGACACTGTCAAAATATTCCTAAATATCTCATTTATACCCGTGACATCAGAAATTGAGGTCGTTGAACTTAATATGACGTCATTCAATATATATTTCAGTCCCGGGTGGAAATTCTGATTGGTTTATATAAACGTAGTGATTTTTCGTTACGTTTAATAAATCATTGCATAAATCTAATCCAGTGTAGATATTATTGTGGGTTAGTTTTTTTATTTTAATTTAAAAATTTCATACTTTATCTGTGAGCTTGAGTAGCTCATTATTAGAAATAGGCATAAACTGTGGTAGAGTGGGTTCGTACAGAGAAACTCTGATTTAAGAGTCCGCGACACTAACCACGGGACCACAACCCGACACAAAATTGTAGGCGAGGGGGGGAAATGTATTACACAAAACAATTAAGGGTAAATTTAAATGACGATACCATTTATCGAATTTAAATTTTAGACTTACAAGATCTTGTTATGATTTATCATCTAAAATTAAAGAATACAATAAAAAAAATAGGTGTCACAAATATAAAATATATTTTAAAGTGATTAAAGAAAACACTTCGTTTTTTACCACTTGAGTTTTATTATAGACTACATGTTTCAGAAGTTAAACTTCCATCATTCAGGTCTGTATAATAACTATTACTAGTTATTATACAGACCTGAATGATGGAAGTTTAACTTCTGAAACATGTAGTCTATAATAAAACTCAAGTGGTAAAAAACGAAGTGTTTTCTTTAATCATTGTAACATGTCTTACCACAAAGTAAATGCCGAAACAATAAATAAAATATTTTAAAGTAACGTATATATGTAGGTAAGTGTAATGAAGATAAATGGTCCGTATTAAAATAACACTTAATAACGATGCAGCAAATTAAAACTGACATAAATCCTTTTAAGTGTTGAATCACCTATCAAACTTTAATTTATTTTCAAAGACAAACATTTTGATAAAACCAATTGAAAAACAAATTAAAATAAATTACTTAAAGATGAAACAACAATATTTTACCCCAAATCTTTTTGGCAACGTGATGTCATTATAGCGAGGTTTTTAGAAAAGGATAATGTGTGTTTTACGGCTTGTTTTCAGCGCTACAGCAGGCGTCTAGTTGGTTTTCAATTTAAAAATCTAATTTATTATTCTAAATGAAGGTGATTTAAAATTAATCTGACTTCAGAGTGAAAAAGCGGCGGCTGGAATCACCCTTATTGAAATATGGGAAAAATTATATTTTCAGTTCCCCGTTTAACTAAGCGTACAATGCTCGAATAAAATGGTAATTGCTATATTCTGTCTGTAATAATTGTACGCATTATTTTCAAAATATAATCATAAGATATATCCATCATAAGGACTGATATTTTTCAAGTAATTAAGATATATATAACTAAATTTATGTTGGTTAGTACTCTATCATTTTTTGGCATTTTGAAGTAATTTTTTCATAAAAATAACGCTGTATAAATAAGTTAATTACAAGATGTGTAGAATATAACTTTAACCACTCTCATCAATTCCTCTCCTTTCCTTCTCCTTCTCCAAAATATTTTTTTTATACCATACCCTTTTTTTATCTCTTAATGTTTTTAATAGTTATTATAACATAAATGAGGAATTGTTAAATTGGCATTATTTTTATTACTGTAACTATTTTTGTTAATGTTTATTATTTTTAATGGAACTATTGTTTATTATATACTTTTTCAAACGTAAATCTGGACAATTCCCGAACAAATAAAAATGAAAAAAAATCAGGTTGGTACAGTAGTAGATTATATAGCTATCTATACCAACTGTAGACCTACGTTTTTTCGCCTCCGTGGTGTAATGGTTAGCGTGTTTGGCTGCCGTGCTGGAGGTCCCGGGTTCGAATGTACAAATTCAACTCATTCAATATAAAACGGTGTTTACGCACAAGTTTCGCAATTAAATGTGTCGCTGCACACATACATACATACACGCTCTAGAAAAACAATGGTGACATTATTTCATTTTGAATACCATCACGTCACCAAAAGCGGTCAAATCCGGCCGCAAGTCCCTCCCAAACTTCGGGTCACTCCGATCGCCGACGGTAAAAAGTCAAAAAGTATGCGGAAACGTCGAGAGATGCGTTTTTCGGGTGCAATGGCGGCCGACTTCGCGCGGAATTCCGAATGCAGCCGGAGAACAATGGGAACGGAGGCATTGCACTGTCAATGGGCCGTACTGGATATTAATGTCCGCGGATGTCATCGCCGTGAAACGAAAACAATCCGTGCTTACATTTTCGTCCGAAACGAGTTCGTGAGATGGGCCCGGTCGAAAATTGAACCGGGAATCGGAAAATGAGAACGCGATGTAAAAATAACAATAAAAACTTTGTAAAACAAGCTCCTCCGACAAGACATACTCGTAAAAGGTGGATAGGTAGTTTTCTTCGAATAAATAAATGAATTCGTATTTTAATTATATTTATAAATTTCAAAATAAATCAATGTATGTATGCATATGTACATATATATTTATATGTGTATATACCAGTGCTTACTATTTGTTATTTTATTATTATTTTATGTTTACGACTTTTTGTTTCTCTATTAGTGTATTTTTTATATTAGATACTGTATAAATGTATTATGTTAAAGGCATTAGCCGTTCAATAAATAAATAAATAAATAAATGTTTTTAATACAAAAATTAAAACCAATTATATGGTATATTTTTTCACATATACAATTTATAAATTATTTCAGATTATACATATGATTGGATTCTAAATTATGTGACTTAAAAATCATGGTGTATATACATATATAACAACTTATAATGAAGGACATCTCTAGGAGTGTGGCAGAATTCGAGAAAAATAAAATTGCTCCGATAGAAGTCTTTTTGTTCTTAAAAATTCAGAAAATTTGCAAATAATTGAGCGAAATCTTGAAAAAGGGATATTTTGTCGTTAATATAAAATATTAACCAAAATAATTTTAAAAACCCTCGCAAAACATTTAAAACACATCAGGCTTTCGCAAGAGATGATGAATATAGTACATATATAAAAAAGGAAAACTAAGGTTAAAATATTACCTAAAATCTTCGCACACCGGAAACAAAAAAATACTTCAATACTATAATTAATCAAAAGTTGTATGACTCTATATGGATCATTTAAATGTTGATTGATTGAATAATTTCAACAGAAACATAAAATCAAAATATTTTAACAATACATGTTTTATTTTTGATGATAATAGGAGATGAAGCTTTTAAATTCAATGTTAAGATACATACACAGGTCAAAATTATTTGTGACATGCATTTTTATTACAATGTTTTCTTTCAGTTTAATGCATGAATTCATAGTTTAATTAACAACTACTATGAGCCCTAATTCGATATCGATAGAAATTACAATATAAGCTGCTTTATAAGCATATGGTCAAATTTACTGCATAAAATATAACATGTATTGAGCCGCTTAGTAGCAAGCATAAATTAATAAATATATATTTCCGCGTAAATGAAGCATTAATGTACTATTAAACATTGTAATCATATTTGTTAACGAACGATTTAGAGTGCAGTTAACAGTTATTGTATAGAAACTGTATTTTATTTTATTAATAATATTAGGGAAGTCCGAATCCTTGTTATCAAACTTCTGTTTCTATATATGAAGAAAAATAACATATGTATATCATGTTTTCAGGCGTCTTTTAGTACGTGCAATAATTAGGGAGGAATCTTTCATACATTTAAAAATAAAGGTCTGCGCTAAATAAAAACCTAACTCAAATCAACTACATATGATGCCAAAAACTCACACATGAAAGAACGTCTCAGTATACAAACATATAAAAGATACATTTTTTGAGTAGTGTGGTTGTCAATCATGGGTAGAATGGTTATACGTGTATAAAGTAATAACTTAAATTAGCTTATGAGAGGCCGTAAGCCCTGTAAATACCCAGATTTCCATATTTTTTTTCATCTATGCTAGAATATCAAATATTTCATTTCAATTAAGAGGCCGCCAGAAAGAAATAAAAATACCACCAACGTCAAAGCTACAGATAATAATATTAATTTACGGTTTGAAACAAGGTAAGTTTCAGACAAAACAAAGTAACTCAAATTCGAAGACTTCTTAAACCAAACAAAGTACCTCAAATTCGAATACTTTTTGAACAAAACAAAGTACCTCAAATTCGAAGACTCGTTACGAATAGATTGAAGCAAGCGCGCGGGAAAAGTTCGATTTTCATTAGGCGTTCGGCCGGTCGACTGAATCCGATTTCTGGGGTCGGCATTCAAAATGACTGACTGGTGCAAACTAAGACCCAGTTTCCGCGTTCAATTTGTTTGCAGACCGTAACAAGTGTTGGAGGATTGTTCCGTCAAGGGCTAATTGACAACCGCGACGTAAATATCTGATTATACGGTAAAATAATTGACGTAATCTCGCAATGTTTGCGTATCGGCAATAGGTGTCTCGTTACTTTCTGCCGGCGTCGTTAAATTTGGCAAAGGCCATTTCACAGCAACGTCTACTTTCATTAAAAACAGGGTGTGCTTAAAAAATACTCTTAAAAGACAGTTCTGAAAGGCAATCATCAGAAATACTAACCTAACCGACATATACTCGTAATCGTATAAAACAAAGAGTAGGAATAATAGAACATGTTCTATTACTTCGCTCTCCTCAGAATATATATATTTATATATATATATATATATATATATATATATATATATATATATATATATATATATATATATATATATATATATATATATATATATATATATATATATATATATATATATATATATATATATATATATATATATATATATATATATATATATATTTATATATATATATATATATATATATATATATATATATATATATATATATATATATATATATATATATATATATATATATATATATATATATATATATATATATATATATATATATATATATATATATATATATATATATATATATTATAAACACCTATAGCACCCATTTCCTGAAATTCTTTTCCTATGGTTTGTTGCGATAAAAACATATTTTTCCATTTTCCAATGTATTGCTATTAAAAAAATTTTTCTTTTACCTCTTTTCCATTTTTACGCCAATCACAGAGAGTGTGGCTGTATTTATTGTAATCCATGCGTTATCTCTGGTAAAATAAATACGCACTACTTTTTTTATATTTTTTTGTTACTTTTTAAACAATCAATTAATAGTTAAGTTATTCAGCAATCAAATCATTAAACACTTACTGGCTCACCTGTAGACACGATTGTTTAAAATTGTAATATGTCGTTTTTGGCTATAATTGAATGTATAGATTTTTACATCAAACTCGCATTACGGCACCATGTCGTGGGGCGTTCAAATTCCACCCCAGTGGCGGCGGTAAATATTTTTATCTCGTGAAGATGGTGAGTAGATAATAATCAAGACTGAAGTGTCTCGGAATACGCGTTTTCTATGATACATCTTTTATGTGCCTTCGTGTTTTTATAGATCTTAAATCCGCCTCCCATCTCGCTTTCGTTTTCCACAATCTTCGTTTTAAGCTGCGAATGGCGGAATCGTTAAGACGAAAACAACGAAAATGTCTTTACTGCTAAGTATACTGCGTACTCAATATTTACGTTAACAAATATAATCTCTGTTATGGGACGACTGCCGTAATAAAAAAGTAAGTAAACGATTATTGTTCGTATTCTTTAAAGTTCTGATAGTTTAATCAAGTTTAATGAAACTATTCACAGATGTACAACCCAGCAAAACATACAAATAACTAAAAATATACTGTTTGAAAACAAACATATAACTTTCTCCTTCAAACTTTTATTCGCGCCCGATAGTGCATAGGGCACTGCATCATATAAACGCAGTGTTCTCTTGATCGTTAACATATGAAGGAAAGATGATCAGTCCCCCGCTTCAGGTACCAGTCCTGAGTAAAATTGAATAAATATTAGAGTGAAAAAATCACTTAAATTTATTAGACCCCCACTCTGGGAATCGAACCCGGGACCTCCAGTACGGTAGCTAAGCATGCTGATCATTACACTACGGAAGTGGACAACATATAAACACAAGATCAAAAACACACAAAGACAGCAAACAATATTAAATACATCTATACCTCGTTTGGTCAAAATAACTTTTAATATAACGCAATGAAACTGTAAAACTTCTATAGTCTTGTTTTTAGTTACCTTAAGTCCAAGTTACTCTGAAATCTAGCTATGTCTTATGCAACACCGCTTATCATGGCCCTGCTAAGACAGGCAAGAAATTCGGAAGGATAATATTTTTTTAAAGAATGTGGCCATATTTATAAATAATCTATCTCCCTTTTATATCTCCTTTAAAACAGTTCTGATTTTAATATTGTCAAAAAGCACTTAAAGCGAATTCAACTTATGCCTATACATATAATTGCAACACTTAAGAAATATGAAATTCGAGTGCTTGTTACACATAATTTATTACAAGCATGCTCTCTCAGTTTGATCGGAACTCACATTGATTTTTGATAAGCATCAATTAATTATTAATGATCGCTGAAGAAAATGCGTTTCCATTTAAAAGCAGCTTTCTTTAGAGTGAACTTATCCGCTGTCGATAATGATCTTAAAAGAGTAATAATATTGATTGATTACACTGGACGTCGCTTCTTATGAAGAATCAATATTGTCAATCACGATATACAGCAAAAGGTTTATATTGAATACAATAACGATTGCTTTTCTTGTACATATTATATAAAATACCATAAGAAATATTTTGCGTCCAATAACTGAGCAGAATTTTATCAAATTACTCATTTGACTCGGGGTTTTCTAAAGAAAATAATGGCGGATGGGAAAATGAAGCCGTAATAACGTTTTCAGGATAATTTAATAGTATCGAACCGTACAAAGGGATGAAAGCTTCCATGTAAAAAATAGACTATGAGCGAAAAATCAATTAACCTTCACTTTTATCATACATGGTAGGTACTATTGTATATAGTTAAGGTAGCAATAATGTGATATTTCATTACGTACACCTATACCCATCAATCTACATTGGTAAACATATTTAAAGTTCATTTTATTCCATCACACACTGGATTATTCTCCCTAACGGATGATCAATATGTTATAGGTGTCTCATATTGAGACGAATCATCTATAGTTTTTAAACGAAACGAAGTCTGAGCATCCCAGGGCTTACGATCTGGCATTTGGCTGTCATCCGTTGTAAAACTATTGATCGATAGTATTTTTTGTTTAGCTTACTTAAAAAAACGTTAAAAAAAAGTGAAAGGGGATATATATTTAATTGTATCTACTCTATAATATATTTTCTATTATATTTATATCGAAAGCGTTATTTGCGTTGTCTTATTGTGATAATGTCTTATATATTATTGAATCTGAATTGAATCTTATTGAATTATGTTGAATTAATGATTTAAAGATTTGTTTTACTAGGAGATGGATTTTTTATTTATAAATATATATGTATGTATATACTAATAAATCACATAAAAACCCAGTTAAATAAAGAAGGTATACGTAGGTTATTTTTAAAAATTGTGATTGAGGACGCCAAGAGATTGCGTTACTTGGTGTATTACTAATTTTTCGATTTGTATCCGACTGCATTAAATGCTCGCCCAACTGCATCTCGGTTCATATACATGCATCTAGGCTTCCTGATAGACCCCTCTTGCAAAGCAATTTTATTTTATGAACCAAGTTGCGGAAATTATTAGAAAATTAAAAACAAAACCGTATCCTGATTTTATTACAAATATCCATGTCACTGCCAATGTAAATAAATACGAGGATAAAAAAATTGGCCGTTATTAAATTAAATTTTAAGATACGTGATACAGGGCTCATAGCAACACGCCGAACTTTCTCGCCCGTATAAAATGTTCTGTTTATATGAAATTCGATAGGTGCGTACTGAAATAAATTAAGATTGCTAACTCAGATTTCAATATTATTCAAAGATGAGTTACCTATTAAATTTTGTACATAAAGCGCGTCTATAAACTTTTATGTCTAGCGTCTGAAGTGTGTGTAAGATGTTCAACAAACGGTTTTGAGAACTAATGAGAAAACAAATGATCTATCTTTATTATAGGTACTATCTATCTTTGAGATAAAATATATTAAAGGAAAACACAATACGATACAACAAAGTTCAGAGCGTACAACCCTTTGGTCTGAGCATTTAAGTTCAGTAAACGCCAAAGGGAGTATATTATTATTATTATTATTCATACTTAGAAGTAAAGGTATTCGATCATTCCCACTCCCCAACATACAATACATAGATGATACCATATATTAACCCTTAATTGGGCGCCATGTATCTTTTAGATACACATATTATTATTTTACTGTCGCTCGTTCCCCTCATTATATCATTCTAGGTGCATGATACATCCAATGTTATAATCGTGCTTTGTATCAAATATCACTTGCAACAGCAACAAAATTAAAAATAAAGTTGCTTTGGAAAAAAAAACCTTCAATGTTTAACAGAATGTCTGCCAATAATAATGTGAACCACTGTGACAAACAAGAATATTATGAAATTTTCTTATATATTGAAAAATCATATTGCAACACTTATATAAACAGATGAAATAAAAATTTACAAACTACGATATTTTTTTAATGTTCAAAAAACTTCAATAGGTCATTTTAAAAAGGACATTAGCTCCAAGGCACCATTTTTAAATTTATTTCTAAGTATGTAGCGTTTATTCGTATTGAATTAACACAAAAACTCAATTTTCATATATATTTAATAGTGAGTAATATTCTTACGCTTGAAAATATGTTTTTTTTTACTCTTCCGTAAAATTTTAATTTGTAACAATAGAAAAATTACGTCCCCATGATATATGGCATTCCTAAGGCAAAGTGATATTTCCGTGGTCGATAAATCTGGAATTATCAGATACTTATTTCGCATCCATATTACGAATGTATTTTAAGAATTGTGTCATTTATGTCAGTACATGAAAATATTTTATTTTTAAATTTATTATAAAATTCTGATAAATTCTATTCTAAATGATAGTAAAATAATTCAAGGTTTATTTGTGAGTTTCAATAATAACGGTTGAAAAAATATTTTATTTCTGTTTTGTAGATATGTATTACATATTAAAAATATTTTTTAAATCTATATTTTACATCAAACCATTTTGTAATTAAAAATATTGATTTATATAATAAATTTATAAAGGTTATTACTTTTGTAAGAAAAAACAGTGTGTCTATTAAGATACATTGTCTGCATTTGTGTCTTACTTCGTATTGCGACTATCTGAGGGTTAAATAGTTTCCTAAAAGGGACAATGTTTTTACTTGAGCTGAATTTCTACTTGATTTACGGTTCCAATTAACAAACCTTACCTTGTAGTAACTAATTAATATTAACAAAAAGTATTTGAGATGTAACAATATTATGTGGAATTGAGATATGACAATATGCTGGTCAGTACTAAAAAAAACCTTTATGCCTACATTGTAATCTTTCATGAATAGTTTTTTAATCAAACTTTTTCTAATAAAAAGTATTTCTTATCGGTTTGTAAACCTACTTTTTTGCAATGAATAAAAGTTGGAAATCTTCTTTACTACAAATTTTGTTTGTGTACTTTTTTACCTTAAATTAAATAAAAATTTAACAAAGTTTGTGAACTTTATTGGGATTTCGAAAGAAATCAGAAAGAACACGAAAATTTTACAGAAAACCAAAAGGTTGACCAGAATAAAATACTTTTGTACCCAATTTTAGGTTACACATTAAAAAAAAAATATTTAATAAACACAAGTTTTTACGTAATAATACGATATCTCCTGTGCTAAGTGTGATAACGGTCACCTTTTCCAGAGTAAATTTCAAGGATAGCTGGGTGTATTTATAAAAATATTATACAATATATACGGTGTTTGAAAATGATGCCGAATGTATCGAAACACGTATCAAGATTTTAATAAAAAATGGTATTTACCAAGTTCAACTTAAATTAAAAGAGAATTAAGTAGATAATACTAGTTAAACACTTTTTGGACTTAAAAACTGTAAAATGGTGCCCGAGTGCAGGATTAATCGCCTTTCTTTCGTACCAGTATCGGTTAAGTTAACATTTATCGATTGCGTTAACATCACGTCGATCCGATGTTGTGCACATACGGAGTGAATGATGAATCATTAATTATTTATAAATTTAGCATTTAATTTGTAGAACTCCATTTTAATTTATGTATTCAATTTTGAATCAAACGCTGATTTTTTGAGTCTACTGAGTTGTATTTCATTGTTGAAAACACATAAAAAAATAATTTTTTGACGATTGTTCCGCCTAGTTATGGCATTTGTTTGAATTTGCCATAACTAGGCGAAACAATTATTACAAAATATTTTTTTTTCATTTTTTTAACAATATAATACAATTTATTAGACTGAAAAAATCAGTGTTTATTTAGTTAACATTTAATACAGAAATTAAACCAATAAGGTTAATTTTTCCATGTTTCTCATTAATATAACGAAAACGCAAAATTTTCTGAAAAGTCACATTGAAATGAAGTATTGCTTCAAGGAAATTGTTTTCTGGTATAAACTTATTGTAGTATTATACGATTGATTGTAATTGAATATGTGTAATAAAGTTTACCGTGTGTTTCGGCGGATGAGGGTGCTCCAACTTCATGTCTGCGCAGCGGTTGAGGGCCGTCAGTCGCCGGAACAGGGACTGGAGTGAGTCGGGGTCCAGGAAGGGGTGGTCACTCTGCACCCCCGACACGTTTATAGGGAACTGCATGTCTGTGGAGAAAAGATATAAAGCTTAATAAAGGGGTTTTATTTAGAGCATCATCGATAATTTCTTTAATGTTTTCGCAGATACTTTGTGGCACATTTTATAAACTTATGTTGGTATATTTTTTTATAACCGGTTTCGACAAGAACCTTGTCCTCATCAGGGTTAAACATGTACGTGTACATGGTTTGGGCATGTGAATCGAATAAGCGAAGAAAGTAAAATATAGCAATTTTTTGGCTCGGGAATCAGTTATTTGGCATTTAGTCGTAAGCTCTAAATGTTAAATGTAAATGATATATACTTCCATTTCAGACTCAGCGAATTGACAATGTTTTTTTTTAATGTACATATATTTTTATCACGTTATAATTCACAGTCAATCTGTTTAAGCGCTCTTGTGGTAGTATTATATTTTGCGAAAATGGTGCTATATAAATTATCCAAATTTACCATTATTATAATTCCATATTTTTTCGATACGTCCATAATATCACATCAAAAATCCTTATAATAATGTATAAATTAGTTGATTTTTTAATTATTTGTTTATTTTTAGTATTTCTTTAATTTATTTTAATATTCAAGGTATCATTGTTGATTCTTATCTACATTTTTTCGTTATTAAGATTTTACTTGAACTTGATTTAGGAGCCCGATAACAAACTGCTTGAATCGCAGTAGATCGGGATTTTAAAAATATTTTCATTCAGTGTTTATCTCAATAAAAATATGATTTATAAATCAATTTACTAATCGCCATTTTTATGTGATATGTATTTTATATAATTTTTATGTATTTTTATATATTTTTATATAATTTTCATATAATTTTTATGTAATACTACCACAAAGGCGCTCTTATTAAATTAAAAAATATAAATCTGAGGTTATATAAAGTAAAAAAAAGAGTTTTTTAAGTTTTTGTAAGTAGATATGGTAAAAGAAAGATATCAATATGTACAAGCCTAGTTTAAACGAGATATTAAAAATTGTTTTTTTAGAGTACAAATTTCAATGGTATTTAATATTCAATTAAAGGCGTTTCAAATACGTTTTATCGCATGAAGTTCTATTGTAAGTTACATAAATTAGACAAAATAGAGTAGAAATACAATATCACGTGTCATAGTCTTTTGCAATAAAACAAGATATCGATCTAGAGTCAGACAAAAGGATAATGTACAGTGTACGACATCATATGAATAAAGTTTAGTCGTTGTAATTTCTCCGGCAGAACACGTTCACACCACTCGACCTAACGGAACGAGGTTAAGCTTCATTCTCTCAAGACTAAGGGATTTATACACCCTCCACCTAGTTCAAAGTTTTCATACAAGCTTTACCTTAAAGCGTGTTATAGAAAGCTATTACAAATCCCCATCGACTCCTCTCAGCTAAGCATCGAGCTTTTACGCGAGTATCTGCTTCAGACACAAATTAAAAAAGTATATACGGGTATGTACAAATTAAACTATGACTGCCAAAGTTCTTAAATTAGTATGACTCCCGAAAATCAGGGAATATGATTTTTTTATATTTAAACTTCACATGGTTAATATCACTATTACTAAAAATTTGCTACACGTGTTTCGACGCATTCCGCATCAAACACCGTATCACCGTTTATGGTGTTTAAAAATGACGAGAAAAGAATTGAAATACGCGTAACAATAGATTTTAAGAAAAACTGGTATTTACCACGTGAAATTAAAATTAGAGTGTATGCAGGTAGAGTCAGAAAGCAGCTTCCGAATCAATTAAAGAAATATGAATTACGTTTAAGATTTTTTTCAGAGTTCGCTAACCACTTAATGGATACTAATAACACGTATAATAGTGGAAATATTAGTTTTACGAAATATATATATACAATATTTATATATATATATATATATATATATATATATATATATATATATATATATATATATATATATATATATATATATATATATTTATATATACATATATATATTGTATATATATATATATATATATATATATATATATATATACATACATATATATATATATATATATATATATTTATATATATATATATATATATATATATATATATATATATATATATATATATACATATAAATATGCATTGCGGTCCAAGCAAGCCTAATAAAAACATATTTTGTGAATTTTAAAACATATTAAATTTCATAAGTGTAAGTTATTGACAAGACAGTGCTTAAGCAACTATGTAAAAGCTGATCTTACTTTCGAAAAATTGAAACAAGTCATGAGTGTCGAATCTTCCAATAAGATATCAGTTTTACTGGATTATCTGACGTGTCGTATCGTTTCAAGAATATCGAATGCAAAGCAGCAAATCCCAAACTGCAGAACGCATAAAATGAGGAGATTTTCCAATTATCTACAATGCATCAGACGATATAATTATATTCCATATTGAGAGTCGTGTATATATTAAGGCGGGATATTCTATAGCCCGCAAGTATTTTTTTTAGATCCGGGTTACATGTAAAGATATAAATTTTTTGCATAAAAAATTGTTTTTGCATTGAAAAAAAAGTTTTTCTTCAAAATTAATACATAGTTTTGAAAAGAAAAGATTTATTTAAAGGTATGGAATTTAAAAAAGTTCTTTTCAACAAATATTCTTAAAAAATGTGACACATCTGGGTCCTCGTGCAGCTGGTCGCTTACTGAATTGCATGTTTGCGAGTAGTCCCTTAAGCTCAAGTGGAACTACGTACTTAGTGACCAAAATTATCGAATACTTGAAAAAAAAATAAACAAAAAATAATTTTAGTTAAAAGGTAATATTCTTAAAATTCGATCATAATATGGGATTTCTAATAACCTTTGTTCGTTTCTGTTGAAATTAAAAATCTTTTACTGTAAGAATCGTTGAAATCAAAGTATGAAGTTTATTTTATTTTATTTAAAGATAAATAAATATAATTAAGACTACAGTACATTACACGTCATCTCTTTATAATCAAAAATTGGTTGCACCACTTTAGTAATAAGGGTGCGAAACGCATGGGCAGTAAAAATCGTTATTTTACTGCAAAATTGTTTTTCATACATATTTTTCCAAATACATATTTCGTTCTCAGAATAAGTCATGAAATATCTGCATAGAAACTACATACTGTATTTTAATACAAGCAACGCCGAATAGCCTCCTTCTATTTAAATCAAAGCATTGTCATTTAAACTAGAGAGAGGAAAATTATACTGGCTCTGAATAATATTTAAAGTTTACAAGATATCCTATTGATATTTCCAATTTCCGTAAATTTTCAAATAAAATACAATCTACACGTACTTTAAAAAAAAGTGGTCTTAAAAAATTTAATCAGAAAAATCCTTGAAGGAAAATTATAATAAAGATACGAAACCATTTTCTTGGAAAAGTTATCTTGGAAATCGATATCTCATTATTAAAAATATACCAATATTGATTTTGATCTTCAATCCTTTAAAAAGGAGCTTCGTCTCGCAAAATTGTTACATTTACAAATAATTCAAAAAAATATTCTTATACGCTTATAAAATATTCTAGTCTTAAAACAAAATTGTTATTATATTTTCCTTTAATATCTGACTTTTTTAAAGATATTAATTTGTAAATAAAAAAAGAAACAGAAATGCTAATTCTATTAACACTTATTTATAATGAGTAAGCGATATTATACAACGATACGCAAATTATCCAACTTCAGTAGAAAGTTTTTTCCACAATTTTTCGTAACATTTTGAAATTTTGAAATTCATTAAAAAATTACGGGAAAGCATCCATTTATCTGCTGCATATAATTTCGTTAGTTGATTTGAAACATAATTTTGTCAATTTGCAAGAAAATATAAATTGCTGTTTTCTGCGATCCAAACTAAAAACAAATTATGTAAAAATTAAGACTGAAAAAAAATGTGGATAAGTTGTTAAACACCTAAATTTCTAATATAACGTGTAAAAGACGCATTGAGTTGTAAAACAAAAATTAAAATGGTCCTTCATTTCAATTTCTATTTGCATCATTTTAAGTAAGATAAAATTTACAAGAAAGATTACACATACAAGTTTAAGATTGGCATACTGCTAATAAATACGGTAATATATTTTATACCCCTGATTTCATTTACCTGAATCAATTCATCAGCGATCGAATTCAATTGAAACAACAAACTTCAAAGGATTTGAATATACCAACGACTGTCATCAAACAAAATATATTTGGGACAAGAAACGAAGAAAATTGCTACACATTTAATATTCAATAAGATATTTTAGAAAAGGTTTCGTAGGTTTCAAGCTTTTCAGTGCCTATTTCTAAAAGTTTAATTAGGGGAAAATGTTTGAGAGAATACAGACTACTAAATACAGGCACATAATAATATATGGACTAGTTTTTGAAACCTGCTCAAAAGCTGAGGATCAAACGGTCAATCCGAGCAATGTTCACTTAAGCGATTTACCAAAATTCGTTTTTTTTTCTTCAGTAATATTAAATGATTAAACTATCATTAATTTAAGCCACCCAAAGCAACCGAAACACAAATATTAGCTGCAAATGTTTGGTCACTATATTTTGGGATTCACACAGTATTAAGCCATCGATTACCTCGAGAAAGGAGGAAACATTAATAGCAAAATATTGTATGGTGGTATTGGTGCGAGTAAAGGAAGAATTTGCGAAAAATTACCCACCCTTAATAAAGAAGTTTTATCAGTCATCCAAATAAAAAAAGAAAGCTGAAAAACTGGCTACAAAACGTAAAAGGACATGCTTTAGATATCTCGAAACCTTTCATTTCGAAACATCTCTTGGCATAAATAAATTGAAACCTTTTGACTTTGAGCGTTGCAAAAAATACACTTAAATATACATATGTATATTGGAATGAAAAACAAATATTTGGTGATTTTCAACTGTGTTATTTTTTATTACGAAAAATAATATCGTTTTATATCTAACATATATTTTATATATAAAAATGTGTTCAGTTTTTTGTTACTGGCGTCACAGATTTCATCTCATTAGGTATTATCTTCAATATTCTGTTTACTATAAGAAAATATAGCTTTTCTTAAAATCCGCAATATTTTCCATTGTTTGACTGATTAAAAGAAGATAAAATATTTCCATTATTACGCTATTCAGGCAGAAAATGTACATAAATTTGCTGGGATTCATTACATAGGATATTCAATACAAGGTTATATTTGAAAATCGTCAAAAAAATAAAAACCCAATTAACTTTTAAGTACAATAGATCAATATAGAAATAAATAAAATAATCAAAGCTGTATACCTTATTCAGATTTTTCAGACTGTTGTACTTTATTAATTATTTACTGTCCGCCTCCGTAGTGTAGTGGTAAACGCATTTGGTTAGAGTACAGAAAGCCCTGGGCTCGTCAAAATGAATATGAGTAATTTTAACCGTTATGTTTATTGAGAACGTATAAAATCATTATTGAAAAAAAATCTTAAGGGAAGCTTAATTTTTGTATAACCTGTAAGGAAATATTTAAATACCTAGGACTAGTACAAGAAGCGCAGGACTGATCACTTTGCCACTATGCAATCAACGATCAAGATAACACTGTGTCGATACGATACAGTGCTCTATGTACCATTAAGTGTGGATAAGGGTAGAAGAAGACTTTCAATTCTTCAGAGGAAGAATTGCAAGCATGTATAAAAAGCCATTTTCAATGCTTGTTTTTTTCAGAAAAAAATGATTTACCTCGCTAGAAGAGATAATTCAGGATAAAGTCAAATAAAAGATAAATTCAGGTTAAATATAAAAAATATTTTTCAGTGGCCAAGTATGGTACCTGAAGTATCTTAATGAGTCCATTGAATTTATTATAATATAACGTACGTAGGATGATAATACAACGAGAGTCCTAACATTCAAATAATAAAAAAAACAATATTTCATTTCAAAAAGGTTACTTAAAATGATTAATTTAATATAATATACGTGATGTATGCGTGCATATTAAGTGAAACCTGCTCGAAGTTCATCAATTCAGCGCAGAGCTTTTCAAAGCGATTTTCAAAGAGTACCTGAATGATGCTTTCATTTGAGGTTTTGTTTGAGTAGAGCTTCCGGGAGTTAATTTAGTTTTAGGGGAGGTGAGTCGCATAGTCATGTGAATATTAGCACGCGTATATGACTGTTGCAGGTTGAGCTTCAAAGGATTTTTCCACGAAATCCTTTTATGCATCTACATAGCAAGTTAACGAGAGCAAGGATTAATTAAATAATGTATGTAACTTATAACGAAGCGAAATGAATTTTACCTTTGAAAAATGGAATTCAGTCACAAACAGAAAATATAAAAATAATGGGAAATAAACACATTGCAAGTAAAAAATAATTAAACAAACAAATTGTTTAATATTCGAATTTCTATATAGCAACGCGTCCGAATTTTGTTCTTCAATGCTTTTATCTACATATAGTTTTTTTACAAAATTCTTGTTAATATTTTTGTTATATATGTATATATATATATATGCTTTTTATTATGGTTTTTATGGCTATCTGATTAAAAGGAAATAAGTAAATAGAAAGAAAGTATTTTGACATTTCGATAAAGATGAAGAGAAATAGAAGCCTGGCATTTGCAGGGCTTGTGACCTGTTTAAGTGATTACCTTACACATAAATAACATTCACTATTCTACCTATGATTAATAACCACACAACTCTATTTTTGGAATTCATATATATATATGATCCGTCTAATGACGTTCCATATGTGATTCGTTGCTTTAAAAAAAAGGTTTTCAGGCGTTTCCCAGATTGAATGAATTGATTTCCCGATGATTGAATAAACACAAGTATTTGGACACACTCAAAATTTTGAGGAGAAGGGACGCATTTAAAATGTGAAACGATGAAAATATTCACATTGAACATTGAACATTGAAAAAAAAATACTTCACGTCATGCTGATATAAAAATGCCTATATTCGAATGCAGCGTTGTGGCAAAATAAATATTTAAGATTTTGAACAACGAACATTTATTCGTATTTTTATGGAATAACCCACAAAGCTTCTATTATAGAAGCTTGTCTGCAGGTAGGATAGTTAGGAAAGGAAAGGTATTTGTGAAAAATACATTACAAATACCAAGACAAATTGAAAATAAATATTTCTTGAATTCATTTTGCCATTGGCGGGAATCGAACCCGCAACGGCAGTTTCGCAGTCGAGCGTCCACCCGACTGCGCCACCGCGCCTGCCATTTTCATTTTATTTATATAGATAGAATTAAATATACATATTTTATTTAGATTCACAGAAAAAAATCATTTCTAACATATAATTATATCAAATCATGCCTAAAACCTTTACCATAACTTACATGTAATTATTATTATAATACAATACTGACACATTAAATTTAAATTCATTTTATCAGAAAATGATGTAAAATCACGGTTTTCAAATCTTGCCTTGTTGTGTATATAACACAGAATTTTGTCTAGCCTCACACCAGTCTGATGATGTCGGTTACGACGAAACCAGGTTGCTGGGCAAATATTTTTTTTTTACATTTATAACCCTTATCCGCACCTAATGGTGCATAGGGCACTGCATCAAATTGACGCAGTGTTATCTTGATCATTACTTACATGAAGGCAAGGTGATCACTCTTGCGCTTCAGGAACCAATCCAGGGTAATATTAAATAAATATTACAGTATTAAATCACTAATATTTATTTTCACCTCCCTTCCTGGGAATCGAACCTGGGACCTCCAGCACGGTAGCTAAACACGCTGACCATTACACCATGGAGGCGGACAAAATAAAATTAATGTGGAAAAAATTACATAATTGTATTATTTTTTGATATCTCATCAAAGATGAAGAAGAATATGGAAGTCTGGGCATTTACGGGGCTTACGACCGTCATAGGCTGGTTTAAGTGATCACTTTACACACGTGTAACATTCACCAATTCTACCCATTATTGACAACCACACTACTCAAATTCTTGGAAGTTCTATATATATGAACCAATTTAGAAACCTTGTTCATGAATCACTAGAACTTCACTAGAGACATCTATTGGTGAGATGTAAAGAAGCTTTTTATTAAGCAGAAACTTTTATATTAGTATGTGAGATCCGAATCCTGGATTATAATCACACACATGAGAAACGCCAGAAAATACCATTTTCATTTTTATTATTAAGCTTATAATTTGACCAGATAATTTATTTACAAAAAATAAATAAATAAATAAATTTATGAAAATAACTCCTGTAATTGGAGATAATCCAGATTTTGTGAACAAGTATTTGGACACACTCAAAATGTTGTACATAGTTGTATTTTATTATATGTAGATAGAGATTTTCTGACACATTGTGAAACATAACATAACACAATGATATTCGTAAACAACAATTGAACAGATTAGGTCTATTTGAATAACGTTCTGTTCACATAAACGCGTTGACACAGTGAGGTGCCGTTGATGAAATGAAAAACAAACTTATAATTATTATGGCTAGTCACAATTCACGATAGTCGTTTCCGCTACAATGACACAATGGTCGGGGCAAACAATGAGATTGTCAAGTCAAACCGGATATTAAAAATTGAAATATTACGTTCCCGTACCACCTTTCTTCTCTATAGCGGCGATAGAACTACGTCATCGTGTTTTCAGCAACATTTTATTAATGAGGTATAATAATCAATATAATAAAATAAAATAAAACCCTTACCGCACCCCAATGGTGCATAGGGCACTGCTTCACATAAACGCAGAGTTATCTCGATCGATTACACATGAAGGAAAGGTGATCAGCCCTCCACTTCAGGTACCAGTCCAGTGTAATATTGAATAAATATTAGAGTGAAAAAATCACTTATATTTATTATACCCCCCTGGGAATCGAACCCGGGACCTCCAGAACGGTAGCCGAGCGTGCTGACCATTACACTACGGAGGCAGACTAAGAAATTGAAAATGTCCTTTGACGAGGAATGGAAAATGTTCGCTTCTGAAAAAAGCGAACTGATAGACCATGTTCAGAAATATGATTCGTATGGATAATTACACTGGCCAACAATGATTTTGTAACTGAAATTTTGATGACTGATTTGGACTGGGTTAATCGTACTTATTCAATGTCTATATGGTGACAAGCTTGTATCACGTCAAGTTTTGATGTCACAGTCATATTATTGTTTGTATGGACCCCACACGTTGAAACCGTAATAGCGGTTGGTATCTAGAAATCGTTTTTTATATAAATATATATATATATAAATATATATATTTATATATATATATATATATATATATATATATATATATATATATAATATATATATATATATATATATATATATATATATATATATATATATATATATATATATATATATATATATATATATATATATATATATATAGTGTTATTGTTTTATTGCACATGCAGTTCTACCAAGAAATGTCGGTACAAAACTGAAAAAATTAAATCTGATAAAAACACACTTAAAACACTTTTACAGTCATGTTATATCATATGGGTACTTCATATTTTGCAATTATGTCGTATGCATAATATAGATAATTCTCCGATTAAATTTTGTATTTGAATTACCACATCATTTTTGTATGCGATATTGGAACCAATCAATGTCTAGTTGCGAGGCAGGCTATCGATAAAATTTCCAATTTCAATAATTATAATATTAAACGATCGTAATTTTCTCTGTCATAAAAGTTAATTACTTCGTTGAACGAATTTGGATGTCAAATTTTGTTAATATTTCTCAATTGTATAAATATTAATCAGAATTCAATCAATTATCACAATATATTCACTTAACGAAATACGAGTGAATTCGATTCGGAGTACTTTCATAATATTAGTATCTCATTTATTTGCCGTAGCATATTTTTAAGCTTGAAGCTGGTCTTTCACATGTGAATCTTTATAAATAAAAATTTAAGATTTAATTTAAGTTTTGCTTGGTAAATACCACTATTTAATAAATTCTACTGTGACACGTGTTTCGATGCATTCCGCACCATTTTCAAACACCGTAACCATTTTCAAACACTGATTAAAATAAAAATGTATAGATTTTTATAAATTAAATTAAAAATGTATAGATTTTACCAAAAAGTCACTATCAAATCAATTATTGAAAAAATGTAAGTATTCTTTCTTCAAAATCTTTGATCTTATATTAAGTATATATTTGATCTTATATTGTATACCCATACACGCCATGCCTTTGTGGGATCTTTTTTTGTATTCATTTTAATTTTTATTAATATTTTTTGTATTTGAATTTATGCTATGTAATGCAAAAGAATTCAAAATAAAGAAAAAAAATGTCATTCACTGATTGCATTAAATATTGACAAAATATCGCATTCGAATCCGCATCTATCTATATAGATAAACATGTATATGTTAATTTGTTCGCAGTCTTAAATCGCCTAAAGTTATTCATAATCTGCTTTATCATTTTGTCAAAGCGTTGCATTTAAATACGCACGTGTTGTTTGTTATCTTTTAAATACGAGTGCATAGATAAAAATGTGAATCTTCGTAATGTTAAATGTCCTTATGTTATTCATCGTTTGCTTTGAAATTTTGACACGCACGCAAAAACACACGCAATACTAAAGCGGATAAGGTTTTTTTTTTACAAATTTAACGACTATTTTTGACCTGAGCAATTGAATAAAAAGTCTCCGTGATATGGATATAGATTGGTACATACTATACATTGAAAGGAATGCCCACACAAATAAATTTCAATTTTATATATTTGACATTACGTTTTTCATTCAACTCATTGTTTCATTATCATGATTTTTGTGGTGTTATGTACCAAAAAAATCGATTCCATTTTAGGGCAGTCGCGTCATTATAATTATATGATGTGGTAAAAATGAATCGCCATACACACGCCTTGTAACGTGAAGCGTAGTGAATAATGCGTGTCCCATATTGGACCTTTTATAACAGAGGTCGGTAAGAGCGGCTCGCGAGCCACATGCGGCTCTTTGCCTAGATGTTTGCGGTTCTTGGCTCTCTTCGGACATAAAATCCAATTTCAACTTATCTCAAGCAACCTTATAACTTGAATAGAACCAACGAATTGCCTTTATCTGCAAAAACAGTGCAAGAAATAATTTCCAAAATGTCTTCGGATGTAACAGAGCAGCGAGTCCAAGATATTCCACAAGCTAGTTTCCGCAATATTTATTGTAACTGATGAGTCGTTTGACATTAGTGATACAGTACAAGTAAAATGTTAAAAATCTACCTCTACATATATCGCTCACTCCTTTCAAGAACGTCATAAATCAAAAAACTTGATTTTTCAGGAGAACGTATTTAAAGTTTAAAAATATAATGCAAAGTATTAAAAATAAATATCAAGCCACTTATTGAACTTTTTACCGTGCAACAGATCTTTTTAGGTAAAACCTGAAGGTGTTTTCTACATTTGAAAAATATTTAGTTTATTTAAAAAATAATGAAACATTACATTTTCTTCAAAATGGAAAAACAACACTTTTTGCCCTATAGCGGGTAAATATTAAGTTAAAAATATGCCGCTTTTGCTGGGATATAGTACATTTTCTGGGCTTTCCGAAAACATGCACAACTGAAAATTGACGATTATTGATTTATGACGTTCTTGAAAGGAGAGAGCGATATGTATAAAACACATAACAAACTCTAAACAAGGTTCCTATATTTATCGTTCATCAAAATTGGTTAAAGATGAATATGGGAATTTCGATATGTTCTACTCGACATTTTCAGCACTGCGATCGTGTACATAGTAAGTCGATATTTATTTCGTGGTTTATCCCAATTTTCACATTATTTTCTTGGCTTTTTCCCTTTTCCTCCCTCCCGCCCCTATTCTAGGCCTATATTTAATGACATATGTGAAATTGTGTAAATAAAATATTACAAATACCTATTTTATTGTTACTCATTATTGTAAATGTATTTATGTAACTGTTCTGTAAAATTTCCAAATAAAATAAAATATAAATGCGGCTCTCTTTGTTATCCAGTTTCCATGACAATTTGGCTCTTCTCACTTGGCAAACTGCCGACCCCTGCTTTACAACACATCAATAACAATTGTTATTCTAGGTGTCGGTAATGTGTTATTCATTAAGTGCAGGAAGATATGACAGTGGTATCGCGTGGGCTTATTGCATTTCCAAATCACTAATCTGCCAGAGGAGAAAGCCACATTTCCCTCCCACGAGCGCGGGGACTCTGGTACACATTAGTTTATTGATTGGATCGTGCCACTTCACCCATTTCGACGATTAATGTATGTAGACTCGCATAATCCGCAGAATTTATGCAAAATGTGTTTTAATTGCCAGGGAAGAGAATCACGCCATATTTGTATATGAAGAGTAAACAGAATCGAGTATCGGAAATGTGCCACCAAAATAACAACTGCGACCAAAAAATGACAACAAAAATTTTTAAATTTAAATTTCACTTGATGAATACCACAATTTCTCGAAATCTATTGCGACACGTATTTCGATGCATACCGGGTCATTTTCAATTACCGTGTTTGAACATGATGCAAAATGCATTGAAACACATGTCACAATAGATTTTAATAAAATGTGGTGTTTACCAAGTAAAATTAATATTTAGAATAGATAGATTTTACCACAAAGTGACTGCCGATCAAAAAATTATATGGCAATAATTAATATCTTGCTTTTAAAAAAACATTAAAAATATTTTATGGATTCTGTATAAAAAATTTTTTTATTATAATTCAGGATTTAAAAGAAATCATTTTGTTTTTAATTTTTTAATTTATATATCAGTGATAATACACAATCGCATAGGAGTAAATTTAGACTTAGATTCACATACGTTTTTTGAAAATGATGCGTAATACATCGGTACACGTTTCAATAGATTTTAAGAAAAAGTGATATAAACTTAGTACAATTTAAATTAAAAATGAATAGATTGATCACAAAGTGATTGTCGAATCAATTAATGAAAAGAAATATGAGTTACATCTATAGATTGACCACAAAGTGATTGGCGAATCAATTAATGAAAAGAAATAGGAGTTAAACCTAATTTTTTCAATCTGTATATATTTTATGTTTCGAGGGTATATAAAAATGGTATTTTTGTAAATAAATTTCTTATTTTTGTGACGTATCTAGGTATTATTTATACGAATGTAAGGTATGATTGCACGCATAAGATTTCTACTGTTCAAAGTCCGGATAAAAGCGCTTATTATCGTTGATTCACACACTTTGAAAGCGCTATTCCAAGATGAATTAGACACATAAATCTTTTTTTGCCCAATTAATAATGTTTAATGTTTCCCGAACTACGTTCGATTCTGATACAATCATCATCGACCGGATAGATGTCTATATTATTTCAGTAACATTCAAAAGTGAGTTGCCTCTTGTGAGAATTCACCAACGTAAATAAAAAATACGGCCATTGGTTGCACTGTCTGCTGAAACGGAAAACCACTCGAGTTCCACGTTAACCCTTTCTTTGCCTGATTTTTTTCGTTAAAAACAAAAATACATAAATACTATTGTTTTTTTTTCTTTGTTACTTATATATTTTTTTTGTCTGCCTCCGTAGTGACATTTGAAACTTAAATGGTCAATATGGTATTAATGGTAAATTGTACTTGGTCAGCACGCTCGGCTACCGTACTGGAGGTCCCGGGTTCGATTCCCAGGGGGGGGGATAAATAAATATACTTGATTTTTTCACTTTTATATTTATTCAAATTACCCTGGACTGGTATCTGAAGCGGAGGATTGATCACCCTTCCTTCATGCGTTAACGATCAATATAACACTGCGTTTATATAACGCGTGCCCTATGCACCATTGGGGTGCGGATAGGGATTTGAAGATATACATCCGTCTTGGTTCTTTTGAACAATGATTGAAGAATAATTTGGAACCATCTATTTTTTTGCATTCTATTGCCATGTGCATTCCAGAATCACCTTCGCTGTATTTCCCATCTGACTATATCCTCCGTATTACAATTTTTCTGAATTTCCATATTCATTATCCGGTCTTTTGACGTGTTTCCGGTTATGCACCTCCGCCTTTGTCCTTATTTCTGAAGTTCTTAGAAGAAATTTGTTTCTAGCTGTATCTGATCTGGTCTCAATCCCGTATGTGGCAATCGGTTTTGCACGCGTCTTATATATTTTTACTTTGCTCTTAATATTCATGTGGCAAAAAATCAGTCAATATTTACGTAGCAACTTAATGAGAAAAATATTTAAGTAATATTTGTGGTTTTAAATATAATTGTTTAAGTTTAAAATATCACAATTCTACCAGCTAGCAAGATGGAATCAAAAGTTAATTAATTTATATTATAAAAACGAGAATTGTCGACTCGTGGGTTGACAATATTAATAATTAGATTGTATGTAGACCGTATGCTAAATCAAATAAAAGACTGAGGAAAACTTGGCATGGTCAAGTATTTTAAATCATTGAAAATGGTCAGGAATAATCTGCCGGTTTGTATAAGGGATGCATGAACGTGGAAGTTGCGAAGATGGTTTGCTTAGACAAACTGGTATGGCATTCTATTCTCTCTGCCTACCCCTGCGCGAAGGAGCAAAAATATTTAACGCATTTCTGATTTTGATCATTTAAAAAAAGTAACTAATTTACGTAATTGCTTGTAAATTACTGTATAAAAATAATAAACGGTATTCTGTTCTAAAGGATTTTCTGTTCTAAACGCCCAATTTAAAAATCGATTTTTTAAAGCAATGAAGTGAATAGAAATATACTATTTGTCGGTTTTGTGGTAGATTGCAGGGCAGTGTAGGGTTGAGTTCCACCGCTCGATGTAGTAGTACCAGTGTAGGGTGTATCGTGATGTGGCCACTTCAGATCTGAGTCACGGCAAGCGTTAGTAACGCATCCGCGCCTGAGCAGAAACAATTTGGATATTACTCGCTCGGTTGAACCAGATACACGGTACAGAATATGGATTTAGAATCCACTAACACCATAGGGTGATCCAACCAAAGAGACTTGTATCAAATCTAAAACTGTCATAGTTCTAAAATAGCACTGAATTTAAGACTAGATCATAAGTTTTTTTCTTCATAGAACGCGGTGGAACGGAGTTTCCAAAACAATATTTCAATATTAAATAAACTATGTGAACTCGCGCATAACTGTGTTACGAGTTTGATCAATATATGTATCTAGAAGTTTCTAAAATTTGAGCACTGTGGTTGTCAATCATAGGTAGAATTGGTAAATGTTATACGTGTGTAAAGTGATCACGTAACCAAGCCTTTGACGGTCGTAAGCCCTATAAATGCCCAGACTTGCATATTCGACTTGCATATGTTGAGATGTCAAAAAAGAATGCGAGTAAAATTCAAATTAAAAATTCCGCATTCTTCCTTATAATTCCGTTTAGATGTTTTTTTTTAATTATTTTATTCAATTTTTTTATTTGTTAGTTGCGTTACAAAATTTCACTTGCCTATTATGTACAAAAACTTATCGCATATTTAGTTTATATCTCTTAAAAATGAAAATGGATGTGTGTAGTTCACAACAAACGAATAAAGTTGATCCCAAAAAAAAACAAAACAGAAGATACAACCAATGCAATAGACACAATGGATTCAATATCTTATATCAATCAAGATCGGTCACATAGCTCATTTATTTGTCTTGTTCGTCTTGTCACATTTTCTAAATAAAACACCACTAAATCCGATAGATCCTTATGTTCCATTGTCTAATACATTTTTGTCAACTGATTACCTTGTCTTTTGCACATTCTGTTTCTTGTCTTTATAAAAATAACACATACCCACACCAAATGAGGGTGATACCGTCTCATCACATTCACAAGTAGAATTTGGTATAATTTTAAAACGGAAGAGGTATTCTCTAAACGCTCCATAATCCGTAAAAAAATAAGTCAATGCATAGTCTAGAATCAGTTTCAGTGGAAGGTAGAGAAATATTCTACCAGACACCCTGTACTACTCGAGTACTCGGAGAATAAGTTTGCATGAGGGAGCTTTAATGAAATCCATATGAGCCAACACGGTGGGAGCGGACATATTATAGTATTTATTTATGTACATATATCACATGATTTCATAGTGCCGACGCAAGATCTGGCCAGGATTTCAATATCCAGACATCGCTTCGCTTGCGCTTCCAAGTCCATTAGATCGAAAGCTCGCCGAGAGAGCCATTTTGCTCCAAGTTGCACTGGGACCATAAGTCCTGAGATACTTATAATACTATTATCTTTACGTGTTTCTATTGCTCATATACCATCTCCCATAGGAATCATTTTCTCAAAGAACAGCGTTCCAATACCTTTTATCGGTGGTTTTCACAATATTTTAAAACTGAAAAAATCTAAATTTATAATAACATAAAATTTAGTATAACATTTTGAGTGTTTCCAAATACTTAGTCGTAAATCTAGATTATCTCCACTTTGGAATTATTTTTTACATTTTTATCATTTCAACATAAATGAAGAATAATATGGAAGTCTGGGCATTTACAGGGCTTTCGACCTTATGGTCGTAGGGTATTTAAGTCACGTCATTCACCATAGTATTTTGGTTCTTGGAAGAGAATATTGAAGAAGATGGGGAGATGGAATCAATATTTGAAGCATCACCTTTTTGATTTGAGATATGTTACATGATAGCGAGTCTCTCAAATTACATTATGAAAATAGAATGTTAAAATAATACTTTTATGTGATCCAAATGGTATACATACGAGTATGATATTTTCTTTTAATTGCCAATTATATAATATAAATAAGGTATCAAACGTCATGCCTAAGAATATTATCATTTTAAAAATCTGACGATGAAATCTATTCGCCGAATGGGAATAAAAAAAAAGTCCATATAAATTCATGTACTTATATTTTTGCATTACTGATCTAAAAATACATTAATATGGACATATATTGATTTCTTATGAGTTCTTTAAAAAAAGTTGAAATAAACATCTTTTTACCCTTAGTTGCACCCAACTATGCATACAGCACTAATCGATGCAATGTTTAGTTGATTGTTAATTATATGAAGGCAAGGTTATCACTCATACGCTTCAGATACCGTCCAGGGTAACACAAAATAAATATTTTGGTGAAAACACTAATATTTATTTTGACCAGCTTGGGAATCGAACCCGGGATTTTCAGCACGGTAGCTAAAAGCGCTTTGCACTAGACTAAGGCAAAAAAATATGAACATAACTTAATATAGTGTGAGATACCATAAATAAAGTGTAAAATTATCACGAAAAGGATGAATTGAAAAATATATACATATTTTGAAATTGTTGTTTGATCTGCATCCATAGTGAAGTGATTACCGTGTTTGGCTTCGATTCATATTCCGGATTCGATTCTTAGGGGGTTGAAAATAAATGTAAGTAGTTTTTATTCTCATATTTATTAAATACCACCCTGGACTGGTACAAGTAGCGCAGGACGATCACCTTGCCTTCAATCAATAAATGACTAAGTTAACACCCCACCGATACGATGCGGTGCCCTATGCACTATTAGGCGAGGTTAAGGGTAAGAAGAAGAGTTTTTCTGCCATATTAAATTAGTTTACAGTATTCGTCTATTTCCTTTTTTTTAAGGGAGGCAAATAAATTGATGTTTTCAACTTTTGTACGCACCCGTCAAAACTTTGTAACTCGAAATGAAAAACTTTTATATAAAGCTGTAATAACTATTTTTTCTTCCAATGGAAGCTTACCGCAGAAGACGTTATCTAGATACTTTAGGAGTATTTTAAATATTTTAGTGCACACCTGGGTATATCGATGTGATGTAAATTGGATATTTTTTTTCCTGTTCTCGCTTAAGGGCAACCTGTTTAAGCTTTTCCGATGTAATATGTTGAGATAATATCAAAAGCACGCGAATTCTTTGTTTTAATACTGGCTGATAAATATTTTATGAAATGCTAATTAAAAAAATATTTTGTTCAAAAGAAAATATTATTTTATACTGGCCATAAAATAAGAATCACGCAAATATCTGATAAAATAGAAGAGGGGCACAAGTCTGTAACATATTCTATAGGACTTGTGCCCCTCTTCCGTGTCACGATATATTATTATTGAAAACTCGAATTTTGATTGCTTAAAAATGATTAATTTTTCTTTAAAAATAATTCATGGAGTTCAACTCTTAAGCGTTTGAGTTGTGGTATTAGAGAAGGATAGAAATAATTATTTTTATCTCAATATATATGAAGAATACACACTCCATATGTTGTATGTATATATAAAATTGCATAAAAAGTATTCCCAATCAGTAATTTGAATAATTTATTTTAGTTATTTTATTTTATGTATGTTTCAAGAGATCTCAGATTCAATTCCAAAGTAAAATTTCATGCAAAAAAAAATTGGCGGCAAAAAAGATATTTAGCATGAAAAATTTGACATATAAGACATTGACGCTCAGCCAACATATCCAAAAAGTATTACATTTTTATTGCTAACATACCAATTTTATTACACACCCGTCCCATTCATCTGGACATAGATTAGCAAAAGAGCAAAAGAGATAAGTGAATACGTATCACATTACGGAATAGGTTTCCCATAATTTCGGATATGTATGTGGGCCTACTTCTAATGTAGGTTTTGACACAATTTACACCGACGGCAATGCCGGCGATCACCACACATTGGCAGTGCACTGGGACCATTACGAAACTGCCATTCAGTGGGTAACAATAACTCCGCCAGATGGCGATGCTGAATGTTCTCACATTTGCATAATAGCGCGTACAAATCGAAATAATAAATTCCCTTCACTCGAAACTGTTCAATTTTTCAATTCGAACTTACATATGCCTATAATATTATAGGGTGTATTCTGCTACGATTACAAATGGGTTTAAGAAGAGAACAATGTGTGAGGAAAAAAAATCAACGAAACAAATATAATTTAATTATTAATTTTAATTTTACATCGCAAAAAACAAATTTAAAAAAATCTATTGTGACAGGTGTTTCGATGCATTCCGCATTATTTTTAAACACCGTTTGATGATTTAATGACGCAAAATGCATACCTCCATTAGTGCAATTACCTCTGTAGTGCAATGGTAAGCGCGCTCGGCTACCATTTTGGAGGTCCCGGGTTCGATCCCAGAGGGGGTCTCATAAATATAAATGATTTTTTCACAATAATATTTATTCAATGTTGCCCTGGAGTGGTACCTGAAGCGGAGGGCTGATCACCTTCCTTTCGTGTGTTAACGATCAAGATAACACTGTGCTTATATGATGCAGTGCCCTATGCACCATTGGGGTGCGGATAAGAGTTCGAATGAATGCATACTTCTAAAATTTATTGATTTGGCAGGTGTACCTTGAACATAAAAAGTTTGCGGAATACTGAATTAAAGTAGGAACTACAAAAGCTAATTTTTATGTAGTTCGTGTTTCTGATTAAAAAATCTGTCAAAATAATTAATTTATGTAGCGTTTATTCAACTGGGTGAGTGGATAACATGTTTAAGGTTAAATAACTTGTCAAAATTTTATGCAATTATATCTTGAAATCATGTTTAACGCAACGTAAAATCGTAAAACGTCCACGCCAACATGATTATACGAGCCGCCTTTGCTGCATAACCATTCACGCAAATGCACTAAATATGTTGTAAATTGAGCATTCAATTTATAATTTTTTTAAGCCTCCACTCGTTTACGAGTGATTTTTGATTGGTTTAAAACTCTTTTTTAATTTAAGTTGCACTTGGTAAATATCACTGATGTGACACCTGATTCGATGCATTACGCATAATTTTCTAGCACCAAATTTTCAAATACGGTATTTGAAAATGAAGCGGAATGCATCGAAACACGTGCCATAATAGGTTTGAAGAAAAAGTGGTATTTACCGAGTAAAACTTAAATTAAAAATGAATAGATCTTACCATAAAGTAACTGCCGAATCAATCAATGAATAAAATCTTTACATTATTTTTTTAACATCTCAACATGGATGAAGAAGAATATAGAAACTTTATAAAATTAAATAACTTTGTTGTAACCACTTTTTGAATAATGAAAATAGTGGTTGTAACAAAGTTATTTAATTTTATAAAGTTTATAAAATGTGCCACAAAGTATCTGCGGAAAACATTCAAGAAAGAATATAGAAGTATAGGCATTTACAGGGCTTAAAAAATAATGTTTAAAATAAATCCTAATTCGAGATAATCCAGATTTGTGAACAAGTATTTGGATAAACTTAAAATGTTGTACAAAAGTCTTTTATTTATTCAATTTCAAAAAGTCCTCAATTAAAAACGACGTCCTACAAATGTGTATTTCTGTTCTTTATTGTCGTGAAAATGTTTAGGTGTACGGGTCACCATAATTCAGAATGTGCTATTATATTAAAAATCTGTGAAGCCCGTTATACGATATGACAGATAAACTCTCTAAGACGGACGATCGTGCGTCCAAAAAAGGAAAACAATGATGGGTTTTACCGTTACATTTTCGAAGGTTTCATTGAAAATTTGCTTGACAGAGTTGAGGTTTACGCGGGTCATGTTCGACTAAATGATGTTACCAAAGTCATCAATCATTCGGATGTGATCACAATTTCGAAACGTACTTTTGTCATGTTAACATACTTTCCTGAGAATAGTAATATACCATACGCGCATATTACTCTCTCTCTCTTTTTTTATTGATTCATTTCGATTTATTCTCTTAAAAACCACTTTGTAGTTAAGTACTTACTAACTTCTAGTGAAAAATACATACTTTTATTCAGCCAAAATTTGTTTTAGATATCTCGTTAATTGTGACTCATAATAGTGCACAACGATGTTCTTCTTATTTTGTTAATGGAAAGTTTACTTTTAAGACTTTAAAAAGATTTTATTTATTTATTTATTTATGGTTCACAAACAATGAAAAACACGCAACATGAAATAAAATACAGTGCAATACAAATTGTTTAAATTTTTTTTTATCAATTCGTTTAGAACACAACAAACACAACAAACAAGAAACAAGTAAAAATACAGGTTAAATACGAGTACATATTTAAAGAAGGCATAGAGATTAGTCATAAAAGAGTAGTTATAATAAAAAGTAACGAAATAAATAATATACAAGATAATGAATTTAATTAATTTAAGCGGCAGCCATTTTGTAAAAAAGGTAACACGATGGATTTGCCACCAAAATTCGGCCATGAGGGAATGAGATGTTGTTAACTTAAATCCCAATATCCCTCAGTTCAAACTTACCGTTTTTTTTAAGCATGCAAATGACAAACCCAAGAACATAAAATTTTTTGTTAGAAACACAGACAAAAACATTTAGAGGTCAGGTAAATTTCTGATATAAATTTTTAGAGGAAAAATATCACAATACCACGTTTTCCTTTTTGTAGATCTTTTTTATGTCTGTAGTGAAGTGGTTAGCATGTTAGTCTACTACGCTAGATGTCCTGGGTAAGGTATTGCAGAAACAAATATATTATAAACTGAAACGATTATATGTAAAAACGATGGATATGTACTTCGTCTATGTTGAGACGCCCATAATATACATATATTGATGTATCATCCATAGGATGAAAATTCCAGGGTGTGATAAAACTTACACGTTTTTAAATTTTTTTATTTATTTAATTAATAAAGTTTAAATATTTAAAAATTATTTTGCAAAAAAACCTACTTTTGACAATCTTAAAACTAGTTAAACTGTTCTCTCCAATAAAGAGTAAGCTCTTGTGCTTGGAGACGGACTTACACTTATTGTTAAGGGGTTATTCGCAAACAAAGAATTCGTTCCACCAAAGACCACCAGAGAGGTCACACGTCTGTCCACGTCCGATTTTTTTAAAGAATGTACAATATATTGGATAGTTTTTTGGAAAAGATATGGAAAACATGTTTTTAAATATATTTTAATTCCTTACCTTTCAATAACTTTTTTTTTTTCAAAACCATATATTTTTTCGAAGAAAAACTTATTATTTAAATGCGAAAACGGTGTTGTAAAAAAAATTAATTATGTTAAGACTAACCTGGATTTAGAGTAAATTAAGTTGGGACTTAACTAATACTGGGTCTTAATTGTTTATGCTTGTGAGTGATATGAACATATTTTTTATTATTGTTTTTCAGTCTATAATTAAGATAATATTTTTTTTATAAATAAGGATGATTTCAAAATTGTAATGCCGAAAATATTCGTATCCAATTCATTGCTGAGATTTTTATTACATACCTAAACAATAGAAAATTTTAGTTACACGTACAAAAAGTTACAACATTTTGAGTGTGTCCAAATACTTGTTCACAAAATCTGGATGATCTCCAATTACAGGAGTTATTTTCATATTATTTTTTGACATCTCATCAAAGAAGAAGAAGAATATGGAAGTCTGGGCATTTACGGGGCTGACGACCGTCATAAGCTGGTTTAAGTCATCACTTTACACACGTGTAACATTCACCAATTCTACCCATTATTGACAACCACACTACACAAATTCTTGGAAGTTCTGTATATACGAACCAATTTAGAAACCTTGTTCTTGAATCACTAGAACTTCACTAAGAGACATCTATTGGTGAGATGTAAATAACCAATAGATGTCTCTAGTGAAGTTCTAGTGATTCAAGGACAAGGTTTCTAAATTGGTTCATATATATAGAACTTCCAAGAATTTGAGTAGTGTGGTTGTCAATAATAGGTGGAATTGGTGAATGTTACACGTGTGTAAAGTGATCACTTAAACCAGCCGATGACGGTCGTCAGCCCCGCAAATGCCCAGAATTCCATATTCTTCTTCATCTTTGATGAGATGTCAAAAAATAATATGATAATAACTCCTGTAATTGGAGATTATCCAGATTTTGTGAACAAGTATTTGGACACACTCAAAATGTTGCTGAGATTTTTATTATATAACCTAAACAATGGAAAATTTTAGTTTCACGTACAAAAAAATATTCTCGCAAGATCTAATTGAACGTGGTAGAACCGTATCTTTCCACGTACGTAAATAATGTATTATAATGATGGACGCTAGTGCTTTTCGACTAACGGCTTCTGTGTTAGTATTATATTATACGTTGCCGTACATATATTCAAGTTACTGCGGTACTTGTTAAGTGTAATTTATCATAATGTGCACGAAAATGTCATACCATTATACAAAAAGGCGTAGGTGAAATGTAATAGCGTTAAATTTAATATTTTTTACTGTCTATATTTGGAGCAGAGTGAAAAGTTTATTTGAAAAAAATACAGAAAATAATTTTCCGTATAAGTAAATACGTTTGAAAACTATTTATAAATTTATTAAAAATGTTGGGATGTTTATTAAAAATCTATTTAACACGTTTAAAGACTTAACCCTGATTTGAGCCCAATGGTTTATAAGACATTAAATCATTTTTTCATTAATTGACTCGGCTGTCACTTTGTGGTAATACTATCCATTTTTAATTAATGTTTTACTTAGTTAATACCACTATTTCTTAAAATCTACTATGACACGTGTTTCGATGCATTCCGCATCATTTTCACACATACGGCATTTGAAAATGATGTGGAATGCATCGAAACACGTGTCACAGTAGATTTTATGAAATAGTGGTATTAACTAAGTAAAACATCAATTAAAAACATTAAATCAATTCTACGTAGTGTTTTTTAATCGTTAGTTTCACGAAGGTGAGGTGATCGGTCTTGACTTGAGTAAAAAAGTGTACTTATATCAAATACAATAAATATATATGTATATATATATATATATATATATATATATATATATATATATATATATATATATATATATATATATATACATTTATATATTTATACATATACGAGTAACTTTGCTCAACTTTGCTTTCCATGTACCCATCAATTTTCAAACTCGACCCCTTCTCTAACCTTCCCCCCTCCCCTAATGCTTTAGTTTATATTCAAACCCATAGATTGGGGAGCATTTTCCGAAACTAGTCGTTAAAAATAAATACAATACTTAAGTGTTAAAAAACAAGTATTTTCATTTACAATTCAGTATATAATTAGTCGTTCTTAGACTTCAATTAGGACTTCATAATCAAAGTAGGTGTAATATGCTGGTACGCAACCGCAACCGAGATTATTCATCATCATTATATTTCACAGCCTTCTCTACAAAGCGTTGAAACGTGTTGTTCATCAACGAAAAGTATCTTTCTTGTTATGTTGGTGTTTATTTTCCACGCTGCTCCACTGCGCAGGGCTCGAGTATGTGGCATAGTATGTTACTAATACGGGTAACTAGAATGTCGGCATTAATGATCTATTCACGTGTTCCTGACGAAGGTAACGATTTCCGCAATACGATCTTTTGTTTACAACAAACTGACATTATCCTGAGCAATCAAGATTTTTTTTTTTCGTTTGTTTGCTTGTTTTCAGAACAACCGATGCAACTACCAACAATTTCATTAACTTGTAAATACATAAGTAATGCAATATTCTCTTTATATGTATTTTATTATAATATTATTTGGCTCTGATGCATTGCGATGCCTAAAATGAAACAATTTGTTGCACTTTATTGTGCAATCAAGAATTATATTTTGTTTGCTTGCACTTTTATCGCAGTCAATTTTTGATGTACCTACATTACACACTTGAAAATTTTTGCTTAAATATAGATAAGTATAAACTAAAAGTTAGTAGCCCATATTGATTAAAGTTTCGATTGGGTTTGACTGTATTACTTTTTATTTAAGTGAAATTGAGATTTTTCTCGAATGCGCTTTTAGTAATATTAAAATCTTATGTAAATTTCCGTAAGGAGTTGCCAAAACAAACTAAGGATATTGGATACTGTATATGTACTAAATAAATTGCATCATACATTTTGTATGTAGATATATATATATATATATATATATATATATATATATATATATATATATATATATATATATATATATATATATATATATATATATATATATACATATATTTATAACAACGTAATATTAAATTTTTCAAAATAATTCCATGTTTTTTTTTATCGATTCTCGAAAATTAGTAACATTTTTTAATCTGTAATCAGAAAATTTATGATTATATTTAGGAGTAAAACTAAAAAACGTATTTTTTCGCAAAAGATATTTCCGTGTTTTTTTTTATACGTCGTTAAAATACAACAAACTACAAATACAAACTGTTACATTCCTCTGCATCGAAGAATGATCCTCAGTCGAAATAAATTTTAAATTATCTATTAAAATCAAACGATTGTTGAAAAAATTAATTAAAAATAGCAAACTATATAACACTTTAATATTCGTGTTGCAACTGCCTCTAAATAATATAAAAATTGATTTAAAATTACAAAAGCATAGAAAACAGTATATTTTTTTTAAAACTTCTCATATGTCTATATTCTTCTAAAATATTTATTTAAAAAGCTATTACTGCTTTCCATATTAGCTCATCATTCCAGTAATGGTTTCTTCTAAATCAGTGATTCTCAACGTAGGCGATTTCAGTCGCTTGGGATGCGATCGAGAATGTGGTTTGAGGGGCGAATGAATAGCTTTAGGAAATGATATTACAAATTCAAGGATAAAAATAAGGTCACCTGGAAAATTTTAAGGAAAAACCAAGGTGGTTGTCACGATACCAAAGTTTAAAACATAAAAAAAGATATTGATAGAAAACATCACTAAATCCAGAGGTGGGCAACTGAAAATACGTCTCATAAGGAGCAAAAGGTCAAAATTTTAAGGAACCTTTTATCTACTTTTGTTAAATACGTCATTAGATACTACTTGTATTTTTAATTAAATTACTTTTAACGTTAAAAAATTCATTAATGATATTCTCTCTCATAATGAAGCCGGGATTAGCAGACAAAAACAAAGAGCAGTATAGTCTATCCTTTGCTTGAGTTAGGTACTTTGTTTGCACTTCTTCAAAGGCGATATCCAGCTAATTTCAAGTTTTAATGTAACAAGCAATTGGGGATGAGTAAGGAATAATTAAGTTTAACTAGGGGCAAAATTCACGGGGATATTTTGAAGGGTGTTTGCTTTTCTACAAAAAAATAATTAAAAATTACCATTAATTAAACGTAAAAATAATCAACCCCGTCTTCATAATTTTTTTTTATTAATTAATTTTAATGTTCTGGAATTATTTAAATAAATCAACTAAAAACTGTAAGTATTCACTATATTTTCACATATCGTAGTCGTACAGGAGAAAGTGACCAACTAACAAAACATAAAATGTTCAGGAGGGCAATTAAAGTCACTTTTGCTTGGCAAGAAAATAAACATCAATGCAGTTTTTCATTTTTAACAAGTCAATATATTATACTTCCAAGTTTAAAATCGCTTTGGGATATTTTCAGGGCAATATTCAAGCTAGTAAGATATCAAATAGTTAATGATCACGTTTTTGTAAACAAATGCACTTGGTCACCTTCTCCTGTATGACTACGATTTGAGTATTTTTTAAGGAATATTTTTATATAGTGGTCCGAAACTGAAAAAAGGTATGAATTAGTGGTTAAGTAGACTCGAAATTCTACATAAAGCGCAACAATAGCCACAATACTACATCCAACTCTTTTAAACCGTAGATTCAAAGGTGAAATCACATAAGATAATATGTGATTTCACCTTTTTTTTGTGTGTGTGTTATGTGTTTTTATTTGTGATTTTTGTGTTTTTCTTTTTTTTACATGGAAACTGACAAAAATACTAAAATGTTGACAATTTTATTCTTATTTATTGGAAACTAAATTCTCTTTATCAGCAACAAAATTTGCAAGTTATTAGTCGTTGGCTCATGATAAGAACTACATCGGGGTGTGATTTCAAAGTTAGAATTGAGTTTAAAATCCTTTCAGCCTGAAACCACCCCTAAAATCCCACAGGCGTTTTCTATTTCCGGTGACCTTTTCAGGTTATTCTTTTTTGTTTACGTTTGTGCGTTCATATACACATTTAAGAAACGTTATGAATAATTTAGCGGATAACAACGTATTTGCCCAAAAGCCTTCAAAAATATTTACCTTTCATTATGCCTTGCGTTGTCATATTATAAACAACGTACTTTAACCCTTATTTTGAAAGCCGACGTCTCATAAATAAGTTATTTATGTTTTTACATATTAATGTGCGGATAAAGCAATGGTTAAAAATGCTTAATATTTCACATACAAAAAAAATTGATACGAGAATTTATTATAAAAACATCAATTAATAATATTTAAAAATAACTTACTAACTAATCATCACGTCGCTTTTCCGCAGGGGTAGGGAGATAATAGAGCGCCTTACCACCCTATCTTTGCAAAAATTCTTCGCCTCTTACACATTCATGCATCTCCTCATACATATCCGCCGATTATTTCGACTCCTGACCTGGCTGATATTTAAAAAGGTTTTTTTTTGCAATTACTTTATTCAGAGATAAATATATAAATAATATTGTTATAATCATTTCTTCTATCAATAATTTTATTCTTGAAGTCAGATTTGTGAACAAATATTTAGACTCATTCAAAACGTTGTGAATAAAAATAACTGGACAAATGATAAGTTGCACGAAAAATGGAAAAATCATGTTCTCAGGGAGTTCTTAGTATGTAAAAATAATCCTTGGTTCAGACCTTGCATAATTCAAATGAAAGGGTCTCTGCTAAATAAAACCTTTCTCAATCCAACATAGATGGCTCTTGCGAACTCATATGTACAGCGTCATTAGATTGATCATACATATATCTAAGAGTTCCAAAAAATTTAGTAGTGTGGTAGTCAACCATACGTAGAATGTAGTATTTAGCACGTGTGTAAAGTGATCACTCACCACCATATGACACGTCATAATCCCTTTTAATACCCTGACTTCCATATTCTTCTTCTTCTATATTTTTTTACTTTTATTATATTTACTATATACTTCCATATATTCCATATATTTCTTATATTCTATATACTTCCATATTCTTTTTCTGTTTTATGTGTTTACTGGTTTGCTGTTGCTGTATAGCATTTATTTTTACTTTATTGCTCTTCTCAACGTGTACATCTTATAACTGTTTATGTTTTTGTTTTCCTTATTATTTTTACTTTAGCTCTAAATTAAGTCTGCCTATTAATCATCTTAACTTTTGCTATATTTTACTCTTGCTGTTTGCTTTTAACTCATTTAAAACGTGTGAAATTTTATTGGAATGTTACAATTACCTGTTTTATTTGTTATTCATTACTGTAAATGTATTCATGTTAATGTTCTGTTAAATTTAAAAAAAAAATAAAATAAAAATAAAATAATCTATGATGAGATGCCAAAAAAATAAAAACCTAATCCTTTCTTGAATACTCCAACCTAAATGTATTTACTCGAGTGTACAATGTAAAATCATAAATTTGGATAAGCAAAGGAGACGGCTTTCCTAGTAAATTATTCGAGGGTTTATTGCTTTATTTGCGGAGTATGTCCACCTTACTTAAGCTTTCGTGAATAATTCCGTACGTCTGACATTTTTAAAACAGACTCAGAGATGCAAAGGGAATAATAGGTCATTTTCATTTCAATCAGCGGTTTTTACTTGACATTCATAAAATTTTGATTAGTCGCGAAATCCTTTGAAATTTTTCGCTTTTCAAATTAGACTGCAGACAATAAAAATGCAAATTGTACGAAGGGTAAAAGAATGAGTAAAGTATTTGAATATTTTTCTTCAAAAAGATTGTCTGGAATATAAAACCTTAATTTTTATTTTTTAATGCACTAAGGTTTTTAATATCGTATGTAGTAATATCTTGATTGCAGTTGGAGACTAAAATTACTATTGTGATAAGTGTTTCGATGCATTCAGAAGAAATATTGATATTTACCAAGGATAATTTGCATTAATTTAGAAGAGGCAAAGAATGTTTGCAAGGACAGAGTGGTGTGGCGTTCGATTCTCTCTGCCTACCCCTGCGGGGAAGCGGCGTGATGGTTAGTTAGTTAGTTAGTTAGTTTAATTTGCATTAAAAATGGATAGATTTTACCACAGTATGCCGAATCAATTAATGAAAATATCCCAAATACTAACATGTAAAATGAAAACACAGAAATATATACAATGCAGAAAGATAAACTTGGATTGTTTATTTCATGAAATGAAGTAGTGTCTAAAGCGGAGGCTTTATTTTTCATTTGAAATATTTTAAGCAGTTGATATAACGGCGGAATTCCACGTGGAATTTAGAGTATTAATACTAAACATCTTGCCACGAACAAAACAAACGTAGACTTGTGCGTACTTGTATAAAGAGCTACTTCCAAATAAGTATAACTCGAAAAGTTTCCAAAGTTCAAAATGAATGTTTAAGAAACAATTCACAACTCATGTCTTGCTAAGCTCTACATTAAAAAAACTAAGTCAATTTATTAACAGGTAACATTTTAATGTTTACTTGAAATTAAATTACTTTAACCATCCGGAGAAAACACAGTCTCCCTCTTTACATTACTTTTTACATCTCAACATTAAAAGGTTTTTCCTTTTCTAGGAATGGTTGCCCTGGATTATTTCCTGAATCAAAATACTCTTACCTTACCTTCATATAGATAAAAATCAAGATTAGGATGCATTCATCCGATGTAATAGAAGGAAGAACATAAATGAAACCAGTTTGCCTAAAGTTAAATTCAAGTTTTTTAAATCTCATTTTCATATGGTGGACGGAATGGGTGCAAGTTTTTGGCATCGTAAGGGAAGGGTAATTAACTATAACGTAACTATGAGTATTTCAATGTTTTAGAGTTAGTACATAAACCCTGATGATGACAAGGTTGTTGTCGAAACCGGTTGGAAAAATTGTACCGATAAAAAGTGGTAAACAAAGTTGTTTATTTTTAAAAATTTAAATTTAAGGCACTTAAAAAGTAATCGAAATAGTACACGAAAAAACTATAATTATTTTATATTATTTTTGACATCTCAACATTGATGGAGAAGAATATGGAAGTCTGGACAATTACAAGGCTTACGACCGTCATAGGCTAGTTAAAGTGATGACTTTACACACGTGTAACATTCACCAATTCTACCCATGATTGACAATCACTCCACTCATATTCTTGAAACTTCTAGATATATATTGAAAAAAAAGACAATATAAAATAATTACAATATATTACCTTATCCAAACTCACACATAGGATACTCAAAAGTACAAGATTTGAGTCAGGAGTCATATGTATAAGATATTTTTCAATTATCAATTAATCAAGTCACTTTATGGTAATATCTATCAAAATACGTGTAATTATACATTTTAATTACAAGTGATATTTTCGAGTAAAAACTGAATAAAAATTCGTTTGATTTTATTGAACATAATCTTTTTTGGTAATAAATCCTTTGTTAAAATATCAGTTTGAATTTGCCTATTAATGAAATAGGTCATACGAAATTCCGCAAAATAAATTCCACCTCAGTTAACCTTTCAATATATTATTTAATTTCCTTGACACAGTTTAAATCCACAAATATTTATCAATCCAATTATTTGCACAACTGAAAGCACTTTAAGGGCCTAGTTATCCAGCGAACATTGTACAGGTAAAGAGAGTGCCGCTTGTACTTCTTGCGATCGATAAATTACAGATGTAATCGAAAAAAATCGGCCGAGTCGGTCCTCTTTCGATTGTCAAAACCCAAATTTATGCCTCGGCATACACAAGATGCTAAATACCGGGAGGACATGATAAACGATATTTTTTCCGCTGGTCCTTATTAAAAAAGCAGGTAATGAATTATTCATGCCACCAAGAAATAACGGATTGAAAGCAATAAGACATATAAAAAATAAAGAAAATCTCACAAAAATAACGCGGTTTAGTTCACATTAAAATATTATGATATATACCATAAAATAACAATACTTTGATATTTTTAATTGATATTATTCATTGATCCGGCATTAACTTTGTGGAATGACATATTTATTATTTCATTGATTGATTCGGCAGTCACTTTGTGGTAAAATCTATCCATTTTTAATTAATGTTTTACTTAGCAAATACCACTATATCTTATAATCTACTGTGACACGTGTTTCGATGCATTCCGCATAATTTTCATACGGTGTTTGAAAATGATGCGGAATGCATCGAAACAAGTGTCACAGTAGATTTTAAGAAATAGTGGTATTTACTAATTGAAACATTAATTAAAAATGGATAATTTAATTGTTTGAAATATTAAACCCTTATTTAGAACCACTTAATGAGTGTTATTTCATTACACACGACTAGTATCGAAAACTACAGATGTTTTCGTTTACAGGTGAATAGTAAAACATAACTCAACTAGTTAAACACGAAACTAGTCATGTGTAATAAAATAAAACTCATGAACTGGTATTTTACAAGTGTTTAATTTTTTTATTTATGTTTTACTTGATAAATACCACTATTTCATGACATTACTATTACATTAATATAAAACGTCTTTCGATGCATCCCGCATCATTTTCAAATATTGTACTGTATTTTAAAATGATGCAGAATGCATCAAAACACATGTCACATTAGATTTTTAAAAAATTGTGGTAATTACCTGGTAAAATTGTCGGGTTGTGGTTCCCTCTTCAATCAGAGTTTATCGGTTCGAACCGACTCTATCACAATTGATAGCTTTCATTCATTTCTAATAATGAACCGCGTAGCCTCATAGAAATAGTATGAAATTGAAATATATATATATATATATATATATATATATATATATATATATATATATATATATATATATATATATATATATATATATATATATATATATATATATATATATATATATATATATATATATATATATATATATATTTATATATATTTTAAATGTAATAAAAATTCAAGTTGCATGTTCTCATTAAAATAAATCTCTGCATCTTGTTGTCAGATAATTAAAATATGTAAGAGTACTCGCCTCGCATACTTCATTAAAACACTTCGCAAGCCAGATACTAAATTGCGAGCCAATATATTCGAGTACAAGTGAAAAAAGCATACAATTAAGACGTTGGCCGTACCCCCGAGGGCTAATTGCAGACCTGTCAAGTTGACAGCTCAAACAATATAATGGCATGATTATTGTCCGAGACCCAAAGCGCTTCTCGAACCGAAAGGCTTTAATTATTACGGAAATAGAAAGTTTAATTTCTTTCAAGTGGACGCTAAGTGTGGGTTAAGTCTTGACGTGTTTTGGCACCACGTCGAGGTGTCGTCTTTAGATTAATTTTGGGAAATAATTTAAACACATCCCACACGGAGTGTAGTAATATTTTCGGTTTATCATACTTTGTAAACCACATAAATGCTTCAACTTCTTATAGTGATTATGGTTGAACCATGTGCGTGGTAATTTACTGAAAAAATAACATTGTATAATATAACACTCTCTTTATCATACATCATTCACTTTGTGTAATACCACTCAAAAACACTATTTTATGACTGACGGTTTCGGAATAATCATTCCATCATCAGGTCCTGTGTAGACTTAAGTGAAATTGCTACGGCTCCTATTTACATAAAAATATTTTTTTATTCTTTGAAAGAGAGAGAAAGAGTGTTAAGGAGAATGTTATATTACAACACCACATAGAAAACAACGCGCTTTTTATATACACCATACTTTTATCGCTTATTATGAAATAATTAAACTGATGAAAAATTAAGAGGTTAAACTACTATTTAACTTTTTTTTAGAGTTTCAGTTTTTGGACCCATATACTTAAAAATCAATTTAAACGCAACCCTATTCATTTTATTTATCGAAATTTTGGGTGTTTTGTTTTTTTTTCGATTACATGAAAAAAAATCGTGATACTCTACGAAAATGGTAATATAACGTTGTGTTATTTCACTGCCAATGTTTTAAAAATCAAATTGAACACCTTTTATTTTCTGTGAATTGAATGAAATCAACTGGGAGTAAGGCGATTATCTTGATATCTTGAATAAATCGTCATTTAACTCAGTTATATTGGGATTTTTATCTAAAGAATAATCCTTAGGGTATGCTCTTTAAGTGAAATCGTTTAGTATGATAAGAGATTTTCGTGGAAACAAACAACAAAATATTTAAAAAATACAATAAGATGTTAGAAGAATTAAAATTGAAATATATGACAACAAAAAGCTTTTAAGCTGCAGGCATATATGCATGTAAGCGTAACGGTAATTAATACATCTTTTTCTGACCAACAAAACGTATTTATTTACAATTTAACGTATCAGTTAGTATTTTTCGTAGATGAGAACATCTGTAGCTGTTAAAACTAGTCGTGTTTACACCAATAAACACAAAAAAGTGGTCTTATACAATCGTTTCTCATTAATTTAAAACAAAAACGTCATCAACATTATTAAAGGTGTCTAAACTTAATATGAAACATCTATCGTTCCTCTTAGGATATGCAATTTCGATAATGCAGAGGATCTTTTTCCTTCATTTTGGATAGGAAACGTAATGACAGAATTCAACATGGCGTTCACAAACCATTTACATTTTGTATTTAATATGATAAATTATTATCTTTCCCTTGTAATGTTTACGAATAATTGACACATTTGACAAAAAAATCGTTTCATTTATAGCCTGCGGATAATTCACAGCATATGGATGAATAATGCTTTTTTTAAGTGCCCCCAATGCTGAATGTTTGATTGGTTAGGTGTGAATAAGGTTTATCGTTGGAAATAATATATATGTGTGTGTCTTTTCAAGTGGAATATGTGGAGGAATGTTTCGATTGAGAATGAGAAGCGGTGCGCACATGTGGTAGGAACGTATGACCAACTCGAGATAAGAAAAGAAGGCATTATTAAGAGGTGAGCATTAAAACTGTAAAACGCGAATCATCGGAAATATAAAGAAAATTGAATAATTTGTATTCAGTTTGTTACGTTAAAAATGTATTCTAGCAGTAGCTGTGACCAAAAGTTAAGAAAATATGATTCGAAGACATAACTAAGGTGACATTGCTTTGGTGACAGAATGACCTACAACTCGAGGTAGGTCTACAAAGACGATAAGTTGGGATGGAGCCAGAAAGAAGAAAAGCTGTGAAACAAAAATTAGAATTGCAGAAATAATACAAAACTCAGGTTTTTCTACAAAATTTTACACGCGAATATTTTTTCTGGGACAATTATTAAGAAAACCTAAATAATTAATCATTGCGCTATTTCTTCGCAGGGGTAGGCAGAGGGAATGGAATACTACACCGATATGTCTTCACAAACAATCTTCACCACTTCCACATTCATGCACTCCTCCTCATACATACTCGCTGATTATTCCGACTTTTGATTTTACCACTTTCAAGTGTTAAGAAAGCTTCAATTTATTGAAACTTATCAAACACAATCGAATCGGTATAAAAATGCCATATTCGTTAGAATTATACGTCTAAACTTGAAGCTAAAGTCATCAGTATGTGGTTAAAGGGTTTGTAATACCTCATCAGCAAATAAAAACACTTGTTCTTTACCACTTGAGTTTATTTTATGATGACTTGTTCCGGAATCTGTGCTTCCACCTTCAGGTCTAAATGTAAACTTAACCTCATCAGCAATGTTGTAATGTTGAATGCATACCGTTATTTTTTTGTTAATATTCTATAGTAAATAAATTATTTATTTATTTATTTAAACTTTATGTACATAAAATAAATAAGTACGTTGGCGGGCTTATTGCTAAAAAACAATATCCTCCAACCAACCTTAACAGACTAATGATATTGATCAAAACGTTTGATACCATATTTAGCTGTTTGCAATCAGAGGGTAGATAGTACTTGAGCATTAAAAAAACATAAATTACAAATTAACATGTAAAAAAGCATAAATTACAAAAGATGACAATAAGGAGGGCAAAGGAAAAACGTAGTATAAGGAAGGAGGTAGAGGGAAAAACTAAGGGAGGAGGATTGATGGACAGTTGGGATTCAAATGATAAATAGGAATGTCTCAAACGGTTCTTAAAAGTTACTAGAGAAGGTGCATTTTTAAGAATAATAATAATAAATACTCATAAAGATTTATCTAACTCGAAAAAATGCCTAATTGCTGAAATATAATTTCGTTTGAAGGGTTAAACAAATATCGTAAATTGACCAATATTTTTTTACGGAAATATTTAATTTGGACTCCCTTCTTGAAGCTGCTGCAACTCTTTTACTAGCAAAAGATACGTAACGTGTACCCATACCTATGTACATATATTACGTACATATATATACTGACATCTACTATGTAGCCAGGAAAACGAGTAATGCGTCGGTATATGTAATTAGGTAAGTTGTTTTCTCTATATTATTGTGAGATTCATTTTGAAAGTGCAGAAAGTATAATTAAAATGTGAGAAAAGAGGAAAAAAGAAAGGAACATACGTTAAGAAACTTTTTATAATACCTTAATGATAATTTCCATATTTAAGATTTTTTCTAGAAGTATATATGTACATATATACATACAAAACTAATATATTCCTACAATTTCAGTAATTTGGTTGTTGAATTAGTGTTTACTTTAAAGAGCTCAATATTCTGTTTTAAAATATAATGAAATTTTATTTTTAAGCGTGCATAGTAAGGATATTGTGTATAATATTCTAAGGGCAGTATTTAAAAAAAAATCCACTCCCCATGATGTAGGTTTGTAATTACAAAATCAAGCTTTATGGCAAGATTAACGCAAAAATTTAATACGCTAATTTAAGCTTAAATACGGCTTTACGACTGTTTAGACACAATTTTAAAATTCCATAGAAAGGCGAAACAAAGTCTTATTTTGATTTATAAAAAGAACTACCTAAAAATTTCTTTAGAAAAATAAATTTGAAAAATCGAAAAACGACAGAAGAAAGTACATTAGTACTTTTTAGTTGTTATTTTTTCCTGTACAATCAAGTATTTTTTTACCGATGGGCTTGCTTTTTTCATTAAAAAATATATTTTTTAAAGTAAGTATGAAAGTAAAAAATTGAGTTCAAAAAGTAAATTTAGTAACTGGAAAAGTTTAAATTTCAACAAAGATATTATATCATGTCAAGTCAAGAAGAAAAACTTTTAACATGCCCTCTTTGAATAAAAAAAAACATGTGTCAATTCGAATGTAAATATTTCTCCATTTTTGTCAAATATATTCATTACTTTCCCGACATGATATACACACGTTTGCTCGTATATTCCCCGGAGTCAGAAATAATTATCCGACATAAATGTACGTATCTCTAAATGTACGATAGGCGAGTAGAGTATTATTCTTCGAAACGTACGGGCGAGAGAACAGATTTGCATGGGCAAATCGAAAACATACGTCATTATGCGGCGCGCAGTCTGACTCGAATACATTGTCGAGAAAAAGCGATGCCAAGCAGTCTGGAAAACCGTTCGGACGACCTCGTAGCGAGACGCAAGCTTTCGCTCGCCAGTTACTAGCAAGACTCGCCACGTAGCAAAAAGCTCTCGATCTTTATCAATTCATCGCTAATGCTTTATTGCGCTTTCACCTTTTGCCGTGCTGGGAAATCATTTTGCAGATTCTGAAATAATCCAACGCTACGTGATCCGAATAGAGTTCAAGAGTGATCAGTATACTGAAACTTCAGAGTGAATTTTGCACGTTTGAAAAGTTCGTGAAAGTTTTCGCATATTAATATACGTAAATTTAATTAAATATTACTTATAAAATTAAACGAGATGTAATTCATTAAGTTTAGTATGTACATAGAATATTTTCAAGTTAAAGGACAATTAAATTGATTTTCTAGGGATGGAAAGATTACTAAACATGTAGAATGGAGAAAGAACGCTGGGAACAGAGTAAATGGTGCAATGAAATCAGTAAAAACATTATAGCTTAGTGCAACACTATACTTAATAACGAAACTAAGTATACAATATCTATTCATAAATGGATAATGGAGGTGGATCGATCTGAAATAGATCGCATCATTCGACATGTATTTAATTTCATGTGAAAAACAATTTTCTTTTAATACACTTTTATAAATGTATTGTAAAATGTGCCCTCAGCACGGGAAAACCCAGTGAGGGCATATTATTTTAAATGGTGATTTGTAATTATGTGTTTCATGAAAAATAAATAAATAAATAAATTTATACCATGCACTTTTTAGTTACGATCTATCTGATAATGGTAATAAAACGATTCAAATATAACTTATTATAAATTTTAAAAAGCGGAGAAACTAAAAAATATTTCTACCTTTTTTTACAAAAAATGTTGGTAATGTTAGTATTAACTACTCACTGAGATTTTTGCTTACCGGTTTCGAGACGTTCTCGTTTATTCGTCAGGACAAGATTTTTGTAAAAAAAAAACTAACCACAGAGTAAATGCTTTAAATATTAAACGTATAAATAATGATAAATGTTTTTGATAAACTCATTGATAAATATAAAAATAAACAGTAATTAATTACAAATAAGGTGACTTCATTCATTCATTCGAACCCTTATCCGCACCCCAATGGTGCATAGGGCACTGCATCATATAAATGCAGTGTTGTCTTGATCGTTAACACACGAAGGAAAGGTGATCAGCCCACCGCTTCAGGTACCAGTCCAGGGTAATATTGAATAAATATTATAGTGAAAAAATCACTTTAATTTATTAGACCCCCCTCTGGGAATCAAACCCTCCAGAACGGTAGCCGAGCGCGCTGACCATTACACTATGGAGGCGGACAAAACTATTATTGACTTCACTGATAGTTATTTCAAAGGAATGAACTTAATTAATTTATTATATATTTATGATATACATATGTATATGATTTGTTAACACATAGCAGCAAGGTCACGTAGAAGTCTTGCTCCCTAGATTCCGTAACGGAATTCCTTTTTCTGTTATTTAGTTCGGATGCCTTCACACCCCGGTTTAATGAGTGTGCATTATTTTGCACTAACTGCACTGCGGTAAGCCGAGACGGTGAACTCCTTTGATCCGCAGCTAAACAACACTATTAGCTGCATACACCAACGTTTAGTGCACAGCTGGCCTGTAAATAATTATCGATCAATTTATTGCATTGCTGTTCTCTGCGTTCATTGGCTAACACAGAAAGCAAACAATTTACGTAAGGTACAGTAATGAATTTTTCAAATACTAAAATATATTTCCAACATTTTGAGTGTGTCCAAATACTTGTTCACAAAATCTGGATTATCTCCAATTACAGGAGTTATTTTCATATTATTTTTTGACATCTCATCAAAGATGAAAAAGAATATGGAAGTCTGGGCATTTACGGGGCTTACGACCGTCATAGGCTGGTTTAAGTGATCACTTTACACACGTGTAACATTCACCAATTCTACCCATTATTGACAACCACACTACTCAAATTCTAAGAAATTAATTAAATTAATTTTAATATAAGAGTTTCTGCTTAATAAAAAGCTTCTTTACATCTCACCAATAGATGTCTCTAGTGAAGTTCTAGTGATTCATGAACAAGGTTTCTAAATTGGTTCATATATTGTATATAGAACTTCCAAGAATTTGAGTAGTGTGGTTGTCAATAATGGGTAGAATTGGTGAATGTTACACGTGTGTAAAGTGATCACTTAAACCAGCCTATGACGGTCGTAAGCCCCGTAAATGCCCAGACTTCCATATTCTTCTTCATCTTTGATGAGATGTCAAAAAATAATATGAAAATATATTTCATTGACAAAAAAAAGCAAGCTCAGTAAAAAAAAAATACTGATTTTTTCAGGCATCTTGTAGTATGTAAAATAATTTGGGAAGGATCATATATGCATTTAAAAATAAAATGGTCTTCTTCTGTGTTTCTATTTTTTTTAATTGTGTGAATTAATAATAAAATGGGAGAGAAGAAATATTACTGAAATAAAAATTAATTAATTTTCAAGCAATTAAAACAAATATGTCTGCTTCAGGATTTAATTACAATCTGGAAAAAAGCAGTTAAATAAATAATTGTATCAGTGACGTTGAAAAAAACTGGCCTTTCTTTGTGTGAAAATGACATATAAAAACGTTTTTTTAATACTGGCGAAAATATTGTAATTAATAATAATTTTGAAGGCTTTAGTATTCGCTATTTTGTAAAATACTACTCCAGGAACGTTTTACTGCGTTTTTTTTTTATTATTTTTATTTTTATTATTTCATTATACACAAATGCTGGGTCAAAAAATGATGTATTTAAATTTCGATCAGTTAAAAGTATAGTACCTGCTTAAACAGGAAGAGATAAAAGAAGTAATAATGCTGTAATCAATAGATACTCAGGATCCGTATTAAGTATTGAATTATATATAAGTAGACAAATATTAAACTCTCGTTTATTCTAAGTGTAACCAGTGCAGTTAGTGAAGTATTGGAGTGATGTGACTGAATTTGAAATTTTCAATAATCAGTCTCCTTGAAGATAACTTCACTAAGGAAGCTAGTTTTTCAACTGTGATTGACGTTTTTTTATGATTACATCCAAAAAAACTGAGTATGAAGCGGAAAAGAAGATTTCAAAACGACCTTCATGGAATGTACGACAGAGGAAGAAACGAATTATGATTGAACCGTTCGTACTTGAAATATTAGACACCCGTCATTTCTCTATTCTACTACCAGTTTATTGATCAACACGACATGCACAATTCTGTTTAGCTTCATGTAAAAAATACAGGGTCATCGAAAAATAATGCCAACATTTAAAACGAATTTGAGCATCAAAATCCTTTATGTTAAACGAGTAATTCTATCACTGAACGCTAGCTGGTAAACGTATGTTTTGTTTTGAGGGCAACGTAAGCTTGATATGCAAACGCAAAGTACGCGGTGCATTGAACGCACGCTTTCCCAAAAGCTGGATTGGTAGAGGAGCCCCCATTGTCTGGCCTCCAAGAAGTCCTGACCTTACCCCTTTGATTTTTTTCTGGGAGTATATTAAAACATTGTGTACGCAGAAAAAATTCTGGATTTGGATCACCTGCGGGAGTGAATTTCTGCCGCTATCTTGATAGTTACTCCTAAAATGATTGTACGTAGTTTGGAAAAAATCGACATCTGCAGAACGACGAAAATTTTACACACCAAATTGTTTAAAATCCTTTTCCGCACATTTTAAGATCAAACCCATTGAATTACCTTTAAAAGTTTTTTTTGACAGTTATTTTAAATATTGGCATTATTTTTCGATGACCTGTTGTGTAACGTAAGACATCCAATTTGACCTATCGGAATGCGAACTTGTGCCCATATGCACATGTACTCCCATACACACGATGCGCACACAACAAAATAACATATACGAGCGTCATTATAAGGACATGTAATATGGAAAATGCAATAATGTACGAGTCCTTTAAGGAATACTGTAGCTGCTTGGAAAAAAACATCGTTGCAACAAACGAATAACATATATCCATAAAAAGAATCTTACGAATAACATATACCGATTAGAAATAACTGCTGGAAATTTTATATTTCAGAGAACACAGGATTTCCCCATACAAATGGGCAGTAGAAGGAGTTGCCAACCAACGGTTCCAGATTTACCCATTTATTGTTAAAATGTACATACAAACATCCATTCCTATAATAAAATTATACAAAATCCTATCATAATCAGCTGGATATTTAATTGTTTGGTGCTTGTTGAATTATTGGATATTTATTTGTTTGGCGCTCATTTGTTGAATTGGTATTCATTTGTTTGTCCCTTATTTGCTGAAAGGTCTTGCTGGCGCTAACTTGATGGGGTATTTAATTATTTGTCGCTCATTTGTTGAATGACTGGGTATTCATTTTTCGCTCATTTGTTGAATGACTGGACATTCATTTGTCGCTCATTTGTTGAATTATCGGGTATCCGTTTGATTGCTGCGAATGCCAGCCACCAGTCTCCGGCGATCGCGTCCCCCCTTGAATGACAACTGAATGTGCGCAGAGTCCGCAATCCTGCGACCAGTCGAGCGGGAAAGGAAGCTGTCGTTTTTTTTCCCGCGTCTTGTTTTTCCCGCCATTTGCGCACGACAGGAAACAATGAACCGCGCTCTGGGCAGGTAGGTACCCGCATATTGCACATTGCACATCGAGTCCTGTCGAGTCGGATGACAAAGAACGAAAAACAGCAACATGTAACCGCTTCGGAATATCAATGACTCACGACGGAGCGCATAAATTTGTTATGAATATTTTGCCGCAGAGCCTGCAATCATGCGTCAAACTATTCGTACTATCTGTGTTAAGTGGCAATTTGCCTTTTCGACGGCGCGCCGTGACGTCAATATTATTTATTCATTACAATTTTCAAACGACAATCATACCAAAATTGTCGCAAAACATAATTTTTCATTTAACATTTTGAGTATGTCCCAATACTTGTTCACAAATCTGGATTATCTCCAATTATATTTCAAATTATTTTTTGACATCTCATTAAAAAACAATTTAAATAAAATTGGTTCATATAAATAGAACTTCCAAGAATTTGAGAAGTGGGGTTGTCAATAATGGGTAGAATTGGTAAATGTTACAAGTGTGTAAAGTGATCACTTAAACCAGCCTATGACGGTCGTCAGCCCCGTAAATGCCCAGACTTCCATATTCTCCTTCATCTTTGATGAGATGTCAAAAAATAATAATTTTTCATAATCACAAAAATAAAACGTTACCCCTGATTACAAACATTGATTATAGCTAATATGCGGTAAGTCCAACATTTTGTGTAGTCTGAATGACTTAATAAACAAAAAAATAAGTGATTTTAATAAAAATTAAGTCACACTGAAACTAAAATTGTTATTAATAAAATATAACTGGTCAAATTATAAGCTGCACATTAAAAAATGATTTCATTTCCACTTCCTTATTTTGACCATAGATGGTGCCGATGAAGAAGCATGCTCCAAATGTTTGGAATTGAAGCAAAAATATAACTCCCGAAATTTCAGTAGTGTGGTTATCAATAATGGCTAGAAAGGTGAATGTTACACGTGTATCACTTAAACTAACTTATAACCGGTCGTAAGCCCTGTAAACGCCAAAATATATATTCTTCCTTATCCAGGCTAAGATATCGATCAAATAAAAATCTTAGTAGGAGATTTCAAAACACATTGTTATTAGTCCACAATTAATATTTTGAGGTATTTTTTACCACAAAAAGAAAAAAAAACAACAATATTTTCTCTATCTTATGGTATACAGAACATGAAAAAATTTATATTGAGGCAGTCTTATCATGATCAAAAAATAAACAATCATATGTACATAAAGTTTGATAATGTCTTAATAATGAATTCGATAATGTCTTGATAAGACGAAACGCGTCACATTATCATTGTCTGTCCGCCTCCGTGGTGAAATGGTCAGCGTGTTTAGCTACCGTGCCGGAGGTCCCGGGTTCGATTCCCAGAGGGGGGGGTGAAAATAAATATTAGTGATTTTACACTGTAATATTTATTTAATATTACCCTGGACTGGTTCCTGAAGCGCAAGAGTGATCACCTTGCCTTCATGTAAGTAATGATCAAGATAACACTGCGTCGATTCGATGCAGTGCCCTATGCACCATTGGGTGAGGATAAGGGTTATAAGTATGAATTAAAATAAAAGTGGCATTCTATCCAAAAAATAAAATATTTTTTTTTGGATACATTACCCAAAAAAATCAAAATGGAATTCTACCAACGAACAGCATTTACAATGATAATAAATATTTTTTTGTTTTTGTTTAATCTTTACCAGTTGTTATTAAATCAATGCATAAAATATATACCCCACTAAATTATAATTAAACCAATGGTTGTGCATTTTAAACGCGCTCAAATCGATAAGTTTGTGTGCACTCAATAAAATATGACGATACTGAAGCCGGTTTTTGTCATTTTTTCCGCCTCGAGCGCATTCGTGTCAGCGAGACGGTGGCGTACCCTTATTTGGTTAGCGATCAGTGAGTTCTTACGATCATTATATCGAATCACCTGCGAATTAATAAATAATAATAAATAAATAAGTAAAAAAATGCAGCAAAACGGGTCCCGATGACCATAGGCTATATGCGATATTATAATCAATATTTACACGGAACAAAAATTACAAAATTGCGAGTAAAAAACACTCGATTTTTATCGACAGAACTGTGAGATTGAACATGGTGGTATTGCATTCAGCAGACCTTATAAGGAATGGTATATGCATTTATTATATTGGTACCTTGAAGAGTGGTCTTTAAAAAGACCGATTAAAGTGTTTATCGCTTCCAGTCAGTTGAATGAATCTAATAATATAATCATATATTTTTCTTACTAATAATAATAATAATAATAAAAAAACCCTTATCCGCACCCTAATGGTGCATAGGGCACTGCTTCATATGAACACAGTTTTATCTTGATCGTTTACACACGAAGGAAAGGTGATCAGCCCTCCGCTTCAGGTACCAGTCCAGGGTAATATTGAATAAATATTACAGTGAAAAAATCACTTATATTTATTTGACTCCCCTGGGAATCGAACCCGGGACCTCCAGAACGGTAGCCGAGCGTGCTGACCATTAGACTACAGAGGCGGACGAAATTTCTTACTTTCAAACTATAAATAACTTTCAAACTTTCATAAATTGTTTCGCCATAGAAGTTATGAAGCTATGTTACAGGTGCCTAAACTTCAGATAATTTTTTTATTTGACACAATATGAAAGAGCTTTTAACTTGGCATATAATTCCAGAGCTTATAACTTGGCATTTGGCTGTCTTATATGATCACTTTATACACTTGTATTCCATTTTTGTACACCATTCCGCCCATTATTGAAAATCCACATAAGTATAACAATATTTGGAACTTGTATATATGCAATGGTCTTGGATCTTTTTCACATATGGGTTATAATTCAAAAGATATTAAAGTATGTCTGATTATGGCGCTACTAGTTGAAAAATTTGTGATATATATATATATATATATATATATATATATATATATATATATATATATATATATATATATATATATATATATATATATATATATATATATATATATATATATACTCATACTAACCAGAAATAGTTTACTATGAACAGTTGACGTTGACGCCTTTTTACATGGTTGTTTTAAATTGGTATTCAAATTCACCCATTCTTTCCTATTACATACAATAAATTCTATAAATGATTTTTTTCCAGTTTGAAACTTGTATATATGCAATGATCTTAGATCCCTTTCTCATGTGAGTAGTATTTCAATAGATTAAGAAATGCTAAAATAAAGATAAAATAAACAAATAATAAATGAACACGAACAATATAAATTCAAAAACGCGAGCGAAAACATAGAATATTAAACTGGCAAATAATAGTTGATGATGCGAGTTGTTTAGTGTAAGGCACCGTGTTAGGCAGGCCTGGCCAACCTAAATTGCACCCTGGGCCGCATCGTGTTCTAATATTTTCCTAAGGGCCACGTACGGACTGTAATAATTAAAAAAAAATCACAACGAATTTCATACTAATTGATTTTTTAAATTTTCAATAACTTGAATGCAGAGATAATTAGAAAGTACAATCAGGGTAATTGTGAAAAAGAAACATTACTACGACCATATGTGAGAAGAAAGCACACATTGAACCAACAAAAAATGTACTGCTACTACTACTACTACTACTACTACCATCACGCCGTAGAGAGGATGGAACGTCACACTTTTCTGTCCTGACATACGCTCCTCGCCTCCTTCATATCCGTACATCTTGTCATACATGCCATCCGATTACGCAGACTTTTGACACCGCCAGATTTTAGGTTCTGATTGATCTGATCGTGCCAAGTCTTTTCGGTCGTCCTCGTTCTGTTTTCCCGCTCACATTCGCCACATATATTTTCTTAGTCATTCTCTCGTTATCCATTCGCTCTACATGTCCATACCACCGTAAAGAACTCTTACTAGTCAACAAAAAATGTATCTGTATAGTAATTTACACTTATCAATTGAAGCAAAAAAAATAATATTAATAAGGACACATAATTCATACTTATAAATCAATATAACTTATAAAAAACAATATCCATGGCCACTTAGTGCGAGATTTGAGTTTTTTTTCACCAGAATATATGCATTTCATGTAATTTCAGAAACTTGATTAGTTTTAATAACGTAAATATGATATAAAATACATTCAGAAGGATCCGATATTTAAAAAAATATTTTCGTCATACATGACCACGGGCCGCAGGTTGGCCACCCATGGTGTTAGGCGACATAAGGCACACGGCCCGGGGAGTGTCCCGAGACGAAGATTGATGGTAGGACGGATGAAAGTTGTTTTCTAATGGAATATGAAATGTGAAATATTTTATTTAAACATCCACCTCGTTAGGGAAGGAAATAAAGTTAGGTTTTCTAGTCGTTTCGCGGAGGCGTCAGAGCGGCTAACATGAACCCGTTGGACGAGAATTATTATTTAAAAAAGAAATTAAACTCTTAAATAATACCACTTAATGAGTCTTATTTCATTACGCATGACTAGTTTCGAAAACTAACAAACGTTTTCATCTACAAGTGAAAAGTAAAACTAACCTGCAAAAATTATTTAGGTACATATATTATATACATTGTAGTCATACAGGAGAAAGTGACCAAAAGCATTTTTTACAAACACGTGATCATTGACTATTTGATATCTTACTAGCTTAATACTGCCCTGAAAAAAATCCCAAAGGATTTTAAACTTGGAAGTGTAATATATTGAATTGTTAGAAATGACTAACTGCATTGATGTTTATTTTCTTGCCAAGCAAAAGTGACTTAATTGGCCCTCCTGAACATTTGACGTTTTGGTAGTTGGTCACTTTCTCCTGTACGACTACGATATACAGGTCGATAGGGTAGTAATAAATAGAGGGTAGAGGGAGATTAAGGAACGGGACATTTTGTAAAAGGGAACATGGATAATAATGGTGACGCATTTTGAAATAGCATATTATTAACTAACGTTTTATCAATTATTAACAACATTTTGAGTGCGTCCAAATACTAGTTCACAAAATCTGGATTATCTCAAATTATAGGAGTTATTTTCATATTATTTTTTGACATCTCATCAAAGATGAAGAAGAATATGGAAGTATGGGCATTTACGGGGCTGACGACCGTCATAGGCTGGTTTAAGCGATTAATTTACACTCGTGTAACATTCGCAAATTCTACCCATTATTGACAACCACACTACTCAAATTCTTGGAAGTTCTATAAATATGAACCAATTTCAAAACGCTGTTCTTGAATCTTTAGAACTTCACTAGAGACATCTATTGGTGAGATGAAAAGAAGCTTTTAATTGAGCAGAAACACTTTTATGTGAGGTCTGAATCCTGGATTATAATCTCGTACATGAGAAACGCCAGAAAATATCATTTTCATTTTTATTTTATAAAATTGTTTTACAGTTCTTTTTTTCACTAACTAGATTCACATGCCCAAAAAATCTCAACAAACCTTTTACAATTTTATCAGATGCTTATCTTAGCCTTGCATTATTTTATCAAATCACGATATAGATATCATGTCAACATTTTTTTAAAACTCTTTTATATGCATATCGATAAAATGCATAAATGAAAACACGTATCAGTTGATAAAATCATTTTAATAAAACAAATATCATGCGATGATTCATTGTTCAATACGTGCGGTTGTTATTTTATTGAGCGACCACCAACGAACCAACGCGCGGCGAAATAAATTTAAAGAAATAATTAAAAGATACAAACACACAAGTGAATATATATGTCATATCATTTTTTTAAATTTTACCTTTGTACAGTGTGGTAAAAAATTATTCACTTAAAAAAATAGCATTAATTCGTCAACAATATACATACAAATATGTAATTTAATACATTTAAAAAATTAAATTATAAACATAATTATATTTTTTTTGCAGAAACCCACCAAGCTACCTTGTGCGTCTTGTCGGTTGAGTTCTTTTAAGATACGTTTTTTTTTAAATTTTTTGTTTTTACATATTTTAACCTAACATACACAAAAAAAAATTTTTTTTTTAAATTTTAAACTATTTTACAATTTTCATAGAATTCTATCAGAAGATGTTGTAATTTTTGCAAACGGCGTCGTATGTCAATAATATTTGACATTTGTAAACTAGAAAGCTGTATTATAAAAATAAATTAAAATGGCACAAAACAAATCATCCAATTTAGTTTTTCAATTACTTTTTTACTAAATAAAATAAAAAGATTTAGAGAAATGAAAATATTCATTTGGACCTTTACAATTTTTTCTGTTAAGTGGAAAAGATGAAATCCGTCGAGTGGCTGCCGCCAGTGTTGATACACATTTGTGTCCTTTTTTATCAATCTTTGTGTATTGTAGCTGTCTAGTTTACTAATGTCAAAAATGAAAAATGTCGGGTTGTGGTCCCGTGGTTAGTGTCGCGGACTCTTAAGTCAGAGTTTCTCGATTCGAACCCAATCTACCACAATTTGATACCTATTTCTAACAATGAGCCGCTCAGGCTCACAGAAATAGTATGAAATGGAAATTAATGTGTAAATAATAAAAACACAAATATTTATCTTTTTAAATGAAGATTTTTTTAAAATTATGATTGACGTACAACGCCATTTGCAAAAATAACAACACCTTATGATAGGGTGATTGATTTTGCCCCAACCTGTATGTCACGTACATAAACATCCACAGAGAATAATTCCGCGAGAATCGATTAATTATTCAGCACAAAAAAAAAACATGTGGGCATGTTCATATCGCTTACTCCTTTCAAGAACGTCATAAATCAAAAATCGTCAATTTTCAGTTGTGCATGTTTTCGGAATGCCCAAAAAATGTACTGTATCCCAGCAAAAGAGGAATATTTTTAACTTAATATTTACCCGCTACAGGGCAGAAAGTGTTGTTTTTGCATTTTGAAGAAAAGGTATTGTTTCATTTAAAAAAATATATATATATAATATTTTTCAAATGGAGAAAAAACCTTCAGGTTTTACCTAAAAAGATGTGTTGCATAGTAAAAAGTTCAATAAGTGGCTTGACATTTATTTTTAATATATTGTGTTATATTTTTAAACTTTAAAAACGCTCTCCTGAAAAATCAAGTTTTTTGATTTATGATGTTCTTGAAAGGAGTGAGCGATATGTAATATGAAGCAAAATTTATGGAACGTCGATATCCGCATACTTTCAAGAAATAAGAATTAGCAATAACTCCGTAAAAGAGCAGAACTCCCAAGTGGAGAAAACATGAAAAATGTGAAGACCGTCCTTTACAATACGAAAAAGACGCATGAAATAAATAAATCACCCAGAGAATTTATATACCTACACTTTTTACGCTAAAACTTTTGATTAAGAATTCCTAGAAGTTATAAGTACGATTTCTAAGAAATACGAATAATTCACGATAAATGCTATTTTGTATTTTAATTACACTGTATATGTATGATAAATGAAATTAGCTAAGGTCAAACGGAAACATTTTTATTTTATGAATTAATTTTTTGTATGGACGCGAAGCATGGAGTTGGCGAAAGAAGGATGAAAGCAGACTGAATGCTGTCGAAAAGTGATCCCTCAGACGAATGTGTGGCAAAACGACGTGTGATAGATGTTCGAATGATGAAATAAGGTAAGAATGCTAGGCTGAGATAAGCATTATCGATACAATTATGAAAATTGTGTAGAGATGGTTTGGACATGTGGAACGTATGAGTGAGGAAAGAACGGTTAAACAAATTTATGGTGTGGCGTTTGATTCTCTCTGCCTACCCCTGCGGAGAAGCGGCGTGATGGTTAGTTAGTTAATTTTTAAATCAAACACAGATATTTTGTTCTACTAAGTTATGTTTTATTAAAAACACATAAAAATTTATATTGTGTCAATTGTTTCGCCTAGGTACGGCATTTTCAAACGAATGTGTCACAAGTGAAATATGAATGATGAGAAGAGTAAATATTTTTTTATCTTAATATAACTCCAGATTAATTGAAATATCGCTCACTCCCTTCAAGAACGTTATAAATAAAAAAAAACTTGATTTTTGAAAAGAACGATTTTGAAGTTTAATAATATAATACAATGTTTAAAAATAAATATCAAGCCACTTTTTGAACTTTTTATTGTGCAATAGATCTTTTTAGGTAAGACCTGAATGTTTATTCTCCATTTGAAAAATATTTAGTGTAGGTATTTAAAAAAAATAGTTAAAAAACACTTTTTCTACAAAATGCAAAAACAACACTTTCTTAAATATTAATTTTTAATTAATGTTTTACTTAGTTAATACCACTGTTTCTTAAAATCTACTGTGAAACGTGTTTCGATGTATTCCGCATCATTTTCAAACACCGCATATTTCATACGGTGTTTGAAAATGATGCGGAATGCATCGAAACACGTGTCACAGTAGATTTTAAGAAATAGTGGTATTTACTAAGTAAAACATTAATTAAAAATTGATAGATTTTACCACAAAGTGACTGCCGAATCAATTAAGGTAAATATTTTGTTAAAAATATGCCTCTTTTGCTGGGATACAGTACATTTTCTAGGCATTCCAAAAAACATGCACAACTGAAAATTCACGATTTTTGATTTATGACGTTGTTGAAAGGAGTGAGCGATATTTCCGCGTATTTGGAGTATCCGTTGTCAAATTAAATCTGATATAATGATAATAGCAGTTTAAAACCTAAGAAACTTTCTTTACGGTGTTCAATTGCACAAAAAATATCATGTGAGAATATTAATATAAAACGTATAAATCATGAATTATTTATAGAGGCTAGAAAGTGTTTTAATGAGGTGTTAATAATAATCTGTCGGCGTTCCGATTAAGATATATGGCCAGATGGTGTTGGATAACACTGGCTATTTTCACATTAAACGTGAGAAAAAAGCTCCACTGAATTAATAAGTAATTCATCATCCTTATACGGTTACGTTCTGTATGAAATACGTTAGCACCGCAGTGCACAAATACCGCGAATTTCGTATGCGACTAAACGAATACAAACGTTCAGATTGCAAAACCATAAATGACATACAAATACAATGTTTCAAATAATGTTTAAAACGACTCGCATCAAACGCCAAACCGATTTTTAACATAGAAATTAATCATCATAATACGCGAGGACATAATAACATAAACACAACTAAGTTTATAGTAAGATCCTTGCAATATATTGCCTACATCCAAATTAACCAGCTGCCTGACATATTGCTCACTCCCTTCTACAACGTCATATATCAAAAACCGTCAATTTTCAGTTGTGCGTGTTTTTAGCAAAAACAGTAATATTTTAAACTTAATATTTACCCGCTACAGGGCAGAAAGTGCCGTTTTTGCATTTTGAAGAAAAGGTATTGTATAATTATTTTTTTAAATAAACTAAATATTTTTCAAATGGAGAAAAAACATTCAGGTTTTACCTAAAAAGATCTGTTGCACAGCAAAATGTTCAATGAGTGGCTTGATATTTATTTTTAATGCATTGTATTATATTTTTAAACATTAAAAACGATCTCCTGAAAAGTTTTTTTTGATTTATGATGTTGTTGAAAGGAGTGAGTGATATATAAAATAGAACTCAGTCAGGGATCCAAAATGAATAAACTGAAAAAATTGTTTTTGGAAAAGATATTGTGTTAGTGATTAGTTATGTTTTCTCATTTGTTTCTTTTAAACACGCTTTTGACCTTATGTTTTTTTCATATGCCTTTTTACTTCACCCGTTTATAGTATTATATTTTATATTTTGCCCCGTGTTACCTTTGTTTAATTGGGCTACTACCCATAGTAACAAGATTAAATCTAAATTTTCACCTTAACTTTGGGGTCCTATCCACAGTTAAAAGATTAAACTTAATTTTTACTTTCACCTTTGCCGTTGCATTGAATAACGATTTATACGTAAATATCTCATAGAAATAATGAAAAACCACAAAAACATAAGCTACGTAAATTGTAATGCGCCCTTGGGGGGTTATTCACGAAAACAGCGCTATATAAATAGGCTAAATTAATAAGTATTATTCTTATTGCAGTGTTTTTAGACTTCCTCTCTAGATTACGTTTCGTTTAGTTATGAAACGTGTTTTCGTGACAGCTGTTTCGTCACACAAATACATGAATATTTATTAAATAATTTCACAGATGGCCTCCGGTCGTTTGTGTCTGAAAACTTTGTAATCGAGTTAGTAACGATCCAATTTATTTCCTCCGCGTAAACTTTTCAATCTCTTCATGGTTCACAACTTCTACATTATCGTGATGACAGAGCGGTAACAACTAATGGAAAAAATCGGAGACACGCATGCGGATCAACTTCACATAAATTTTAATATATTTGGATATCGATAAAGGACATACCTACACACACATATATATATATATATATATATATATATATATATATATATATATATATATATATATATATATATATATATATATATATATATATATATATATATATATATATACATGTTTATAAAGATAAGCATATTATGCATGTTGTTTACAAAAGGTAGGCATTCTCTATAAACAAAGTAAGGAAGATAGGGACGAATGTAACAAGAGATGATTGTAAAAACTTTTTCACTGATATACTTACTCTTACGTTCATATTTCACTAGTGTACGACATTTGTTGAAACGTAAACCAGATTTAAACTCCCTGTAATTATACATATACAGTATTTAAAAATTATTTAGATTATTTAACTTGCATATATCCAATGGTCTTGGATCCCTTTTTTATGTAGAAAGTCGTTCAACAGATTTGAAAATATGGTTGGTGAAAAGTTTAAAAATAATACCATTTTTGAAACTTTTATGCACAGAGAAATAAAGTTGAATATTTTAAAAAAACGGGTCTTAGATGTTTTGAAATATTATTTAAAAAAAAAAAATTTAGGAGTACACACAATTATTATGACAACTGCAAAAAAATATTAAAAATAATGATAAATTTCGATAAATTCATATATAACGACATTTCTAAAAATACTACCTCAGAGGCAAAACGTGAAAGAAAATTAAAGAGGTATTTTTATAAATTGATTTTTTTTATAGACTTAGAACTTTAAAAAAACTGGCTCTAAGTAAAAATAATGTAACAAATGTAAGAGTTTTTCAGTGAAAACCTTGTAAGCGTTTTCCCGACGCAATTTCCAACAAAGTTTAATACTCCGAGATCAAATTAAGGGAAGAAAATTTTAATAAAATCCGAAGTAATACATTTTCGTGAGCATTATAATAATAATTATCATTAACCTTGACATTTCATGAGGAGTTTTCTCCCCAAAACTTTGTCTATGACGTAAGCACTCGTAATTGAATATTGATAATGTTGATACAAATTACATTACAAGTTGATAACGTTGTTACAAACTTCCGATAAATGTGATTACAATTTGTACCGACAGCGGTAGTGTTTCGGATTCGTACTCTTTATTAGAGAAGTATATTAAGAGACGGTGCGCACGTTGAAATGCCATTTCATCGTACGACTGATAAATACGTGTGAATATATTTGTATTACATTTCGTCAGCCTCCATGGTGTAATGGTTAGCGTGTTGACTACCGTCCCGGATTCGATTCCCAGGGTTAGGGGTGAAAATAAATATGACTGATATTACACTCTATGGGTGATTTTTTCACTCAAATATTTATTCAATACTACCCTGGACTGAAGTGAAGTGACCTGAAGTGGAGGGGCTGATCACCTTTCCTTCATGTGTTAACGACCAAGATAACACTGCGTTTATATGATGCAGTGCCCTATGCACCATTGGGGTCCGGGTAAGGTGGGTTTGATATTTATTTAATATTATGCTGGACTGGTCCCTGAAGCGCAGGAGTGATCACCTTGCCTTCATGTAAGTAACGACTAAGTTAACACTGCGTCAATACGATGTATTATGTCAATACACTGCGTTATACTTATATACACGACAGTTTTAAAAAAAATATTTTTTCAAAAGTAGATATCTTTAATTACACTTTTATTTGAAATAATTTTTTTGTTATTCTTGTTAATATTCTGTTAGTATTCCAATAAATAAAAAAAACTGATTTTTATGTTCGTTGTTTATCTACGTTTGTGTTTTCTTGAAATGAATTTGTTTGATATAAAAAATCAGGTGATTTATCGGTCGCGTTCGTGAGCAATTGAACGTGCGATGTAGCTTTTGGCGTCGGCTTATCGCATTCGAGTTTGGGCGAGCAAAATTAGTTCAAACGTAAATTGTTGCCTACAATATAATTCGCTTAGAGCTTTTCCAAGAACAATTAAATAATAAAGCAATTAATTTAATAATTTGATGCCCACAATTGTGTCTCTACAAAAGAGATATAAACTAATATATAGGTAATAGTGTTGGAATGTAAATGTATATTGTCACACCTACACAATCTTAGATATTGGATACCTTGGTCTCTAATTACAAGTGGGTGATGAATACTTACTGGAATCAATTAAAAATGGAAGATTCATTCATATTCTGTGTCTAAATTACCATAATTCGGTAATTAAAAACGTAAAATAATATCATCATAAAATAGACAACGCACAAAAAATAATAAACCTACAACATCGTTAGACGAGCTGCTTAAATTAAGACAAAAATTTATGATATTAAAATAATTACTTGAAACATAATCTGTAATAAAATTTTACTTTCCAGTGATATGTTTTATTTCATTTATGTATATTTTAAAGTAAAAATATTTACAAAAGCATTTATGTAGATTTTTAGACCCACTCTTGGCCATGGAAGAAATTTTAATAAAATGATACCGCGTAAACTTATGTATTTCTGAAGTTACGACATTTATTGTAACAGACATTTGCTGACGACAGATTGCTGTGATTCTAAATTATCTTTGTATAAATAAGTGAATTGTTATTATTATTATTTGGAATTATTTAATCCAAATATTTAACACGGTATAAAATAAATACACGTTTCTTTTAGTTATTTCAATATATTATAAATATGTCCAAAAATAAAAAAGGTGACAAATATTTGATAAAATGAAACTATGTAGTCGTTCAAATATACAAATACTTAAAATTAAAAACGAACTATAAGCAAGTTTAAATAAAATTAAATATGTGAAAATGACTTACCCTCATACATTTGTGCATACTGTGGAAAACCAGCCGCCCTAAGCCACTTGCAAGCTTCTGCTGCTTCGATTTCTGAAAAATAAACAAATGAAAAAATATTAAAATAAATGAACAATGATATTCCTCTACAATTTACGACGGTGAATATATTATTCGTAAACAACTTTGAATATTATTTATTTTATACGTATTTTTGTTTTTAAATTATTCGTTAAATAATAAAATATCAAATAAGTCATTCCATTACGTTTATATATAAAAAATAAATAAATAAAGTACGATTTAATCACATCTATAAGTATAAATAAAGTTAAGGTTATCCTATTAAGCAAATGTATGGTATAATTTTGTAGCTTTTGTATGCGTTACTACAAATATATTATAATATTCGCATAGTACATGTATGTACGTAATACCATAACACAAATAAGAACACGTGATTCATATTTTTCTTCTTCTTACCCTTATCTGCTCCCAATACTGCAAAGGACACTAAATCGTATTGATTGTCAAAATGTAATATTGATCGTTACTTAAGCGAAGTAGCCAGTAAAATTTGTATCAAAGATAAAATAAATAAAATATATTTCTTGAATGTTTTTCGCAGATACTTTGTGGCACATTTTATAAACTTTATAAAATAAAACAACTTTGTTTTAACCACTTTAAAACAAAGGTTTTTTATTTTATAAAGTTTAAATAAAATATAACCCAGTCAGAGATACAAAATTAATGAACTGAAAAAATACTTTACGGTAAGATATTTTATAAGTGATTACTTATATTTTCCCATTTGTTTTCTTTAACCGTGCTTCTTACCTTATTGTTCTTTGATTATTATTTACTATACTCGTTAATTGTTTTATATTTTACATTTTGACCTGTGTTAGTTTTGTTCCATTTTGAATCTATTTTACATTCTTATTTTAATCTATTTTACATTCTTGTTAACCTTAATAATAAAATAAGAAATAGAAATTACTCATCGGGAAGATTATAAATGTGATACTTAAAATAATAATAAATACAAAAATAGAATATATATAAAATATATAAGTATATAATATTTCCTTATATAGGTTTAATACAATGATATTAAATAATGATATATAAGAATTGAAACCAATAGCGTGTGTTACAAAGGAAATACAAAAGGAAAAACGTTATTTTGATAGGATTATATATGTGGTACATGTATGTGATCCCTTACAAAATATCTAATCAGGAATATTTCAGACCATATGGCGCGGGTGATTGATTGTAACAAATTATTAATATTGACTACAGATATATCGAATAAAATATGAAATAGTTTTTTTCGGACATCGGGAAGATAATTTATCAAAGGATATCATTTTATATACAAGAGCATAGAATTTTAGTAATATAGCTTTTTAACAACAAAATACTACTATGTGAATGTCGAAGAAAAAACGGTTTTTCATGTAGATTATATACAGATTTCTGCCGCAAATTATGCTTAGATTTATCTAAGTGTGCTTTCGGCTTTAATTTTGCAGTAGTGAAATTACAACCATATACAGCAATACTCCCAGAGAGAGAGTGATAGAGAGAGAGAGAGAGAGAGAGAGAGAGAGAGGGAGAGAGAAATAAGTGCCAATTTTATCATTACATTATGTTTTGTGTTTGTGTTTTTTTTAATAATCGTGGAATATAATAAAAAAAAACAGTGGAAAAAATATTTAAGTTGTTGTTTTATTATATAATATATATATAGTTGTGGTACATCTTGATCTTGGTCGTTTATTTACAATTTACTAGCTTATTATCACGCCGCTTCCCCGCAAGGGAAGGCAGAGAGAATGAAACGCCACACCAATCTGCAATCATCAACAATCTTCGACTCTCCCACATTCGTGCATCTCCTTAAACATACCCCCCGATTATTACGACTCTTGACCTGACCATTTTCAAGTATTTCAAATACTCATACCACGTTTTTCTCGGTCTGTCCTGCTTCCATTACTAACAACATTTTTATTTATTTAATACAGTTTATATTTAATTAAACAATTCAATTTATTTGCTTGAAATTTCTACTTTTAACATATGTTAATACGCTGTTCATCTCCAAAAAAGAGACTTAGATCTTGTGCTTGGAGAGGCTTTATCTTCGAGATTCTTAAATGATTTTTCAACTCCAAAATGTGATACTAAACAATTTCTACAAAACTTCAAATATTGTAATTAAATATTTCAATAAACTCCCTAAACAAATTAAAAAAAAATAGAAGATAGAAAAATTCTTAAGAAAGAAATTAATGCCCACTACATATTAATCTTGAAAAAAAATATAAAAAGGCTATTATACCATTAAATTTATAAAACATTAAACCTTGAGTGTAAGTCCCTCTCCAAGCACAAGAGCCCATTTTCTTTTTTTTTGAAGATGCACAGCGAATCTAAAACTATAAGTTTGCCATATGTATAAATGTTATGTATATGCATATGTAGAAATTGTATTATGTTATACTTAAAAATGTAACTATATTCAATATATATATATATATATATATATATATATATATATATATATATATATATATATATATATATATGTATATATATATATATATATATATATATATATATATATATAGATATATATATATATATATATATATATATATATATATATATATATATATATATATATATATATAAATATAAATATATATATAACGTGGTACTATTTTCCTTTATAAATTGGGTGTAAATAATATGTAAAGTGGGTGTATAATAATAAAATAAACAATGTGTGGCTTTGTAATTAAAGAAACGACAGTAAAAGTTTATTCTTAATTAATCTTTACAATAATTTTCTATCTATCTGATTCTGACAGTTAACAATATTATATTTTTTCTATCTGATGTCTTTTGTTTTATTCAGTGCGACGCATGCGACATCTGGTGGTAGAACTGTTTTATGTAGGTACTATATGTAAGTACTTAATAAAATGTATAGGTTGGTACCTAGGTATTTTATAACATGTATATAAATATATACTATCAGGATAGCCGGATACCAGTGTTACCTTTTAATATATGATAAAGCAACTAACATCACGTATTTTCGATAAATCCTAAGTGGCAACACAGGTCCGAATATACAATATTTTTGTAAGATCTATCTCCGCCTCGCGATGAATAAAACTTGATTGATGGTAAAAAGATATTCCCATGAATGTGCGTCTAAGTGACAAAATTAAAATTTCAATGGCATTCCGGGGTTCGAACGGGGAGAAATCAGAATCGGAATATGGAAATCATATTTCAAAGGGAAGTGGATTCAATTACCGGCTATGGCAACCCCATAACTGTCAATCTGCGGTCCGCATCACAAAGAGGTTTAAAAAGCCATCCTTTTATAAGGTCACGCACCGGTCCCTTTGTGGGCACTTCGGTACTAGCGCACTCCGAAAGAGGGTTCTCTAATGAAATTTGACGCGATTGATTTTTACTTATTATTACTAATTCATCAGAATCCCTTTATCAAGGCGGGATAATCGATAGCCCGCAACAAAATTTTCTTCAAGCTCAGGTAACATTTAACGTACATAACTGAATTATTTGCTTTAAACAGTAAAAAAAAATTGTCCACCTCCCTGGTGTAATGGTCAGCATGCTCGGCTACCATTCCGTAGGTCCCGGGTTCGATTCCCAAAGGGGTAAAATAAATATTAAGTGATGTTTTCACTCTAATATTTATTCAATATTACCCTGGACTGGTACCTGAAGCGGAGGGCTGATCACCTTTCCATCATGTGTGTGAGGCGGACAACGCATTCTAAACAACAATGATAATGTATTCTTTAAAAAAATCTAATTCCAATATACGCGTTTGGCTCCTGGCGCAGCCGGTCGCGTACTGAATTGTTATTTTTGCGACTACACTCTCAAAGATTCATCGCGATGCACTGTCAGTACTAAAGTATAAATAAGTAGATCTGTTGCATGAAGTACAGCATTATTATTAAATAATTATAGGAATTGAAGGTTTAATTGACTGCATTGATTTAATGTTCGGAGCTTTGATGTAAAACCTACAGATAATATTATTACTTATATCAATTATATTCAACCAATATTAGATAATATTATTTACTCGAGATATCCAATATGATACTCCTCAATATCAAACTTTTCATAAAAAGAGAATGATCCACATTGATTAATGTTTATTGCCATACTATAGAGCAGGCCTGGCCAACCCTGGTTTCGACAAGAACCTTGTCCTCCTCAGGGTTTATGTCAAAGGTTCTGGTCAAAACCGGTTGGAAAAAGTGTACCAATAAAAAGTGGCTAAAACAAAGTTGTTTTAATTTATGAAATTGATTTATTTAAACATTTCTATCGGATTAACATTTGAACACGAATGCGAGATTGAAACATGTTTTTTTTATGATAAAAATGCCGCTGAAAGATGACAGTATTCATCTCATATTTATTTCACTAACTTTTTTGGTCGATTTGCTTTATTTTTAAAGTCGAACGAGACCAGTAAAGGACCTCAGGAACGAATTAACGCTTCAGATTGCATTTCATAAAGCGACAAGTTACGAGTGAACCCTTTTCAAACTAATCCTCGAGCATTTTTATTTAGTGCGTTATAAATGGTTTTCAATTATCAGGACTAACGATGCAGATAAATACCCGGACCTTTATAATATAAGGCCTCAATTTATACCTGACATAATTCGCAATGATACATGTATGAAACTCTTTATCAAATAACTTATGTGGTATATGGATAATTGTATCGGACGTTTATTATATTAACTGTACCTCCATTAAGATAAATTAATATTGAAACGTAAGAATTTCTGTTCTGACTTTTTCATCATTAATTATTAATCATATTAGTTTATCCGCCTTTGTAGTGTATTGATTAGGTTAGGTTAGGTAATGTTAGACCTTCAAAAAATAACTATGCATAATAAGAACATATCGCTCACTCCTTTCAACAACGTCATATATAAAAAAAATCGTCAATTTTCAGTTGTGAATTTTACATTTTTATGGCATAACTTTGATAGGAATTCAAAAATATAAATATCTAATTTAATGAATATTAGAGAAACACACGCTATTTGAGTTGTGAAGAAGGGATTACTTGATTTATTAGAGAACCAGCGGGGGTTTGAAAATACAAGTGTTTGTTAGAGGCAATATTTATAATAATTTATTTCTTGTAATAAATTGATAAATGGTTTGGGTTGCTACTATGACTAAATGACTCAATATATTAGGTTTGAAGTATCTTTAATGTGTTAGGAAACAATATGTTCTAATAACTTGAAGTGTAAAGAGTAATATATAATGTTTTTCGTGTTAAAACATTGTTAATAAGGAACATTCAAATTATATTTTTTATTTATACTTTTAGTATTTACAGCATTTATTTTGTAGTATGTCATTGTTACTATTTTTTACAAAATTTAAGTAATGTTAATCCATGAAACGTTTAATGTTAGTAATATTATTTATTGTACAAAAAAATACCAAATTACTTGACATTTTTGACAACTCCACATATGTACATAATATATGAAGAAGAATATGGAAGTCTGGGTATTTATAGGGCTTATGACTTATCATAAGCTATAATCACTCAACCCATGATTCACAACCACACTTATATATTTTTAGGAAGTTATGTATCTATATATAATCAATCTTGTGACGTTCCATGATGGAGTTCACAAAGTCATTTATGATTGGATTCAGAAAGCTTTTATTTAGCAAAGACCCTTTTAAAAGGGTACCATGGAATACTTTAACATTCCAAGTTTTCTCCAGTCTTCTTCTGTGCCTATTCTACATTTACTGCATACCTTTGTTTATCTGTTGTTTCATTCCACACGTCCAAACCATATCAACACTATTTTTTTTTAATTTATCGATAATGCTTTTTTAGAAATATATCACTCACTCCTTTCAACAAGATCATATTTCAAAAATCTTGATTTTTCAGGAGATTGTTTTTAAAGTTTAAGAATATTATACAATGTATTTAAATAAATATGAAGCCACTTATTGAACTTTTTACGGTGTAATAGTTTTTTTAAGGTAAAACCTGAATCTTTTTCTCCATTTGAAAAATATTTAGTACATTTAATAATATAATTAAACAATAATTTTTCTTTAAAATGCAAAAATAACACTTTCTGCCCTGTAGCGGGTATATATTGTGTTAAAAATATGGCGCTTTTGCTGGGACATAGTACATTTTCTGGGCATTTCGAAAACATGCACAAATCCAAATTGACGATTTTTGATTTGTGACGTTCTTAAAAGGAGTGAGCGATATGTCAAAAATATGCCTGTGATCTTCAGTCATAAATGACGCAGGTATTTGTGATTCTAATGAACTGTCAACTCCAGTTAAACTAAGCTCAGCGGAATACAGACGACGAGACATTAACTCCTTTTTAACCCAACCGTCCGACCCATATCTTGTTAGGACTACCTTATAGTTTTTTTTGTAAGGATTTGAAATGCTCTGAATTTATGTTTGAAAGGTTGAGATTTAAAGTAAATTAGTATATATCGAATAAAATATAATATAACTTATTGGCTGTTAAAATACTACATCAGTAGTTCAAGTAATACATTATTCGGTAGTTTACTTTCTTTCCAAGATGCCAGACTATAGATTAAATACCTCTCCGCGTGAAAAACTAAGTTTTCTTGATAAACTTTAAATACGTCTGGAAGTTATTATCTATCCTTGAAATCCTAGTTGTTTAACATATTGTCCCTCCCAAGATCTTCTCCCAACTCCGTTTCAATCACTTACTTCATATTTTTTGCCTTTCATCAATTTAAAATATTATTCATATACAATATCTAATTATTTAATCATTCATATTGCAACTCCTTAAAATATGTATTTTCTCTCTCACAATATTTCAAGTGTTTAAATCATTTTCCACAAATTCTGGGTTTGTCTATACTTATGTGATTATTGATTGATCAATCGGCGGATATGTACGAGGAGATTGAAAGCTGTCCCACCGCATGCCCAGATCTGATACAGAAGCATCTAGGCTTCCTGACAGATCTGCTCTTGCTAAGCAATTATTTTTTTTTAACTAAGTTGCGAAATTTATTGAAAATGTGAAACAACATAAAATTGCATCCCGATTTTACTGTGAATTTGCATTTAAAAGCTTTTAATATACCTGTCACTGCCAATCTAAATAATACAAGGCTGTAAGTCCATCACCAAATTTTCTAGAAGTTCCCCAGTGTATGAGGAGTATGTATGAGGAGATGCATGAATGCGGAAGGGGCGAAGTTTGTTTGCAAATACAGATTGGTGTGGCGATCTATTCGTTCTGCCTACCGCTGCGGGGACGCGGCTTGGTGGTTAGTTAGTTAGTTAAAATAAGATGCTAATACTAATAGCAATACAAAAAGCCACTAAAGTAAAACAAAACACGAATGAGTAATTCATTGCACTTCATTGCTGTAAATTTTTCTACCGAAATTCATTTACTGTACTTTTCATCATTTTAATAATTTTTCAAAATGATTCATATTTTTTTCCGTTATTTAACTTCATTTTAAATTGATTGTTGTAAAGTGAAGTATCATGATCTTACATAAAATATATTTTACTGCGAAAAATGAGTCTTCTGGTATTTTTTTTGAAACGTCTTAAATATTACTCATTTATTTTTTTCCATTCCAGGGACGTTTCTAAAAAATAAAATTAAACTACAAATTTGAAATAAAATCATGCACCTTCAAAAAAATAAAACAGTTCTTATAATCTATTAATTATCGGCTGATTGACACCACTTCGTGAATTTCAACTTGTCAAAAAATCAATTTTAAACATGATTTTCATATCAGATATCGGAAAATCAAAAATTGTCAATCAAAAACAAATCAAAGCGTTAAAATAAAACAAAATTTATTCCAATTACTTATTTGGAAATATCAAGTTTATTTTTATTAAACATGTGTAGTTAAAAATTGAATAAAAATAAATAAATAAACTTCGTGTACGCGAGTGAGTATCTGCTCCAACGACAACCCTTCAAATTTGCTCCAAGATTTTAATTATGTTAAAACCTTTGTAAGAAAATGCTAGACTTAACTCTCGAGACATCGTTAACTAGAAGAGAGAACTATTATAGATACTATATTTTCTCAAAAAAAGACAAGGGAGTGTTTGTTTCAAATATGAAAATGTGGAATTCCGAGTTGGTTCGTGGTATTAAACAAAATATTCGTCTGAATAACACTAAACATTTATTCGCCCTCGATTCGATTTCACTTCACAAAAATTGGTTTGTTATTTATATTTTGAAATGTGAAATATTTAAGTCATACCAGCCATGTCAACTAGAGATTTTTTATACAAATCCGAATATGAACATTATTTGGTTCGTGAAAAATCGAATATTCATCTGAATCATACATGTTTTCCACTGAATTCAATGCGATTAGCATATTTTTTATATTTCTATTATTTATTTTTAGTATATATTAATTAGTTTTGTTTGAAAATATTTATAAATATCGCTCACTCCTTTAAACAACGACATATTAAAAAAAAACTTGATTTTTCAGGAGATCGTTTTTAAAGTTTAAAAATATAATGTAATTTGTTAAAAATAAATATCAAGCCACTTATTGAACTTTTCACTGTGCAACAGATCTTTTTAGGTAAAACCTGAATGTTTCTTCTCCACTTGAAAAATATTTAGAATATAAAAAAAATCAAACAATACCTTTTTCTCAAAATGCAAAAACAACACTTTTTGCCCTGTAGCGGGTAAATATTATGTTTAAAATATGCCGCTTTTGCTGGGATATAGTACATTTTCTGGGCATTCCGAAAACTGACGATTTTTTAAATATGACGTTGTTGAAAGGAGTGAGCGATATATGTGTAAAACTTGAAATATATGTACATTCCTAAACAACAACAATAACAAAATTATTCTGATCGCATGTTGACACTTATTTTTACTACACTCCTAGGAGAAATGTTGAATACGCGAAAGATTTAATATATATTGATGGCATGGTGAAATCATATTACATTCAGTATGCCTCAAAATGACGAGGTTAAATGTTTGGTAAGTGTTTTTTTTTCAATTTATGGTTCATATTAAATAAGTAAAATTTGGCCAAACACAAATATTTAAAATTAATTAGACTATTAGTAATTACCGAATCTATCTTGTACATGAATAACATTCAAGAATAATTATTTTCGTATTATTAAAATATATTTGAAACAAACAATATTGTATAAGTAAAATACTTATTCAAGATTTAAGAATTTAATAAAATAAAAGATATATTTCTTGTGAGGAGATTTTTGTTTTCATATAAAATTTATTACTATTATCATCGCAAAGATCGCACAGTTTTATTTGGCACTAAAAGTCCACCGTAAATATCTTTGAAGAGGGCTACGGACTTATTAAAAATATATAACGTAATATGATACAAGGTGTAAAGTTTTAAATATTTATATCTCTATCACGAACGTACTATAATTTTGACTTAAATGAAAAAATCATACTTAATGTTTAATAGTAAATATTCAATGTGTGATACATTGATTATTTATTATTTGTCATTACTGTAAAAAATATTTGTCTTATTGAACATTTCACTAAAGGTTTTTTATTTTAAAATATTAGTTTTTAATATAAGTCAAGTATCTAATAAAATAAAAATACTTGGCACGATCAGATCAATCAGAACCTAAAATCTGGTGGTGTCAAAAGTCTGCGTAATCGAAGGGCGTGTATGACTAGATGTATGGATGTGAAGGAGGCGAGGAGTGTACGTCAGAACAGAAATGTGTAGCGTTCCATCCTTTCTGCCTACCCTCGCGGGGAAACGGCGTGATGGTAGAGTAGTAGTTATAAAATGTGATTCGCTGATAAAAACTTATCATGTTCCTACTTAGGCGCCAACTTTATAATAGTTCTATGGCGACTTGTGAGTGGGTATAATCTTGTGTTTAAATTTACTTTTAATTATAATTTCATTTAATTCATAATTATGTTTTTATCACCTAATTAACACGTATATTCGCTAGTGAAAATTCTAGGCAAAAAACACTCATTATCTGCCACATATTGAGTAATAAAAAAATTCCCGATATAAAATACTTCGAACTGGAAAAAATCTTACATTTATGAGCAAAAATTTGAAACAACTCAAAATATTGCTTGACTATTTATCATATGTTTTGAAAACATTAAATTGTAAAGTTAATCTTGATATAATGACGTTCTTTGTTCATAAGTTTTTTTATAAGTCTTGGTGGTCTTTTAATAAGAAGGGACTGTTTCTCGATAATTGACCTAATTAACTTATAAAGACCTTTCATAAGCTGCTTACAAAGACCTTTTCATGAAGAATTATTCTTATATCGGATTTTATAGAAATTTATTGACCTCCGTTTACGATAAATACGTATGCGTAGACGATAAGGGTTTGGAAATTATTTTGCGGAATTCATTAAAACATTCAGCAGTATATTGCAGGCAAATTCATCCATATTCGAGTACTTTAAGTGAGTATTTCAATGCTTTCAGTATTTCATGGAGATAGAGAGAACAACATTTTATGATGTGTTTTAATAGCGTGAAGCTAAATTAAATTCTGAGTTATTATTATTTGACGACTGTAAATGCATAAAAAAACCTTTCAGTAATAGAATAAAGATTTTATATATAACATTTTATCTCATATCAACAAAGATGAAGAAGAATATGGAAGCCTGGGTATTTACATGGCTTATGACTTGTTATGAGCAGGTTAAGTGATCACTTTACACACGTGCAACATTCACCATTCTACCCATGATTAACAACCACACTACTGTTTTTTTTGGATCTCTTAGATATACCATTAATCTCATGACACAGTTTATATAAGTTCGCAACAACCATCTATGTTGGATTGAGAAAGCTTTCGTTTAGCAGAGACCCTTTTGTTTGGATGTATACAAGATCCGAACCGCGGATTTTTTTTTCATACTGGGAAACGTCTGAAAACGCGATTTATTTTTATTTTTATGTCTATGATAGGTAATAAACCCAAAAAATACCCAGACTAGATATAATTTTTCATCTATGTTGAGATGTCGAAAAAATGAAAAATATCTTTGAAATGGAGAAAACCAAGATATGTGAACAAGTATTTGTAGACAACATTTTGAGTGTGTCCAAATACTTGTTCACAAAATCTGGATAATCTCCAATCACAGGATTTATTTTCATATTATCATCAAGAATTCGAGTGGTGTGGTTGTCAATAATGGATAGAATTGGTGAATATTACACGTGTGTGAAGTGATCACTTAAACCAGCCTATGACGGTCGTCAGCCCCGTAAAATCTCAGACTTCCATATTCTTCTTCATCTTTGATGAGATGTCAAAAAATAGTATTTGGAGACATTCAAAATGTCGTTGAATAATATGCTAGTGAAAATCATTATGAAAATGGAGGCTGTAGCAATGGTTACCATATACAACTGTTAAGTGAAGACATTTTACGTAGGTGAGACCTGTAATTATTGAGGAGAAAAATATTGCAAAATGAATTCAAGAAATAATTATTTTCAATCGGTCTGAATGTATGTGATACAACCTTTACATATAATATAATTTATATTTGAAGCACTACCATTGCGATTTTCCATTTTAAAATTAAAATGTAACTTTGTTTTAAAATCACTATAAATTTGCCAATCACCTAATAGAAAATAATCACTCATTTGATAAAAATAAAGGTCTAAATATATTACACATATGCAATAGAGGACTTAAATTAGATTACTTAGAAAAATTATAAATTAAAAAGGCAATTAATAATAATTTCTAACTTATAAATACACAATTTGTAAATGATTTTTTATTTGTAAATGATTTTTCGTGAAATTTTCGTGAAATTTTCGATTTGTAAATGATTTTTTAAAAGTCAGTAATTAAATATGTTTCCAATCACTCATTATCCCTGATCCCTTTTGACTGTGACTGCCAATCAACAAAAAAATAAAGCCACTTAAGATCTACCCAACCTCCTTTGCATAACCGTCAAAATATTTTGAATTTTGTTTAGTAGATAGTGTTTTAGTATTAATAATCAGTTTTGATAAAAAAAAGCGGCTAGCTTCGAAACCGGTAGACATTATAATTAAGTTATAATGAAATATTCAAAGTGATCTTTACATATAAATTCTATATCCAATACTTCAAAATTATCCAAATAGTATTATCACTGAGAATTTGTTAAACCTTCTTAAATTAAGTACCGAATTCCCGACAGAGTCAAGGGACATTGGATTATAATAAAAAGGTTTTCCTTTTTCTAGCAATTGTAACCCTGGATTATTTTGTGAAGTATAAAATTCGAAACCTTACCTTAATGTAGATAAAAATCAAGATTGCGGTGCATTCATCCGATAAAATAGAAGGAAAAATATATATGAAACCAGTTTGCTTAAAGTTAAATATCAAGACATTTTTAAAACGAATCGAAAAAGTACACTAAAAAAGTTTTATAATTTTAATTTTTACAAATATTGTTAAATATCTGTATACATTAAAATTATAAAACTTTATATTATGTTACAATCAAAGACGGATTTCTAGAGTCTACTGAATTGTATTTTATTTATTGTTTCGGCATTAACTTTGTAGTTAGACATGTTACAATGATTAAAGAAAACACTTCGTTTTCTACCACTTGAGTTTTATTATAGACTACATGTTTCAGAAGTTAAACTTCCATCATACAGGTCTGTATAATAACATTATTCAGGTCTGTATAGTTATTATACAGACCTGAATGATGGAAGTTTAACTTCTGAAACATGTAGTCTATAATAAAACTCAAGTGGTAAAAAACGAAGTGTTTTCTTTAATCATTGAATTGTATTTTATTGTTAAAAACCCATAAAAATAAAATTATATGACAATTGTTTCTCCTCGTTATGGTATTTTCAAACTAATGTCATTAGCAAAGATGAGTATGTTTGATTTTAACATTGAATTTATAAAATAAAATGAAGTTCTACTAATTAAACGCCAAATCTTTAAATATATTATAATTTTAAACTGGATGTAAGTAAAAAATATGCAATACATATATGTCTTTCAATAGCAACAGGCCTCTAAAATAGAGGTTTTACGGGTTATTCCTTAAAAACTTTTTTATAAATATTTTCCTGATAAAAATTTTACTGATTGGAGAAACAGGATTTTTTAAAGATGTGAATAGACAGAACGCGGGATTGTAATTACTGCCTGTATAAATTAAATTGTCTATCGATTTCACTGGCCTGCTGTAATTCTCTAAAGTACTCGACCATCAACTAGCAAGTGACTACTGGTGCAGAGTGACTTGAAATCACTCGTTTAACAAGTGTACATCCGACTGAACGTTCACCTGCGACTGACTAGTAGATATTTCAATTATCACAGTGTATTAGTTCATTAAGTCAACAATAATGCCGAGACAACTTGATCAAATTTTCATCATCCTGCTTGTTGCGAGACTACCTCTGTGTTTGTGAAGATTTTTATCGGAAAATACATGTATACGATTTCCACTTTTGATACGCTTACAAATTATCATGGCCGTAATATTTATTTATTTATTTAAATTTCATATAAAGACAATAAATAAGTACTTTGGCGGGCTTATTACTAAAAAGCAATATCTTCCGACCAAACAAAAATATACTAGTGATATTGATCTAAACGTTTGATATCATATACATATAGCTGTTTGCAATAAGACGGTAGATAGTACTTGAATATTAAAAAAAAAACATAAATAGAACAGTTTGATCAATAAATACGAAAAGTAAAAGTTCACCACCGAGATTTTTATGTCTACCGGTTTCGAGACGTACCCGCTTCTTTGTCAGGACAATCACTACAACAGCATGGAAACAATACTACACGTCACCACCATAGCACTATTCATACAGTTACAACTACACAAAATTTTTATCACATGCGATTTTGGTCAACCCAAGGATTAACATGCACTAAGAGTTTGTTCTGCAAAAGGAGTTGCTGAACAAACATGCATTAAGATCCGAGGTGTGACATGCACTAGGGATGTTAGCCAAAGTACGTCGGGTTTATATAGGGTGAAAGGAGTGGGGTGGGGTTTAAATTGGATATAATTATTTGATATTATTTTTGGAGGAGTGATGATCAGAAATCTTTACTTCATATTCTACCTAAATGATCCCTAAATAATACTAAACCCTCATCATCCTTCAACGTCCCAAGAGCACAACTCTCAAATTTAAACTTCCCTTGAAATTCACATTAATGTTTCACGTAGTGTTTGATACTGATATTGAGTGCATCGAAACACGTGAGAAAAATAAATTTGAATGTGATATTCATCGGGTAAATGATTTTTTAAATTCAAAATACTATGCATTTTACATTAAACCTTATAAGTCGATATAAGAAAGAGATTAACAGGATTTTCAACCACTGTATCCTATAATAATAATTATAATAAGTAACTATTTTTTAAAATTATTGATTCAGAATTTAACGAAAATGCCGCTACATAAATTATCCACGGTGATTAATTTTATTTAAATTAACGTTGAACAAAATTGAAGAATCCTTCAAATAATTTAACGTTATTCGTTTTGAATATTGAAAGCATTAACTTTGTGGATCATATTGATATATTATTTCGAGAAATAAAAATACTTTGTGTTCTGATCCACTCACATTTTTATTAACCAACTAGTTTCGGCAATTTATTACTAATAAACAAACCCTCTTCATGGTTTGTTTATTAGTAATAAATAAACCCTGAAGAGGGCAACAGGTTATTGCCGAAACTAGTTGGTTAGTAAAAATGTGAGTGGATCAGAACACAAAGTATTTTTTTATTTCTCAAAATAATATAACGTTATTAGATTTTAAATCTTAAATAGCCATCAAGAACATTTTAATTTAAAACTAGATTAAATCAAAGCATCGGAAACGAATCTCCCTTCTTCGATAAACGTAAACCAGTTGCAATAGATGTAATTTAACTTTCCTATAAAACTTAATTGAAGTATATAATAAGGTTCATCTTTTCAGATGGAGATAATAACAAATTATAATTATGGATTACGAATGATTGACGAATATAGAAATTAGTTTAAATAGCGGTGAAAGTTGAAATAGAAATTTAATAGTGCGCCGTACTTAATACTAAATCAAATACAATGAGCTTTTTTTAATGTTGGATAATTTGATCGATTAAATGAAATCGAAAATATTACTTGATCATGATTGTTTTTTTTATCCACTTACATGTTATTATTTGTATTTTATTCCTTTAATTAGCTAATATTACACTAGCATAAAGTATTATTTACACTTAATTTACAATATATATATATATATATATATATATATATATATATATATATATATATATATATATATATATATATATATATATATATATATATATATATATATATATATATATATATATATATATATATATATATATATATATATATATATATATATATATATATATATATATATATATATATATATATATATATATATATATATATATATATATATATATATATATATATATATATATTTGTTTGTTTTTATTGTTTTTTTTACTGTTAGGAGATGTTAATATATATATATATATATATATATATATATATATATATATATATATATATATATATATATATATATATATATATATATATATATATATTAACATCTCCTAACAGTAAAAAAAACATTTACTTATGATATATTCGTATAAAGTAAACTCACTGATTTCATATACAGATGTCGCAGACTAAATTTTACTAAAAATATATTCACTGATCAAATTAAAAGCTTGAATAAAAAAAAAAAGATATTTTCAGGCGTTTCTCATTTATGTGAATATAAAACAGGATTCAGACTTCACATATAAATGAAATAGTCTCTGCTTAATAAACTGCTTAAAAAAGTAGCTTTTTAGTAATATCTATCCATTTTTAAATTACGTTTTACCAGATAATTATCAACATTTCATAAAATCTATTGTGAAACGTGTTTCGACGCATTCCGCGTCAATTTATCATCATACGGTATTTGAAATTGATGCAGAGAACACCGTATGATGATAAACATTATCATCATACGTGATTGATAAGATTTTCAACCACCGTGTGATGTTAAAACGATGCGTAATGCATCAAAACACGTATCACAATACATTTTTTGAGAAATAGTTATATTTACAAAGTAAAAAAATGTATTTAAGAAATAAGAAAGATATAAGAAACGAATGTACGGCTGAACAAGGAATAATTATGAAGATTAGGAAGAGTTCTTTAAGGTGGTATGGACATGTGGAGCGAATGGATAACTAGAGAATGATTAAGAAAATATATGTGGTGAATGTGAGCGGGAGAATAGAACGAAGACGGCCGAAAAAGACTTGACACGATCAGATCGATCAGAACATAAAATATGGTAGTGTCAAAAATCTGCGTAATCGGAGGGTATGTATGTCTAGATGGATCGATGTGGAAGCGAGGAGTTTGTGTCAGGGCAGAAGAGTGTGGCGTTCCATCCTCTCTGCCTACCCCGCGGGGAAACGGCATGATGGCCGTAGTAGTAGTACAAAGTAAAACTTATACTAAAATAATATTTCCCATACAATTATTCAACCCGAAGACAGACGTTGTCAACAATCATAAATATTTGCAACAAGTCGGCGCTTAGGTTGTCGCGTTGTCTTAGACAAAACCCGACCGAGAACACGAGAACTTGTCAACAAGTTGATCAGTGCTCAGGGCGGTCGGTCTGGAAATAAGCCCGCAGAAATTATGTATCACTATCCCGGTCAATGTCCCACGGGATGATTTACATACTACGCACACACACACGCTTGCACATCAAAGATCTAGTTACAATCAGTGCTGACCCGTGATTCATGCCCCAAGTATGAGGATGATGGGCTTAGACTGGCTGTCGGTAAATGTACCGATTGGACTCCTCAAGGGAAATGAGTGGAAAATGCTGATTAACATTAATAAAAATAATAAATTATTATAGAGCCGTTTTCGTCAAAAATTCCTTCAAAAGTGCGTTTTCGTAACTGACGTATTGTAAGTATTTAATGTTTAATTATTAGATATTGGTGTAAAGATAGTTATACAACCCAAAACAATGTCTCGTAACTTCATCGTAGTTCAGGCGAATAAAGCGTGTTTTAGATCAAACTTCAGAATAAAACAGTTTTGATTTTATTACAAGTATTTTTGGGACTGTAGAATCGTTCCATCACGTGTCAAACCCCAATATGTGTCCCTGTCCATGTTTTTTAAGTTTTAAAATAGTTTTAAAAGTTTAAGTGTACATTTTAAATTTATAGTGAATATTATGTCACTACCATGACCAAACATTAACTGCATTCAAGCTCGGGACGCACACATTCTCACATATTGCACAAATTATATTGCAGTTGAAAGATGCTGGGTCATTTATGAAAAGGCAAATGAAGGAACGAAAGTAGCTTTTGACAGATGATATTTATTACATGATCCTTTATAGACCATATCAGAAACAAAAATTGTAGTTATATATTTAATATCGACTGTGATAAAAAAGTTTTCTACGTCGCTTTTGATACTCTTCCACGGTTACGAGGAAATGATAATAAAGGGTGAAGGCAGGATACATGGTTATTGAAGCTGATAACCTTATAACATCTCAACAGTCATAATTTCTTAAAACGGGCATGAGCGAACATGAGCTCATCCAGATACTGCTCGATGATTTCCAAGAAAATGGACATTAGGTTATTCAATGCATATGTTATTCATCTCCCATTTAGCAATCAATGCACTCGAATAAGATAGAAGTTAACAAGACTTAATAATGATAGTGAATGACACTGATTATTTGATGATATTATTTGTAAGGACAAAGGAGAGCACATATACAAAAATTCACACCCGCCATCAGTCAGAACTGCAAGGAAAACTTTGAATATCGTCTGTTACATACATGCTTAACCTTTTCCGTTTTGAAAATCCAAAATTTACACAGGGGGTACTAAAAGACCCCGTTCATATTTGTATGGAAATCGTAGCACGCAGCTCGCAGCAAGTACCAACTCGCTGCCAGCTGAGTCACAGATGCCACGTCCTTTCCAACGCGCCGTCAACCACCGACTAACGGCGGCAATCCGATAAGCAAGAGACTGGAAATCAGATCAAACACAAACTGACTTATCTAGTTGTCTCGCTCTCTCATTATGGTAATACCAATTTATTAGAGTGAAAGAAATAACATGTCACTAGCAGACAAAAAATAACGTGCTGATATATAAGTATGTAGATCTAGCGCCACCGACTGGTTGTACTTTTTGTTTAAAAAAACAATATTTTTTTAACATTTCACGATTTTAAATATTAGAAATAAGAAAGGGAAAATTTTCCTAAACATCATTTTAAAGATTACAAAAAAATATGGAGTAAGCAGCTCTTATAATAAAAAAAGTTGTCGAATGAAAATACGTATATGGGGGATTTCAATCCCCCTATTAGATCCGTCGAGGTTAAATATTTCAATACGTTTATTGTACATTTTTCAAGTAAATCCAAGTGAAAATAAAAATCATATTAAGTCAGGCGACAAACACGGACCACAGCATCAAAGACCACGAATTTTTGACATAACTACAACGGAGCACATGACACGACAAACGAGGAATGGAAGTAAACTGCGTTGTTCGTATAAAAATCCTTTATATTGGATTTGACATTAGATTATCGAATTCCTAACACCATCTATGAAGGATTTGGAATGACGAAACAAACAGCATTTCCTTTGCTAACTCATTCAAGGAAATGTTTCCAAATCTCGCAAAATATTCCGGAACGTAAATCTTCCCGGAGATTGAAAATGGGTGACGTATTTCACAAATTGTTTTGCAAAACTATTTTTTTTCCTAAGAAAAAAAAAACAAATTGGTTCGTCGAAAAAAATATATAAATTAGTATTTTTATCGAAAATATCAAATCGAAAGTACTCGATAAAATTACTGTCATCATTACAAATGAAAATTCATCTAAACATATTTTGCTTGGAGGTGGGAGTTCGCATTTGGCTTATCGGCAATTACAAATTTTGATCTGCATATTTGATCTGCATATTACCTAAGGTCGTTTACGTAGCATTACATGGTGCACTTCAAACATGCATTAGGTACGTACTCGTGCCCATGCGCTACAATGCACGTATGTGCATAGAAGTGAGATCATCTCGCCTTATGTAATGTCGTGTTCAAGTTGAAGGCACAAATAGATTCTGCGAATTGTAAACTGAACGGTACGCGTACAATGTGCATTGATACATGGGCGTTCTGTAGGAGTTAGATATATACTATGGGACAAAGAGTCGGTTATATGTTGTTCACTCCAATCAACAACGTCATATATAAAAAAAACTTGATTTTTCAGGAGATCGTTTTTAAGGTTTAAAAATATAATAAAATGTATTAAAAATTAATATCAAGCCACTTATTGAACTTTTTACTGTGCAACAGATCTTTTTAGGTAAAACCTGAATGTTTTTTTCCCCATTTGAAAAATATTTACTTTATTAAAAAAAAAAATAAACAATACCTTTTCTTTAAAATGCAAAAGCAAACGCTTTCTGCCCTGTAGCGGGTAAATATTAAGTTAAAAATATGCCGCTTTTGCTGGGATATATGTAGTATATGTAGTATTCTTGGCATTTCGAAAACATGCACAACTGAAAATTGACGATTTTTTTATATATGACGTTGTTGAAAGGAGTGAACGATGTGTCTCTGCTTCATTAGTTTGTGTATAAAACACATTCTGTTCAAATACAAGAAAATGCAACAACAACTTTTTTTTATATTTCAGCAAAATCAGACAAAATTTCACCGATATGTGAAAAGTGTTGAACAAGTTGCGTGTGGCAATGAAGATAGCTTAGATCGACTGGCTGGATCGGTAGTCTGGGGCGAAAGAGAGGGAGAAGATTCCCACACGATGGATCGATCAAGTTAAGGTAGCAGCAGGCACCTCGGCGGTTGGAGTGCTACGTGCAGCGCAGTCAAGGGATAACTGGAGAAGAGTCGTTGCTTCCACAAGGGTCACAACCCACAGCAATGAGGAATAAGATGGGGAAAAATATGTGAAAAGTTCTTTAACCATTGTAAATATAAATGTTTTAAGAATTAATGCTTTATAGATATTCAATAATGGACAGAATGGTGAACATTACACGATTACATAAAGTGATCTCTTAAGCCAGCCAAATACCAGGTGGTAAGCCCCGAGATGCTCAGACTTCCGTCCTCTTTCATATAAAGAGAAACGATAGATGTTTCACATCAAGTTAAGATACCTTGATAATAAAAAAAATGTCGCAAAGTTATAACCAACTAACTATGCTACCATCACTTCACTTCCGTCACAGGATAGAACGCCAGACCAATCAGTATTTGCAAACAATCTTCGCCATTCATGCATCCCCTTATGCGTAACCTCCGATTACTCCAACTCCTGACTTGGCCACTTTAACGTATTTAAAATATTGATAATGCAAATTTTTATCCGTCTTTCTCTGCTGTTTTCCAACTACATTCGCCTCATGATTTTTTGCTGTTATTTTTTTTACAGTCATACTGGACTCATTCGATTCACAGGTCCTTTCTTAATTTTATCGATCGTATCGTATCGATTTTATCGTATTTAAAATACTTGATCGTGAAGGCGCGAATGAAATGAACGTACCATCTACTCCGAGTAAAAATGAATGATATGGCGCAGTACGTATACGAAATTAGAAATAAATGTGTTTTAAATAACGTGTTTGAGCAAATAATTATCGGTAATTTTGTGTGAACAAGCCGGAGACGCAATTGCAAACACATTAAGCGAGTCGCTTGAACTCGGTTTAAGCAAACACAGAGCTAACCTTTAATATTTGATGACGCGCAGCACTATTGACTGGCTGCAATTCAGTCTAAACCAAATAACCGTACAGAGTAATCCATCCATCTCATGGTGAATGAAGTTTGTACATTTTAGTGACTTGGATTATCTAAATACTCAACATTTTGAGTGTGTCCAAATACTTGTTCACAAAATCTGGATAATTCCAATTACAGGAGTTATTAAAAACTAATATCTAAATAATAATATTAATAAAACTCTTATCCGCACCTCAATGGTGCATAGGGCACTGCTTCATATAAACGCAGTGTTATCTTGATCGTTTATACATGAAGAAAAGGTGATCAGCCCTCCGCTTCAGGTACCAGTCCAGGGTAATATTGAATAAATATCTAAATACTCATTGAAAATTAATTTACTCACTCTTCAATTAAGAAAGCTGTGTTGAGATGATTTGGACATGTGGAACGAATAAGTGAGGAAAGAACGGTAAAACAAATTTATGAGGCGAGTGTAAGTGGAAAAAAGAGCAGAAGAGACCGAGAAAAACATGGCACGATCAGGTATGCCAAATACTTGAAAGTGGTCAGGTTAGGAGTCGTAACAATCGGCGAGTATGTATGAGGAGATGCATGAACGTGGAAGAGGCGATTTTTTTTTGCAAAGACAGAGTGGTGTGGCGTTCGATTCTCTCTGCCTACCCCTGCGGGGAAGCAGCGTGATGGTTATTTAGTTGATTTGTTTTATTATATATATATATATATATATATATATATATATATATATATATATATATATATATATATATATATATATATATATATATATATATATATATATATATATATATATATATATATAAATATATATATTTTGAGAAATAAAAATACTTTGTGTTCTGATCCACTCACATTTTTATTAACTAACTAGTTTCGGCAACAACCTGTTGCCCTCTTCAGGGTTTCATTTATCTAGTAATAAATGAAACCCTGAAGAGGGTAACAGGTTGTTGCCGAAACTAGTTGGTTAATAAAAATGTGAGTGGATCAGAACTCAAAGTATTTTTATTTCTCGAAATAACATATCAATATGATCCACAAAGTTAATGCTTTCAATATTCAAAACAAAATATATACATATATATATATATATATATATATACATATATATATATATATATATATATATATATATATATATATATATATATATATATATATATATATATATATATATATATATATATATATATATATATATATATATATATATATATATATATATATATATATATATGTTTATGTGGTGTGTGTATGTCTAAATGCCTGTGTAATGCCAAAAATGTTTACTCACTTGTTACGCTTGATTGAAAAATATCTCTTGTGTAAATGATATGTAGAGAATTTGGTTATGTTGGTTGGAAATAATTAATGGCCTACGTACTTTAAATAAAATTTGAAAAATAAAAGAAAACGTTTTTTGTTCATTCACGTGTTTACACTTCAAATAATAATTCAACATTTTTAAGTCATTTAGATCGCAATTGAAATCGAAAACAATATAAGTATATTTTTTTACATTTGAATGTTACAATTATTGAAAAACCTTTGACATTTAAATGCCATTTTTAAGTTGTCTGTAAATAGATTCTATTCTTTTGTATAATGCGATTGATATTTGAACTCTGTGACTTTCCATTAAAAAAACTTTTTTAAATTAAATTTATATAATGGAAATGTTATAAAATCACTATGCATCTTATTACAACTTGATTATAACGTCGACTTGTTTAAAATCTAACAGCTTCTTCATCAAAAACGAATTAATTAGTCTTGAGGCAGAAACGGTTTGCTTCGAAACAGGTCGGCGTTGTAATTAAGTTATAATAAGACATTAAATAATTTTATAACGAAGTAAATTTTTAAGTTTTATTTTTAATTTTAATCACATACATGATAAACGCCAGAAAATCCAGGATTCGGATCTCACATACAAATGTAAGAGTTTTATTATATTTAAGCACTAACTTTGTGATTTTCCATTTTATAATCAAAATGTAACTTTGTTTTAAAAGTTTCTGTTCAATAAAAAAAGGTTCTTCATCTCACCAATAGATGTCTCTTGTGAAAATTACAGTGATTCTTGTACAATGTTTCGAAATAGAATCATATTTAGAGATTCCAAGATTTTGAGGAGTGTGGTCAATCATGCGTAGAATTGGCGCATGTTACACGTGTGTAAAGTGATCACTTAAACAAGCCTATGACGATCATAAGCCCCGTAAAAGTCCAGACTTCCACATTCTTCTTCATCTACGTTGAGATGTCAAAAAATAATACTTATATTACTATTACATTCATGTCTTATTGATACGTTCTTGAAATATATATATTTTTAATATCGCGTAATGTTTTTTTAGCGATGAGTTAAAATGAAGTTTTCCCTTTATTTCAAAGTAAAATGTTTTATTAAATTTTATTACGCTAGGAATAATAATGAAAGGGCAATATTATTTTCTTGTAATATAACTTTATCATACTCGCAAGCGACTAACCTACGTTTATGCATAAGAAATGTTACAGATTTATTCCAATATAGACTTCTCGTTCATATTATTAAAGAAATAATAGTGAAATAAAGACGGCAGAAATAGTATACTAAAGATCCGTAGACATTTCAAAAAAAGGAGAAAATAATTTTAGCACACGCTTGATTTTACGTTTTTCAAGAAAACTGGAATATGGGAAGAATGTAAGATTATGCCTAACGCAACAGAGTTGGTGTCCTGAAAATAGAATTCGAGTTGGCATAAGAAGGATGAAAGTAAATTAAATGCAATTACAATGCGATATCTCAGGCGAATGTGCGGCAAAACGATAAACGATAGATGCTCAAAAAGTATAATAAAAAAAATTTGATTTAAGCTTTATCGATAAAATTAAGAAAGGTGTGTTGAGATGTTTAGACATGTGAAAGGAATAAGTGAATAAATAACGGTAAAACCAATTTGCAAATAGGAGCAGAGGAACATCAAAGATAACTTGGCATAATCAATTATATCAAATAATTGGAATAATCGTCGGGTATGAGAACATGCATCAGTGTAGAAGAATGTTTGCAAAGACAGATTGGTGTGACGTTCTATTCTCTCTTCCTACCCCTGCAGGGATGTGGCGGAACGATTAGTTAGTTAGAGGAAATAATAGAGAAAAAATGGAATATGTTGGCAGCAATATCAGGAGACTCCTAACATCTTAAGGAAACTAGATGCTAGGGGTAATTACAAAATATGTATGTACGAAAATATGAACCATTACATACTGTTAGAAAAACAGTGTTATATATGACATTTCAACGTAAAAAAAAATATTCCTAAAACTTACTCATTGGTTGTTAGAATCATTGATCCATAGAAAAACCATACCTGAAACAAGAAAAAAAAAACAACATTAGATACATGTAATCATTAAAATGCTATTTATAGATTTGACGTTTAATTTCTGAAACTCTATTTTAATTTATATATTAAATGTTAAAATCAAATTCTGATTTCTAGAGTCTACTAATTAGTATTTTATTGATAAAAACACATAAAAATAAAATTCGTGATAATTGTTTCACCTTGTTATGGCATTTTCAAACTAATGTCACAATATTCAACTTATGGAACTTTTTTTTATATTTTGAGATCTCAACATAGATGAAGAAGATTATATAAGTCACGCAATCGCTACGGATCTTCCTCGAAAGACAACTAGAAGAAGACCAAATAATTCATGGATGCTGCAGAAAGAAAACATGATTCACAGGCATGGCCTAGGCGACATTGTCCATGACAGAAGTACCTACAACCTGAGGATGAGAAGATCTGACCCCAATAGTCTACAAAGACGACAAGTTGGTTTGGAACCAGGAGGAAGAAGAAAGGTATTTCACCATCATATTACAGGCCATACGCTTTGTTTCATAGAGTTTCATATTCTTCTTCATCTATGTTGAGCAGTCAAAATGTAATTATAATAAAAGTCACTCGGAAATAAAATACAAAAAATTGGACCTCCTTTAAATATTATATTTATTCATTTTTTAAAAAGGTTCACCGCGATATGAATAGGAAAAAAAGGGACATGTCTGCCTGGCCTCTGCCAGGCAGACATGTCTCTTGTGACGTACGACGTTACAAACGCACAAAGAAATATTACTTTATATAATACACCTTATATAAATATTCAGTATTAACTCTGATTTAAATACAAAAATATGTATCTGCAACATAAAATAAAATAACTATGTATGTAAGTATGTAGTTTTTCCACATTAATTTTATTTAACTAGTGACTGAGTTTCGTTGTAACCAACATCATCAGACTGGTGTGAGACTATACAAAATTCTGTGTTATATAAAAAACAATGCAGGGGTTGAAAACCATGTTTTTTTTCTTACAAAATGAATTTAAATTGAATGTATTATAATAATTATTACATTCATATTATGGCAATAGCTTTAAGTATGATTTGATATAATTTTAGTGTAGAAATGGATTTTGTCTGTTAAATTAAATAATAAATAGGTGAATCTGGGAACATTGGTTATTATTTGAAATGCAGTTCCACCAAAAAATCTCAGAACTAAATTTAAATATAATTAAAATATGTATATCGTAGTCGTACAGAAGAAAGTGACCAACTAACAAAACGAAAAATGTTCAGGAGGGCCATTTAAGTCACTTTTGCTTTGCTAGAAAATAAACATCAATGCAGTTAGTTATTTTTAACAAGTCAATATATTATATTTCCAAGTTTAAAATCCTTTGGGATTTTTTTCAGGGCAATTTTAAGCTAGTAAGATATCAAATAGTCAATGATCACGTTTTTGTACAAAATGAACTTGGTCACTTTCTCCTGTATGACTACAATATGTGTAAACATGTATTTACAATATATAAGATATTCGATTTTTTTAAACATACCATATATGTTTTATTTGAAAATAATATATTCACCAAAGGAAAAAAAATACTAATACATCGCAACCCTTATAGTAATAATTCTGAAAATTTCCTACTGAAAAACAAAAGGATTGGGGAGAAATTGAATTTCTGATTGTAGTTTCGAAATCACAAAATCCCATCACGGATATACTTCTAGCTCGAGGGTCCATGCTCGTATTGTTATATTTCTCTATTGCTTGTGCGTGAAATTCAGGGCCCGAAAACATTTTGTGCTTCGCTGCCAAATTCTCCGAGCAGTTTGCTTCACTTGACCTTTATCCATCATCTTACGACGAACTTCCATTTGACATTTGAATGTACGTACTTTCAGAATCACAGGGAGTTACAAAAATGTGACATTTACATTCATCTCAAGTTAAATATTTACAATGATTTTATTCCTCGACAAACCCACAAAGGGTAAGGTTAAAACCCTTAACCTTTTCATCTCGACACACCACGCAATAGATTAGTTTTTTTTTTAATATTAAATAAAAAAATATCAAGATGTTGAGTTCAGAAGAGTTCCTGATTTCGTTGAAATTCAAGTTCAAATAAATTTATAAAAAAAATAATAGTTTTGATGTAATATTTTGAACGCTATTGTTGTTATGAACTAAGTTGTTTTGTATTATTCATTTGAACGCCGTGGCATAGTTGCGTAGAGTTTCGCAGTCGATCGTTGGCTGGCATCTGGCTGGAAACTGGCATCGCGGGTTAGTTTCCCGCCAATAGCAAAATGAATTCAAGGAATAATTATTATCAATTGCCGTGGGCGTCGGTTGTGTATTTTTCGTATCTATCTTAACTTTCATTATTATCCTGCCTGCAAATAAGTCTCTAAGATAGAGGTTTTGTGAGTAATTAAAAAAAACTAGGGCTGGTTAAGGACAAAAGTACCTACCTACCTACTGCAGAAAGTCGTACCTGTTTTTATTACAAAAATAACAATCAGGTGATATTGAATATTATTTTATTGTAGTAAATACATTTATGAAGAAATAATTCACTATCCCTTGTTTCCGCTTTTTTTTAAGGAGGCATCAATCGACTATTATCTCATGCCACATTCGCACATTAATTTTCTCCGTTCTCCAAAAAAATCAAGCATCAGTAATCAAGGGTCGTGTAGCAAAAACATCGCTGAATTTCTCCTTTTTTGTGTAAAGCTTGCAAAATTCAGTGAGAGGGTATTATTTATAAAATAATGAAAATACACAAGAAATGATTTATAGAATATGAACTTTATCGCAATAGTAAAAATTGCCATGGGAAGCTGAGATTGTTCTTTTAACTAGACCATGTAGTTCAACTTCATATTTGAAGGAAATAATAAAAAAAGCGCTTAATAGGGCATTCTAAAAATATTTCAGAATTGTTTTTTTTTTATTTTTAAATTTAAGTAACGTTTATAATATCAGTAAAAATATATTTATTTCCAAGTTATTGTTGGTAGAGACAAGATAGAATGAGAATTAATTCGTGTCTAGGCATAAGATTTATAATTATTATATTGTAAAACCTTTTTACTGTAAATTGTTATTACATCTTGTAATGTAAAAAAATCTAGTAATTTAAAAAAAAATCTTTATTGAATTAACATATAAGTTATTCGGCTTAACATAGGCTATGCCTAAAGATCCGTAATACATATAATTAATAAAATGTATTTTTTTTATCTATGTACCTAAATACAAAAATTTAAATATTTTTATTTATGTAGTAGTATGTATCTAAGCTTTATAATAAAATAATGAGATCTTACTAAATAAATAAAAAATATGAAAAAATACAGTTTTCAAGTTATATTTTTAGTTCACTATCCAAAATGTTTTTTTTGTTGTTAAATAAGTGCAATCAAATAATATTCTTTTAGAATTAATTAAATTATCCTCAATAAAATTTTGATTTGTTGTCACGTTTCAAGGTATCAAGGCTTAAATACGAGATAATTTATATTATTATGAATCATATTAATTCACGTTTGTGCATGAAAAAATAAATGAAATGAAGATTATGGAACGAATATGCATTGTGACGATAAAAAATCGTACGCCATTAGTCGGTTATATGAAAACATGAAATTACACCCGATTATCAACCCACGCATGTGCATTGTAATATTTTACTTAAGAAGAGAGTTTATTCTCTGATACACTTTACATTATTATTTAATTATATGACTATTAGTGTATCGTAGTCGTACAGGAGAAAGTGACCAACTAACAAAACGCAAAATGTTCAGGAGGGCCATTTAAGTCATTTTTGCTTGGCAAGAAAATAAACATCAATGCAGTTAGTCATTTTTAAAAGTTTATAATCCTTCGGGATTTTTTTCAGGGTAATATTAAGCTAGTAAGATATCAAATAGTCAATGATGACGGTTTGGTAAAAAAATGCTTGGTCACTTTCTCCTGTGTGACTACGATATGTATGTGAGGGTTTATAATTTTTAAAACCTACTACTGATACCGATCATTGTCCGCACGCAATGGTGCATAATATGTGGAGTGGATGTGAACGAGAGAACAGAACGAAGACGGCCGAAAAAGACGTATCAGATCAATCAGAACTTAAATCTGGTGGTGTCAAAAGTCCACATAATCGGAGAGCTTGTATGACTGACTATATGTATGGATTTGAAGGAAGCTAAGAAAGCCATGTCAGTACAGAAGAGTGTGGCGTTCCATCTTCTCTGCCTACCCCTGCCTGCAGGAAAACGGCGTGGTGGTAGTAGTAGTAGTATACATGATATGAACTTGAATTGTATTTTAGTTACTATACAGACCTGAATGATGGAAGTTTAACTTCTGAAACATGTAGTCTATAATAAAACTCAAGTGGTAAAAAACGAAGTGTTTTCTTTAATTATTGTAACTTGAATTGTGTTTTTACATCGTCGTCTTTCATTGCGGTTGCATTGTTTTTATTTTTATATTATTTGTAAATTGGTACTATCGCAATATCTTTCTCTCTCTTTTATATATACTTTTTTATGCTGCTTTGAGTAATTTTTGGCGTTGGAAATAAGATAAAATTTTGAGGAAGTTTTTCACTAATCGAAGACCCGTGACGTATTGGCATTTTCCAAGGGTATGCTTGGCTACAATGGTTTAGAGACTAGATGGAATGTGTATTTGATTACGCATTTTTATCGATTGTTGCGCGGTATGATCGATAATCCTGAAATTATCCGGGACATTGGTCTGTATGTTCCCGATAGTTACCTAAGATAGCGTCGATATAGATTGTTTCACATTCCTATACACAGGACCAACCTGCCGATGGTTATGCCTGTAGGAAGAGCTACCGCTATGTTGAACAATATCACATTGGATATTGATCTGTTCCATGTGTCCGAAGGAGTTTTCCGAAGCGGGATTCTTCTACAACTTTAAGTCTTCTTGCTTACTTTTAATAATATACGTCTTGAATATTGTTTATTATGTATATATTAATTTTTTGTTGTTGAAATAAATTGAAATTGAAATTGAAATTTTATATTATTTGAAGATGTCACTAAGAAGAATACGCTTACAAGATTCAAGACAAAAGCTGACTCTCCCCTTAAGCTCAAAACAATAGCACGTGTATTTAGCTTCAAACTAAGTTCATTCATGGACATTGTTTAACGTTCTGATTCGTTGCAGCTGATTGCAATAATGATTACTATCGATTTTTTTTTCACGGCAGGCTTCGTCATTAAAAAAAAACATAAACTAGTATATCTGCATACAATGCACTCGCTGCATTGTGAAGTGACAGAGAAAGTGCATCTGTCTAGTCTTGATCGATTCACTGTTGAAGAGGATGATCGCTCTTATAATCGTCCCCTATAATGCTTTTTCTTTATTTAGCTTTGAAAAAATTGGATTATTAACCCTTGTATATATTTAAAAAGATATTATATTTCAATCGTTTAAAAAGCGAAGGGTTTTACAATACAGCACAAAGAAAATGACTGATCAAATTTCCATTATCCTGCCCATATCAGTCAATTTAAACTTCTAAAGGATCATTTGACTGTGCCAAAACGAAAATGACGGTAAAATATTAAAGTTGATTATGTATATGTAACTGTTGGACTGTAACTGTTAGAATATATCATTTGGGATTGTACATATATCCTCTACGTACTCGTACAAGCTTTTGTAAGTTGAAAGAAGTACAAGTTGCTTGAGAATTGTAAAACAATTATAATGTAAGGTTCTCCAAAGGATCAATTTACAAAATTATATAATTTTATTATAAATGCGTTCAGTAATATTAGGTTGCCAAAAGCATTTATTAAAAAAAAATCTTAAATGAGCTAAATATGAATAGGTCCACAATAGAGATTATTAATTAAATTTTATAATTTTATTACAAAACAGTAAAATATTACGTACTCCAAAGCATATATGTACTTATAAATTTTTCAATTTTTATTATAAAAAATTACGTAATATTTGGTACTCAATAGCAAATATTTAAAAGTAATTATATAATAGAAAATTTAAATATACTAGGTAGGACAAAGTATATATGCACAAGTATATATTTTATATTGTATATATTTTATGATTACTGAATTAGATCCTTACGAGTATAAGGCAGTTCTGTATAATAGTCGTATTAAATATTACTAATGATCAAATATTTATTTTCTAAATTAACAGTTTAAATTTATACGTACACAAACTAACGTAAAAATACCTACCAGTTTTAACATATGTTGTACCACAAAATTATATCTTTAACTCACCAACGAATAAGTGTTAAAAATACAATTTTTATGATTTATGAAAATCATTGGTTTAAAAGGTGTTTAATAAATAATCGATCCTTTGTTCGATTCGCAGTAGCTTATTGAGAGGATCGGTTCACAAACTACCCCGAATAAGACCTTAAATAAGGCGTGGTAAAAAGAATTTAAAATATATTGCCAAAACTTTTAAAATTGATTGCTTTTTCAGAAGGATAACAGTGTGACGTGCGTAAAAAAGCTGGTTATTAATGGAAGGTTTAAAAAATTAATGTTATTCCTTCATTTCTTGTGTCGGTAGCAAAAATGCTTATTTAGCCGTCTCAACATAAGGTTAGTTATACGTTTGTTCTTCGTCTTACAAATGAACGAAGCAATATCATACAACAAATACATTTGTTCAATACGCCGAGAACCTTCTAGATGCAGATTTTTAATCAAGGGCCATTTACTACCGACTTTAACGCAATAGATGGTATAGACATAGGTCGGCAAAGTGTAGTTTTGGAGCCGCACGCGGCTCTTTGATATTTTAAGTGTGACTCCGGCTCAAATATCCGCGGTAAGGCACTTTTCGACTCTGAGTATTCGTGTGAACAAACTTTTTGAAGTATGAACCTTATTAACTGCAAACATTGAAATCGTCTTATTGAAGAAAACCTAGAAACGTGCTAAAAATAACATCATACCAACCTGACTTGCTCAAACATTCAAAGGAGATACAGGAGAGACATTATTCCCAATAAGTAGTCCGCTGTCCAAACTCAAAACACAGTAAGGGAACATTTTTTTGTAGCACGTTTTTTTGCATTTTTGGACTTAGTAGATTCTACTTAGTCCAAAAAAAAAGTACTACAAAAAAATGTCCATTACTGTGTTTTAAGTTTGGATAGCCGCAGTGTTCTTATGGATACCGTACTTTATTTTTTTTTAAATTAATTGTAAAATCAAGGAGTGTGGCTGTAATTTAATCTTCTTCTTCGTAGGTTACAGCAAACTTTGTGATAATTGGTTTGCTTCTTACATGGTCAGTGTCCACCCTCTCTATCCTTCTCTTGTCTCTTCAACTCAGCGTACCCACTACAACGCATATCGGAGATAATTTGGCCCGTGTAAGTTAAGCGGGGACGTCCTCTGTAGTTTATACCTTCGCACATGCCTTCCGCAATTGTAAGAAGCAGGCCTGGATGTTTTATATTATATTTTAGCCTATCCATTCGGCTCGCTGTGGTGTTACTTTATTTAGTAAGCATCTATACTCCCCAGCCCTGCTTATAACTTCGTTGCTCCCTACAGGTTCCAACTAATGAATCCCAAATATGCACCCGTAGCACATAACATATCAAACGCCTCCATCCCTCCTCATAATTTAATAAAGGTCTAAAAATTATAATTGAGGTGTACAAGAATTGCAAATAGATTTGAACTAACTAACCATCACGCCCCTTCTCCAAAATTTCACACCGAGATCTACATACATTCATCTCTTTCAAAAAACATAATTTTGGATTTGCCAACTTTCAATCACTTTCCTAACACACATCATACTCTTTTATCACCAAAGCCTGCAGGTATTCTCTGCTATCGGCAAGAAAAACAGATTTGACTCTCAAGAAAACATCGAATCGTTGTAATGTGCATATTTGGCTTTATGGCTAAAAAGTTTGCCCACCACTGTTATAGACTAAAACACGTCCTCGAAAACCCGAGGCAAGGTCGTGTGATCACAAAACAGGTCTTGAAACTTCTGAAAAAACCCTTGAAATACCAGCAAATCTAATGATCTTCTTCAAAATAAATATGTTACAAATATACTATACAAAATACCGCGATTCAAATCGACTATACTTTTTGGTTCAGGCGCGTTTTATAAATTCCAAAGTGGTTTTCATCAAAACTAGACCCATATACCTTTCCTTCAAAGGGACGTATTGGATAAAACTGCTCACGCCCCTAAATATTCCATTATTACTTTGGACTACCATCGTTTATAACTTTTAGTACATTATGGCGCATAATAACAGACATCATATATACAATATATTGACTATCAGAACTATAATTATAAATAAAAGTTTTAATTGAGGAATCAACGCGTAACGGCAATATATACATGTTAGAATACAAAGTTAACAAGCGTATATTTCGGAAGTGAGTTTTCTAGGGATATAAAGATTTGTAAAGATATAAAGAGGAGAGTGAATGCTGGGAACAGAGTAAATGGTGCACTGAAATCAGTTGTAGTAAATAAAGCCTTCTCGGAACAGCGAAAGCTAAACTGGAAGTACAGAAAAAAGTTTGGGTACCAACCTAAATGTATGCAAGTGAAACATGGAGTCAGCAAAATAAGGATGCAAGTAGACTGAAAGAAATCGATTTGCAGTCTCTCAGACGAATTAATTTATACAATTGATAAATTAAATCAAATTTTACTTGATAAATACCACTTTTTCTTAAAATCTATTATGACACGTGTTTCGATGCATTCCGCATCATTTCCAAACATCGTATGTAAAGTACGAGTCTAAATTTTAGAGTTGTGTCTTCGGAACGTTGAAGGATGAAAAGGGGTGTGTTTCGATGCATTCTGGCACCATTCTCAAAAACAGTATGTTGCATTTAAAAAAAAGTTTTAAAAAATGAACAGTTTATTACCACAAAGTGACTGGCCAAATCAATTAACTAATGATATTATATTGATTTATCCTACCGTATTGGAATAAGATAAATTATTTTAAAATTATCGACCATTTATTATATTAGGGTCCCTGAAACACTGTCCGAATGAAAAATATTTATAAAACAAAAAATCTAACAAGATAAATTGAAACGTCTCACGTAAGCGATGCTACAACCTGTCCCGCTATACCCTAAACAGGTAGAAATAGGCAAATAGAATTTTAAACGGTGTCCCACGAAATATTTGTCAGTTTTTGTAATGTTGTTTGGAGAAAAAAAAACGTTTTATCCCTTTGTGGCATTTCATCAACCGCAAACCACTGCAGACAACAATGGTCGATAATTTTGGTTAACTTTTTAAACAATATTTTGATCCGGTAGATATACCGTAATACTGTGTTGAAGAAAAAGCACCCCATCACCCTTTTAATGACAATTTGACGGGCCAAATGTAATCTGCAAAAAGGATTCGTTTTAGTATGTACTTTGTAAGCCTTTTTAATTAAAAAAAAAATCTTAAATGTTTTTCGCAGATACTTTGGCACATTTTATAAACTTAATAAAATAAAACAACTTTGATTTAACCTTTTTTTATTGGTACACTTTATCCAAACGGTTTCGACAAGAACCTTGTCTTATCAGGGTTTATGTACTAAATTCTAAAACATTGAATTTAGTACATAAACCCTGATGATAACAAGGTTCTTATCGAAACCGGTTGGATAAAGTGTACCAATAAAAAGTGGTTAAAACAAAGTTGTTTTATTTTATGAACTATTTTTATAATCATGCAAGCCAATTTATCATAACAGTGAACTATTTTAATATTTTCATCATCATTATTGTATTTCATTCTCTCTCTTAATTACAACAGTACTCATAACATACTCGAATATGTGGAATTATTTCATTGGCTTTAATCATTGTCAATCTAACTATTTCAGAAAAATTGTTAATGTACAAGCTGTATAATTTCTAATCAAATTAAATAAAAATAAAATCAAAAACATATTATCCTATTATTGTATAAGTCTTTATAAGTGAACTTGAGGTAGTATTTTAGGAAAATGGCGCTACATTAATTATCAAAATTATTATTATTATTTTCACAGATCACCAAGACATATAAATTACATACTATTTATTGATTCGGCATTAACTTTGTGGAATGACATGTTGATTCTTTTTTAAAATTAAACACTTGTTATAAACCCCGAATGACTTTTATATTTATATACGACTTTATTTTATTATAACGACTAGTTTCGGAAACTATGCTGCTATCTTCAGGTGTAAATATAAACATACATATTAAACACAAATAATTATCTGCTATTAAATACAATTATTATTATTGTTTTAGTTAATATGTTTATAATGTTTTAGACCTGAAGATGGAAGCACAGCTTCCGAAACTAGTCGCTATAATAAAATAAACTCAAGTGGTAAAAAACAAGTGATATTCTTTTACAATTTCGTCATGTTTTACCACAAAATGAATGCCGAAATTATATATAAAATATGCATAAATTATTATTTTCTTTATCAACATAAATACAAATACGTCATATAAATTCACAAGTATTTCAACTGTCAAATTTAATGACTGCATTTTTAAAGCTCCATCGCCCGTGTATGCAGCAGGATGCATTCCATTCCATTGTGGATTGTGAAACATTCGGCAATTATTAATGTCTCCTCTTTCGGTTCCCATTGTTTGTAATATTCGAGTATTGTCTATTTACGGGTAATGCAGTTTCGACCGGCCGGGCTTTGTTACTTCTAGCGATTGTTGCAATATTATGGGGCTCGGCCCACTGGCACTGTGAGGGAATGCGAATCGGATGAATTTATTACTGTGAGAAACTTGCGAACATTCGACCAACTTCTAGTTAGCGGGGGCCATATAAAACTGCACACAAAGGTATTAAAATCAGTACTTTAATGTAAACGCTGTGAATTTATTATTATTTTACAAGTTTTCTATGTAACTCAGATTATAACTAAGCATATTAATGTGTTGTATCTTTCACATTTTATATTATTCCTATGTTAAAAGTGCCGGTGTACCGTGGTTAGTGTCGCGGACTCTTGAGTCACAGTTTCTCGGTTCGAACCCACTCTACCACAATTTGATGCCTATTTCTAATAATGAGCCTAATAGACTATCAGAAATAGTATAAAATTAAAGCATTTTTGTAAATAATAAAAATAAATATTTCTGTTTAAAAACAACGGTTTCCAAAAAGATTGCTTCGGGGATAGTCTTAGATGGAATTATATCCTTAAAATAATAATTATAATATTAATTATTATACTTATTTACAAAAAAAAACATATTTGTAAAAAAAATTAAATTAACGAAAATAAATGTATGTATATTGATATATGTGTATTGAAAACAAGCAGATTTTAATTGTTGTCATAACAAATCGATAAAATTAAGCAAGGAATGTGGAGACAGTTTGGGCATGTCGAACGAATGAGCGAAGAAGGAATAGTAAAACAAATTTATGAGGCGAATGTGGTTGGAAATAGCAGCAGAAAAAGACCGAGTAGACCGGGAAATGGTTAACCGATTTTCACGTTTTATTCAATACAGTGTATTCGGAAGAATTTTGCAACCAAACGTAAATAAATTAACCGCTGTACCATTAATATTTCAAGTGTGCCTGCACCCAAAAGGGTATATGTATTTATTTTGTAATACGACAAGAGATTATACCGGAACATGCTGCTAAAGAAATGTAATTTTGGCGTGTCAAAAGAAGTATTTACATATTTACTATGGATAATATTACTTGTTGGGTAATATATCCAAAATAAAACAAGGTTTGTTGGATTGAATTCTACATTTATTTATGTATATGTTAATACATGACGCGTTTCGTCTTCTTAGGACATTATCAAACAAATGTCGTGTTTGATAATGTCCTAAGAAGACGAAAAGCGTCACGTATTAACATATACATAATTAAATGTAGAATTCAATCCAACAAACCTTGTTTAATTTTGGGTATATTACCCAACAATTCAAATAGAATTCTACTAACTGTCTGCAGTTACAATAAATAAGAAAATATTACTACTTGATGTTGGATACTTTTTTTTTTCTTTATTTACGGCCGTAGACAATTTGTACATACTAAATATAATTACATGTAATAATTGTTGTATAAAATCTCTTTTTAAGTATATTTAACAAGGATGAACATATAAGACGAGGAATTATACATCAGCCTGAAATATTGTAATTATTGTTGCTTTATAGTTAGCAAGTAACATATTCCAGATATCGGTATGGTCCGTGAAATCATTGCCGAGGTTTTGCATTCGGTGAATGATCTAGCGCTTAATGTTTTTAAAAGGTACCACACATTTATCAGAATATAATGTAATTTTTAAATATTCCTTTGAGTTATTGTGTATCTATGTTCTAAAAAGTAAAATTAAGTTAAAAATTATAATTCCCAATTTTTCTATATTATTATTAAGCCTTATTGGTACTAAACTTTCGGGAAAAAGCATATTTTATTAGGTTTAAGCTGTAATTAATTCGACGTTATGATTTATTTGATCATCTGAAGTATGATATCATAAGATGTATTAAATAGCAATGAATTATTTGCCAATTTTCTGTTTATTAATAATAATAATTAAAGTTTTTAATTAAGAAATTTGAAAACATAAAATTTAATCGTAAAATGAGATGCTCCTTTGTCGATACAAGCTTTCACAGCCATTTTTACGAAAGAGGGCGTTTTACATTTTTCCTTATTAAGAAGCCTGATTTAATTGAAGAAATTTATTAAATTTTCGGATAGTAAGAGTTTAAGTACACAAAAATATTGAAACCTAATTATAATTACTTTTAGTTTAATCACAAAATTATAAAATAGTATGTTTATTAAAATATTTTTGCTGTTGAAATTTTCTAAATGGGTGTTAATTACGTTTCAGTTTTACATCATTAGTGACGAACCTTTTTCAATGATTGATGTTTGTGAAATAAATAATAATTACGAAAACCCTAAGTTAAGATTATCTCAGCCGGATATTGAATCCAAGGGTTCACATCAGTTGAGAGTGCCAACTACTTTTCACCCTTAACTAGCAAATTATCTCCAACGACAATTAGCCAAAGATCGCTTTGGTTTGGTCGATTCACCCTACATGCGAGATCAAAGTTGGAATATGTGTACTTTAGACAAGAGAATGGCTCAACTCTTGTTGCTTATAGTCCGAGTATGAAACGGTACGTTCTGTATTTATGTACGTAAATAGATTTTGGCCCAGTTAGGTCAATGAATTGAAAGTAATGGAATTTTCAACCGCTTTGATCCCTTTGATGGGACAGTGTCAAATCACTTTAAAGCTTTGTTTGTAAATTTGGATGCGTTGAAGAGCGTTTTACAGTCAAAAAAAGCTTTTATTTTTCTAACTAACTAACTAAACTAACTATCACGCCACTTCCCCGCAGGGGTAAGCAGAGAGAATAGAAAGCCACACCACTCTATCTTTGCAAACATTCTTCGCCTCTTCCACGTTCATGCATCTCCTCATACATACCCGACGATTATTACGACTCTTAACCTTACCACTTTCAAGTATTTGGCATACCTGATCGTGTTATGTTTTTCTATTTTATTTTTCAATTCATATTTATAAGTATAAACAATAAATATTTGCGGGCAAAAATATTATTTTATAAGAAAACACTGTATTCATATAGATTTTAGGTATTTTTTTAACGCTATATATTTTTAATAATGTATGCAGGACTTAATCGTACGTAAGTGGAAATGAATACTGAATAAGTGATGATGTCAATTTAAGATTACTTTTATGATTCGGCAGTCACTTTTTACATTTTTAATTTAAGTTTTACTTGGTAAATACCACTCTTTCTATTTTTTTGGTGGTATTAAGATCTAATTCTTGAATTTTTTAAACTAATTGCTTCACAAGTTTTGTGAAATAATATACAAAATATAAGAAATCTGTATTTTCCAATTTCTTTCTTTTCTCTTTAATCAAACAGAACTACAGCAACGTGATTGAGAAGAGTTAGTTGTTTGATAAATATGTGCAATACTTCTGTAAAACATATGTTTGAAAAAGCTAAGAATATATATGTATACAACCTGAAAGTTTTACCATACAAACCCTTTATTTCAATTGACCCGAAATCGTGACTTTCGATTTCGTATTCTTTGGGCTTTGATCTGGGAGAAAATTGAGAAGCAGGTACGTCTATATAATTGGAAGTTTTGAACCGGAAGTCGCGTAAAGGGTCTTACCGCTCCGGATGTTTGTATAAGAATATAGGAAAAGGAAACAAGATGGCGGAGGGGGTCGCCATTTTGGGTTCATTATTACCAAAACGCGGGGTGTTTTCATCGGAGATTGAGTTAAATTTGAAATTTCTCGTTTCTCAAGCGATCAATTTGTGAACGGTTTATTAATAACGCTCAGAAAATATCTTGAAATGACTACGGGCAAAAGAAAGCTGTCAGTCGTAAACATGATAATTATCCTGTATTTTCGAACATTCACAAAACCTATTTTTTGTATCTTATTATGTTTCAATAGGGTATAGAGAGATTTGTCCGATGATGAAACATCAATTGAATTAATACAAAATAAGGTCCAAGGCATTAGATGTGTAGTATATCGTATTAAAAATTAATAAATATAGTCCAGAAGCTAACTATCACGCCGCTTCCCCGGAGGGGTAGGCAGAGAGGTTAGAACACGAAACCAATCTTTCTTTAGAAACAATATTTAGCTCTTCCACATGCATGCATCTCCTTATACAATACCCGCCGATTATTCCGACTCGAAACTAAATTTCAATGTTTTCACCTGATAAATTTGTTTTCCTATTATTTTTTCATTAGTGTCACACCGAAACCATCTCAATACAGATTTATTAATTTTAACAATAATGCTTGTCTCATCCTTGCATTTTTCCTTATCATTCGAACATCTATTATACGTTTTGCCGCACATTTGAGAGATTCAATTCGACTGCATTCAATATACTTTCATTCTTCTTTTGCCAATACCATGCTTCACTTCGATTCTCAAGGACACAATATAAAATTTAGACTCAGCTTCATATACGGTGTTTGAAAATTATGCATCGAAACATGTGTCACAATAAATTTTTAGAGTTAGTGGTAAATACCAAGTGAATTTTAAATTAATTTAAATGGATAGATATGAACTACAAAGTAAATGCCGGATCAATCATCGAAATAATAATTATAATAATTATAATAATAATAATAATAATGGTAAATTTATATAGCGCCGTTTTCATGAAAAATCGTTTGAAGGGGAGCTTATATTGTGTTTGATAAAGAATGAAAAATCACCATGATAACGTTGATTCACAATATTAAACGAAAACAGCCCCTCTCAAATATTTTTATAATAACATCATCCTGAGATGAATTTTCCAATATGTTTGATCGCAAAAATCTGTAGTATAAATAACAAAACTAGCCTTATTTTCTAAGTGATCCATTATATTGAAAGCCTTACGGTGTTAACAGCGAGGGTAAATATCAAAACCTTTGTATGGTGTTATATTTATATGTAGATGGTGAGTACACAACAATGTAGGGTGCATGATGATGTTTTTCCTCATCGACTTTGGTCAATTCAGAGGATACGCGCGGTTGCTGAAAGCTTAGGAAAACTATTAATAAAGCTCTTAAATTTTATGCTACAATAAGCCGAGCTTTCATTGATCTGTTCCCAGTTGTTAGTAACGTCTTTTTTGTATTCTGTACGAGTGTTCTCCAAAAATATATACAGAAGTGTATATTGAAAATAGGATTACGTACACGCAGAATATGTTTATTCATCCGAGGTGACTCTGTACGTTTTTTTTTGAAATTTCTTTGGTATTTTTATTTACTTATTTGTTAAATTTTTACTCGAATATTGAATTGAAAAATAACACTATTTTTTCAGATTGATAATGACACGTGTTTCAATACCTTTAGCATTATTATGGAAAACCGTAAGGACCAAGTAAATTTTGAATCTAAATACTAAGTAAAATTGAAATTAAAAATATTAACATATTACCATAAAGTGACTGTCGAATCAATTAATGAAATAATTTTGAAAATAATAAATGGTTACAAAAAATGGTCATATGGGAATATGGGAACAAAGGGATTTAAAGGGCTTAAGACCTATCATTGAATGGTCGCTGTACACAATGTGTATCATTCACCATTCTGCCCATGATAGAATTTAAAAACATACAGTTTTTTTGGAAGTTATATCTTTTTAGTTACAGGAATTATTTCGAAAAAGAAAACAATCATCATCATTCCAGATTTTCTATAAAAAGTATATAAACCTATGTTAATTAATTGATCTGGGGGTTTGTAATGTATTTTCAATTTACCTATCCTACCCGCAGACAAGCATCTTAAATACAGGGTTTTCCGGGTTAAAAAAACGTCAGCTAGCCGATGACAGGTAAAAAACTAGGCTGAAAAATCCCTTTCCAAAAAAATAACGTCTTATTTAAAAATTCTCATTACAATACCTTTGGGATTCAATTTTGCGAAATTTGGCACATCTGTACAAATATTTTAATGCACTGAAGATATTGAAATACGTATAACGATTTCATTTCAATGGGTTCAAAGTTACCCAGATCGACTGTACGTAGTTCGTTTTATTTTAAAATTCTTCACTGATAAATATTTAATTCTTAAAACAAAAGTAAAGTATGCCTCGATTCTTTAACATACGAAACGATGACATTGCGAAGTACATATTTATAAATATGTGCTTCATGTAAAAGACCGTATGTGGAGGTGTACGTATGATTGAATTTACTTCCAAATGTTCAGAGCTCGAATGACGTCAATCGGAAGATTGGGCGTAAAAAACTCGATCGGCATTTTCTTATTTCCCAATACTTGGCAAAAATAATTTGCCTTCGCCTGGATTATAAGTCAATTTCGACATAAAAGAGAATCTCCTTGGAAGGCGTAGAATAATTTTCATCTCAATTTGATTCTAAATATGTCACGCCGTGGAACAAATCGCGGTTGTTAGCAATGTTCGAATTTGTAATATTCCGACATTTGCAACCGTAGCGGAATAAAATCATTCCCCAATATGTATTCAATAAAATAAAAGAAACAAATATAATTTTTTGACATCTCATCACAGATGAAGAAGAATATGGAAGTCTAGGCATTTACAGGGCTGACGACCGTCATAGGCTGGTTCAAGTGATCACTTTACACACGTGTAACATTCACTAATTCTACCCATTATTGACAAAAAAACCCTTATCCGCACCCCAATGGTGCATAGGGCACTGCGTCATATAAACGCAGTGTTATCTTGATCGTTTACACATGAAGGAAAGGTGATCAGCCCTCCGCTTCAGGTACCAGTCCAGGGTAATATTGAATAAATATGAAAAAATCACTTATATTTATTTTACCCCCCTTGGGAATCGAACCCGGTACCTCCAGAACGGGACTTTTTGTCCGCCTCCGTAGTGTAATGGTCATTATTGACAACCAACCGTAAATGCCCAGACTTCCATATTCTTCTTCATCTTTGATGAGATATCAAAAAATAATATGAAAAATAACTCCTGTAATTGGAGATAATCCAGATTTGTGAACAAGTATTTGGACATACTCAAAATGCTGGAAATAAATATATTTAAGATTTTTTTATTATATCACATTTTAATATTTGTTTTATAATTATTTACTATAGTTTCCAAAAGTAAAAACACCGTTGGGATAAGTGTGTGCGTCGGGAAGGTGAATACTTTGAAGGGGACCCAGACATGCAACTTGTATATTTTGTTTTATGACTTTAAACAACGTATTTATTGAACAGCCCACGTAAAAATAAAAATACAAATAAGTATATTAATAATACATAAATACAAACCCAAAAAAACAACTTACTACTACTATCACGCCGTTTCCCCCCAAAGGTAAGCAGAGAGGATGGAACGCTACACTCTTCTGTCCTGATATACATTGGCGTTTAATTTCACATTTTTTTGTGTATTGAAGATGGCTAAAGCAAAGTGATTTTTAATATATTAAGTAAAATCAGTATATGGAAGGGTAATTAGTGTAAATGAGCTATAATTAATAGTCTCGCCTCCTTGTTTTTTTAGGTGTTAAAAGCACAAAAGTACAACAATTTAAATTAGATTGAATCAAATTATAAAAAAAAGTTTTTACTATTAACTCTTAAAAAATAAATATAATTCATTTATCGGAATTACAATGTTGAGAATTTAAGTATTTTGTAAGCTTGAATTTTCAGCCGGTAATCATATTCATAAATATGGTAATTATTACATTCGTACCAATCCCTCATTATGCATAGTAATCTAACGTGATTTTTCTCGCGTAAGGACAGATAATGTGTATGTCGATACGCGTATGTCTGATACCTCAGGGCATAAATTCGAAGGTAGCTGTTTCAAGATAATCTAATTTGGCGTACAAAATTTTCTAGAAAACCCAACATTAATTCCTCATATTTACTGAGAAAAAAGCTTTCAAATGTGTCAAAATGGCAAAACATTTTAAATATCGGAAATCAATAGGTAGATGATTTCGTATATTTTGCGAGTACGTTTTCTAGGGATGGAAAGAATAAAGATATGGAAAGGAGAGTAAATGCTTGCTGGAAACAGAGTGAATGGTGCACTGAAATCACTTATAGCAAACAAAAGCCTTTAAGAGAAAGCTTTACTGGTAGTCTTGGTTCCAACCCTAATGTATGAAAGCGAAACATGGAGTTGGCAAAAGAAGCATGAAAATCAACTGAATGCAGTCGAAGTGCGTTCTTGCAGACCAATGTGCTGTAAAAAGGTGTATGATAGATGGCAATAAGGATATGATAGATGGCAATATGGAGTCAAGCCCTCATTCAAACCCTTATCTGCACCCCAATGGTGCATAGGGTACTGCATCATATAAATGCAGTGTTATCTTGATCATTAACACATGAAGGAAAGGTGATCAGCCCTCCGCTTCAGGTACCAGTCCAGGGTAATATGGAATAAATATTAGAGTTAAAAAATTACTTATATTTATTTGACCCTCCTTGGGAATCGAACCCGGGACCTCCAGTCCGGTAGCCGAGCGAGCTGACCATTACAATACAGAGGTAGAGTCAAGCATTATCGATAAAATTAAGAGAGCATTAAGATAGATTCGGCATAAAGTAACAGAAAAACGAATTGTAGCGAATGTGAAGAGATGAATATTGTTCGAAAAGACAGATTGGTGTGGCATACTATTCTTTCTGCCTACCTCAGTGGGAAGCATCATGATGGTTAATTAGTTAGTTGGAAATCAATAACTTTTTTCATAAATATTTTGGTAAAATATATAGCGTTATTGTCCACAGTTGTCATTGATGCGTGAATCTGAAAGAGATAAAAATTGTTTGCAAATAGTGGTGAGGCCAGACAGATTATTTTCTCTGCCTACCTCTAAGGGGAACAGCGTGAGGGTAAGTTATTTATTGATTTGGCGTTTAATTTGTAGAACTCCATTTTAATTTATGTATTAATTGTAAATCAAACACAGATTTTTTGAGTCTACTAAGTTGTATTTTATTAACAAAAACACATAAAAATTAATATTGTGACACAAATTCGTTTGAAAATGCCACAACTGGGCGAAAAAATTGTCACGATATTAACTTTTTATGTGTTTTTGTTAATAAAATACAACTTATCAGACTCAAAAAATCGGTGTTTGATTTAAAATTAATACATAAATGATGGTATGTTAGTTAGAGAAAATAATAAATAATAATTATATGAATTAATACTTGGTACGCTTACCGAGAGCTTTTCGCAAGTTTTAATTATAATAAATATAAAAAAAATATATATAAGAAGAAAGAAAGAAACGATAAGATTGCCAACGATTTTCTGTAAGATTAAAGAGTATTATTAAAGAATCTCCAAGTAAAGTAATGGTGATCTATTGTATTGGCGCGAGATTAGCAAATCGAAAATAATTCCCTTCGGTATTCTGCGAATAAACTGAATTAATTTGAAGCCGAGATAGAGGGAGAATTAAAGCTCTGTTTGATCATGCTAATGGAGTAAATTAATTTCTCTCGATTCGCAGCCGGAATTTATTTCCGATGTGGTCGCCTCATGAACACATGAATTGGAAACCGAACATGTTGTGGTGTTAGTATGGCTCCCATCAAAATATTAATGGGATTATTTATAATGCTAATACGTCACAGACTTATAATAATAACACCGTCACTGATGTTTGGAAGCGCAACATGGAACTGGCAAAGGAAGGATGAAAGCAGAGTGAACGCTGTTGAAATGCGCTCCCTCAGACGAATGTGTGGAAAATCATTATATGACGTTATTAAAAACGAAGATATACCTAAGAAAGGAATGTATGACTGAACAAGGGATAATTGAAAATATTAAGAAGAGTTCTTTAATGTGGTATGGACATTTGGTGGAGCAAATGGATAGCGAGAGAATGACTAAGAAAATATTTGTGGCGAATGTGAGCCTGAGAGCAGAACGAGGATGGCCGAAAAAGACTTGGCACGGTCAGATCAATCACAGCCTAAAATTTGGTGGTATCAAAAGTCTGCGTAATCGGAGGGGATGTATCCGTATGACTAGATGTATGGATGTGATCGAGGATAACTTGGCATAAATAAGTATTTCAAATACTTGAAAGGGAAACAATGAATCATGTCAATACGTTCATTATTGTAGACCAAATACAGATTTAAATCTTTTTTGCACTGGGGTCAAGTAACACATCAAATTTCAAGTGGCCCCGTAATAGTTCTACGGTATATGTTTATTCTAAAAAAAGACGTAAAAATATAGTATACATTCTTTATCAGCATATATCCGGCTCTCAGCGCAGGCAGACGCTTGATGAATTACATTATTGCGAGTAAGGCCTTAACGTATGGTGCTCATTAATAATACCATTATTTCAGTGTTCTCATATACCAGGTTATAAACTAAAACAGAAGATTAATTTTTTTAATAATTATTATTTCCTGAATTTTTTTTACAGACACTGTCGGAATGAAATAGATGATTGAACATCTTTCAGTAACGTACGTTGTTTACTGCATCGTTATATTGAATAATAAACTCATACATTGTAATTGGGTCGATAACCTCACACAGCTCGCTCACAATGACGTCTGTGTATTTACGAGTACGTTCGGTAGCGTCAAAAAAGCCTTTACGATCCAGTATTTGGCAGGGTTTATAGGATTACTTAATGCATGTGGTTTTATGGTTTTATAGGCCTTAGTTTAATTGAAATGTGCGTGTTCGTACGCGCTCGTGGTCACAAGATCACAGCATATAGGAATGTATGAAGAATGAAAATGGTCTAAAATAATATGGGCGTCTGGCCACGCCATTTGGTGTTGTCAGGTTGACAACACTGAGCTACTGCTACTATCAAGTTGGCAACCCGAGCGGATTCAACAAAAGCGGCCAACCGGAGCGCGCCAGCGAGAATCGCCTGCCATCGCTTGGGTGCTAAAAGACGTATATTTTAGCTTCATATTAATTTGAAAGTTCAATAATCAATTAGATAAATTATAATAAGTTAATATCAAATCGTAATCAAAGTGTAAGAATTTATTCGATAAACAAACTTTAAGTACGCATTTCTTTTAAATATCCTATTCTGGCTCCCGCACAATAACCACACACCAAGGTGCCTAAAATAATTTAAAAATAAATATTATCAATATTATTAATATTTAAAGCATTTACTTTGTGGTTAGTCATTTTTTTTTTTTTTACAAAAATGGTAATAATATTAGTATATAACCACTCACCGAAATTTTTATGTCTACCGGTTTCGTACCCATCTCTTCGTCAGGACAGTCACTACCACAGCATGCAAACAATACCACCCTTCACCACCATAGAACCATTTGCACAGTTAAAACTACACAAAATGTTTAACACATACGGTTTTTGATCGACCCGGAGACCAATATGTACTAAATGTTTCAGCACAAACATGCGTTACGAGCCGAGATTAAACATGAACTAGGATTAAACGTATTTATAAACCAGCTTATATACTCATAGGATGAAAGGAGAGGGCGGGGTTTGAATTAAATATTGACGAATCAGATTCGTTAATATCCAATAATTAAGACTTACATGATATTTGTTTTAAAAGCAACATCCTAATTTTAAATTATAATTTACAATGAATCGTTCGTTGGTAGATTCGGTAGTCAATTAGTGGTTATATCTATCCACTTATATTTAAGTTTTACTTAGTAAATAGCAATATTTCTAGTAGAAATAGTGCTATTTACCAAGTAAAACTTGTATTAAAATTTTTAAATAGTTATTCGTAAATAGAGAAAAAGGCATCGAAAGAAATGTGTTTAAAGAATAATTTTTTCCTTTCTTCAAAAAGTAATTCCAGTACATTCGTATACGTATGAGAGTATCCAAGGTGGTCGAATGGTATACAACATTAAAATAAATTAGCATATTTTTCTTAGGAATGTTTATTGTATTTTGATTTAAGTGTTTGGATAGAGGAAAAAGGGTCCATTGAAGAAGATGAAGCTCGCCGGGAAGGTTCAATTTCAACCATGCCAATAGGAGTTGTCTTTTGTGAAATAAATATCATGTTTTAAAAAATAACGAAATATCAGTGAGCCACAAGCTGCAACAATTTTAGTTTACCTATGATATCGATAGTTATATCTAGTGTTTACTAGCTGTACCCGGCCATACATTGCTGTGACACAGTATGGTTAAATGAGAAAGAAAAAATGAGAGAGAACACATTTCAAATATGTTTGATTTCACAATGCTTGTTAAGTAATGAAGGTACATATTAAAATGACCAAACAAACAATAATACAATTGAAATAATAGACAATGCTGAGTGACAGGAGCTGTCAAGAAGCATGCTATGTGCCATGAGCAATATCATGTATTTCAAGTGTTGACGTAACATCCAATTGATGGCGTTACCATTGTGATCATTTTTATTTAATAAAAAAACGTGTTTTTACCTCTATGGAAACAAGCACGTTTTGGGATGCAAAGTGTTAAAATTTCAAAGCAATCGGTGAATATTTTAAGATTTTGAACAAACGAGCATTTACATTTCTTTTAATATAGATTTTGTTAAAAATGTAGATGTAGTTCCAATCGTGAAATTGCTTTTGAACTTATAAGAATCACAAAACGATTGACGTCAATTCAAAACTATAATGTCACAAAATCCCATAAAAGTTTCCAATTTAAAGTTAAATAGGATCCGCAGCCTTTCGACAGCCTCCGATTTGTGACGACATTGAAAAACGAGAACTTAATCGTTTATGAATCGGAGGATTTTAAAGCTGCTCGAAACCAGAATCCAATATAAAATATGAATTGAGCTTAAGTCAAAGCTCCCGCCGAGACATCTATAAGCTCCGAAGCTTAGCGTAATCAACCCGTTTGAATAAAAACGTGATTTATTCCCGAGCAACGCACAAAAAAGTTTAATTCGAGACACGGAAATAGGCTTAAACTATACGATTACTCAAATACGTGGCTAAGTGTGGAATTATGGGATATGTTAGGTAATGGTCGACGGTTATTAGTTGCGGTTTAAGGCGGTGCTTTATCAGTTAACTTGGCTATAATTTTGTGTCATTACACTTAACGACATTTGGTACGGCGTCTCTAAGCTTAATTCCTTAGAATTACGACTATTGGACAATGGGGATTCTATCGCGTTGTTCTTACGTGTGAAGTTCAAGGATAATGGTAGGAAAGCAAACGTTGAAAAAATAACATTTATGGGTTCTTCCTTTTCCGTAATTAGTACTTAGGATACTGCATAAAATATGCTTAAAAATTACACAAAAATAAGTTGCAAAAAAGCGATTGGTTTAAAAGTGAAGTTACTAAATTGAAAGGGTGTGGAGTAAATCTGTTGTTTTTTCAAAGTATTAAAATTTATTCTGATATCGTGCTCATTTTTGATGTTTTATACCGAAAATGAAAACATTGTTTACGTTAGTGATGAAAAAAAAACCTTTGTGTACATATGCAAATATTTTTTTCATTCACATTTTGAGTGTCCAAATTTTTCTTCCCAAATTCTGGACTATATATATTTTGGGGATATTAATTTAACATTTTTCATCGATAACTCGACATACATGAAGAATAATATGGGGGTCTGGGCATGTAATGACTTTGCGGCCCTTCATTGCCTGGTCAAATGACCACTTAAACCAGCCAATGATAGGTCGCAAGCCCTGTAGGTGTCAGAAACTTCCATGTTCTTTTTCATATTTATTGAGATATCGATAAGAAAAATCATAATTCTTATTTTTGGAAAAAAAATTGGTTTTTCTACCTATTCATTTTTTTATTCAAATGAATTACTCACAACAACTTGGAATCAAATGAACACATGTTTTACAACATTTTGAGTGTGTCCAAATACTTGTTTACAAAATCTCGATTATCTCATTATTATTTGACTAGTGTGGTTGTCAATAATGGGTAGAATTGGTGAATGTTATACGTGTGTAAAGTGATCACTTAAACCAGCCTATGACGGTCGTCAGCCCCGTTAATGCCCAGACTTCCATATTCTTCTTCATCTTTGATGAGATGTCAAAAAATAATGTGAACATTTGTTTTTATGTAGTTAAAAATCGATTATAAAATATTAAATGATACAAGAATATGGGTACCTACTTAAATGCTTATATACGTAGCGGACTATTAATAATATGTATGTACATATTATTAATTGATTTGGCATTAACTTTGTGGAATGACATGATTATTTCAATTAAATTAAACACTAGAATAATCCACTGAATTGAGTTTTATTTTTATTTACGACTAGTTTCGAAAACGACAATTGTTTTCATCTTATGGTACAAATTAAAACTGTTTTAATTTGTACCAGAAGATGAAAACAATTGTCGTTTTTGAAACTAGTCGTAAATAAAAATAAAACTCAATTCAGTGGATTATTACAGTGTTTAATTTAATTAAAATGTATGTTCATACATATAAATAAAGCAATAGATCGTTCATATACATAACATGATATATTCCTCTTATGAAGGATCTGATTAAAGTTTGAAGATATGAATGCCAGAGAAATATTCAACGTATCATTTTACGATCCATTTTTATATTTTATAGCTCATTTTCTAAGTGAAATGTGACTTTAGCCCCGGTACGAGGCAATTACTCGCTCGTAAATGCAACGCGACAAAGGGATATTAGGCATTGGTGACAATGGAAATAGGCCCACTAAATGCGCCAGCTACCATTTTGTTTTCATATTCGGGTTATAAAATGGCTGTAAAAGCCTTATCCTCATATTGTTTATGGGTTTATGACCGCAAACCATTTGAAATTCAGAAGACTTGTCGCTTTCTGAAAATGTTACTGAAATTAATGCTTCATACGCATATTTTTAATGCTTAAAGTATCACAAAGTTAAATAACACAAAACTGAGGTTTAATAGGGAATTTTTCATTATATTTTTAACACGTTTGCTGGGTTCAATATATCGCTGAAAATCATGAGATGCTAAAAAATATCAATTTTGAAAATACTAAAACTGTATTAAAATATGAAATTTATTTTTGTAGAAACTAATACACACTGTTCTCTTAGTATGTAGCATTCATGTGCGGCTCATTTTAAACTCGCTTTGAGAGAAGCGAGTATAAACATAAGTCATCAAGAGGGCTAAAGCTAAGTTTACACTCGCAAATTATCCAATATACATATAACCATGAATTTTTATTTTATTCATCACACACTCATAAAAAATATTGTGTTAAGACTGTAAGGGTATACTTTTCACTACGCAAAGTCATTTTATTCTTTATTACCAGTCGTACATGCTAACGCATATTACTCACTGGGGGAAATGTTAGGTGTACGCGTCTGGCGCGTACGCCTTAGGTAAAAACAAGTAAAACGATTGTGAAATACACCTGCAAAAAATAATTACTACGTTATGTATGACTGATTTTGAAATATAGGTCATCAGAATCTGAATAGAATCAGGTTTCAGGTCGAAAAGGGGTAGATTATAGAAAGGTTAAGTGTCAATAAGTATTGAATATCGAGACTTGAAAAGCTTTTGAAACTAGAACAATATTATTGATATAAAATAAACGGGAAACATCAAAAGCTTCGAGTTCTAGAACAATATCGAGAGAGTTGGGTATTCCTTTGATGCTTAAAAATTAATATGAACAAAATAAGTTCAACCATGATTTTTTTTATATTGACATAGCTTTTTTGTATTATCCAATATATTGGCATTACGCAACGATATCAACTGATCTGAGCCTGAGATGGGGATTTGTAATTTTTTTATCGAGTTCCAAGATTTGAAAGTTATATCGTAAAATTCAAAAAAGGTCAAAGTTGTATCCTGAAATTTAAAAAAATCGACTGGATGTTCAAAAAAATATCACAAAACGTTTAGAAAACTTAGAATATGCTAATTTTATTTAAATTACCGATGCACAACATTTTGAGTGTGTCCAAATACTTGTTCACAAATCTGGATTATCTCCAATTATAGGAGTTATTTCTCATATTATTTTTTGACATCTCATCAAAGATGAAGAAGAAAATGGAAGTCTGGGCATTTACGGGGCTGACGACCACCATAGATTAGTTTAAGTGATCTAGAAATAAAAGAATTCATGGGAATGTTATTCAAATAAAGTATGGTATGTGTATTTGGACGATACAAACAATTAATGAAGAGGTAGAATTACTAAAAATCGACAATTACTGACCCCAATGAAGCGAACATAAAACAAGACATGAGTAGTACCAATTTCTCTAAATAATAATGGGAAATGTGTAGTACAGATGAGGTATAGGCGAAGAAAGGAAGTCTTATACTCGAAAAATAAGGTATTGGACTGGATTCAAAGTGCTCTGAGCCTCTTTTCCTAGGCGAGGGAGGGTCCTTGCTAGATATTCAAGTATGGCGGCCAACCTTTAATAATTGGAGAGGCATCGGAAGAAAAATGCCTAAATTTTTGACATCTCTAAATAGATAAAGATGGAAATCTGTTAATACCCAGACTCTTCTACGTTGAGATGTCATAAATGTAAAAAAACTCATTTGGACATTTCATTTTGTATTATTTTTTGACATCTCATCAAAGATGAAGAAGAATATGGAAGTCTGGGCATTTACGGGGCTGACGACCGTCATTGGCTGGTTTAAGTGATCACTTTACACACGTGTAACATTCACTTATTCTTTATTTATTGACTTGGCGTTTAATTTGTAGAACTCCATTTTAATTTATGTATTTATTTGAAATCAAACACAGATTTTTTGAGTCTACTAAGTTGTATTTTATTAACAAAAAACATAAAAAATTATATTGTGACAATTGTTTCGCCTTGTTAGGGCATTATCAAACGAATGCAATTGTCACAATATAATTTTTTATGTTTTTTGTTAATAAAATACAACTTAGTAGACTCAAAAAATCTGTGTTTGATTTAAAATAAATACATAAATTCCTTAATTCTACCCATTATTGACAAACCACACTACTCAAATTTTTAAAGTTCTATATATATATATAAACCAATTTTGAAACATTATTCTTGGATCACTATAACTTCACTAAAGACATCTATTGGTGAGATGAAAAGAAGCTTTTATCTCTCCTAGTGTGTACTTTCTTCTTCACGACAATGCCTGCTCCCATAAAGCACTGGTGGAAGAGCATTCCACGCCACAGCAAAAGCACGCTCGCCAAATTAGCGAATGCATAAAGTGATCACTTAAACTAGCCTATAAAAAGTATTAAGCTCTGTAAATATCCAGACAGATATCCATAAAAATAAATTGACTTTGTACATATGTATTTATGATGCATTAAATGTATGAAGAAGGAATAAAATATGTTTTCGTAATTTCATAGTTGACTACAAAGTAAAACGTTTTATCGATTTACTATTGCACTATGTCCATTACTTAGCGTCAAATAGTTTCAAATTATATAAATAAAACAATGTTTACTACGTAACAATATTACTAGGTTTACGAGTATTACGGAGGTATAACTTCCTCGCTTCCCAGAAATGACTACTCGATACTGCGCACTTACTACTGCACAACCAGGTCATCAAATTCTGACGGTTAAACGGAATAACTATTAAAATGCACCTTTACGACTACGAATAGTACTTTGTTTCACTTTGTTGACGTCACGCGACGGATGCATCAGTGTCGAGTATACTTTGATATGGAAATGGATAAAATCATTTATTACATCTTAAAACTTAATTGAAAGTACATGATCTAAGCAACAACACTATTTTTTGCACTTTAAACGCACTGAAAAATGGTGCAAAAATCAGTTCGAATAATTCGAAGTATAAAATAATAAAAATAAATCTAAATTTTTTAGTGCAAAAATCAGTAAGTGGAAGTATAAAAAATCAGTTTATATTTGTATATACATTTTCTAGTGCAAAAATCAGTGATCCAAAATCAGTAAATCAAAGTAAAAAAATCAAAATACTTATGTTCTATCCGTTTTCTGTTTTCTTCAATGATCGTTACAAAATACTTAAGATATGATACAATAAATAAGAATTATAATGAAACTATCGTTGGATTAAATGTTATGTATATATATATTTTTAAAATAGATAAACACCTTTGTTGTCTTTTTTGTATGCTCTTCAACTCATTAAAATATATGTTAAAAACTGCGTGATGGTAGTAGTAGTAATACTTTACTACTACTACTACAACATCACGCCGTTTCCCCGCAGGGGTAGGCAGAGAGGATGGAACGCCACACTCTTCTGTCCTGACATACACTCCTCGCCTACTTCACACCCATACATCTAGTCATACATGCCCTCCGATTACGCAGACTTTTGACACCGCCAGATTTTACTTATGAATATGAATTATACTTTAACTATGAATAAAAAAATGTAAATAATAATTGTAAAATTGCGTACAACAATAAGCCACAAATAACAAAAAATAAAAGTTCTAATTACTTTGGATAATTTCATGACAATGTATAATACCATCATCCGTATAAAAGTAATTTAAGTAATATCAAAGTAATATTAAACTGAAATATTTGACTAGAATAATAAATTGAGTAAACTTTTGTCGGTTGTCAGCTAATCGCGGTTAGATCGTTTCATGTTTGATACATTTTGATTACTTAGAGAAAACCATCGCGCTCGACAGCTAAGTCAATTAATATTAATAGGACTTCGGAAAATATCGAAATTTCATCAAGCTTACCGCGGTAACTCGGGAGGATATTACGGTGTAGTTTGACTTATTTTTTCATACCTGCAAAAAAGAAAAAAAAAGGGTAAAATTTGAAGAAATCTATACGTATTATGTCACGAATATGCAGTAGATACGACTACATTTAAACATACTTAAGGGTGTACTCTCAAATATACAATGTCAGTACGCGACCGACTCCGAGAGAAGATACATGTATTGTCAGCGCCCATTTTTATTTTTTAAAATAAATGTACTTTTTTTGGAATTTTAAATTTTTGTTTGGAAAACTTCCTACCTTCCAATCACATTTTTTCTCAACACCATATAAGTATATCTATTTCGAAGAAAATTTAATTTTTTCAACCTTTTTAAAAACAACTGATTTCGATAAATTTTAATGTGCAGTAAGGGTGCGTATTAGTATTTTTTCACAATTCATCCACTAGAGGGATGAACAACATGAAAATATTACACGAAAAAAAGAGATAGATGCCCATCAGGTACTTGTATAAAGGTTATAGCACGAAAATTAGTACGTGGTATACCTGAAAAGATAATGCGCTCGGAAGCACGTGTGTCGTCATGATTGGTCCCCAGGTAAATTAAAATTACTATTTACCTTCCACACTATAAACATTGCGTATATTAAACTTAACCCTAATGTATGGAAGTGAAACATGGAGTTGGCAAAAGAAGGATGAAAGTAGACTGAATGCAGTCGAAATGCGATCTCTCAGAAGAATGTGCGACAAAACGATGTATGATAGATGTTCAAATAGTGAAATAAGGAAGGAATGCAAAGCTGAGATAAGCATAATCGATAAAATTAAGAAAGGTGTGTTGAGATGGTTTGGACATATGGAACGAATGAGTGAGGAAAGAAATTGGAAAATTGGAAAAAGGAGCATTAAACTTCAAACAAATATGATCTTGTTGAGTTTATAAAATTGATGCGATATTTTAATTGTTTTTTTAATCGTTTTTATCTGCATGTTATTTATATTTCAAATTGTAAAAATACTGAAATATAACTAAAAATCACAACAAAATTCGTCATATTTTTATCAAAAACATTGCTGTATATTTTTGTCATATTCACCATACATTTCTAATGTACCATACAACAATTTAAATCTTATTAAGGTTAATTTAACTTAAAATGCGTTTTATTTATACTGGAAAACGAATCATTTCTCACGGCTGCGAGAAACGAATTAGTGACAGCATTATCTTTTTGAATTGTTACTTGAACTACTGGGAAAACATAAAACATGAATTTAAGAACGGAGATGACAGATTATGTCAGAATCGCATAAAGAAGTGCCTGATGGGTGAGTGGAATCAAGAACTTAGAAACTGTAAGAATACAAGAACCACTAGGAATTTACTACCGACTTGCCTTTGTAATAATCGAGAATCGAACCACATTCCTCAGTGCGTATCACAGCAATAAAAAGTCAATTAACTGTAAAGCGAAACATTAAGCAGTAGACTTCAAGAAATTAATAAAATTAAATGGTAAATTTGCACTGCATATTTGATATACTGCTATCAATACATAATTGGACATAAATAATACATACAAGAGTCTCCTAAGATGCCAGTACAAATAACAAAAGAAAATGCTATCATATTTTGATAAAAAGGCTAAAAATATTAACCACTATACTAAATTTGATTCACAATAAGTCGTTAAATTCAGCACACATTATAAAAAAAATGTAAAAATAACCCTTCGATAAAATCTCTCATTTCTTTGAACGAGTATTTGGACACATCAGTTGTGCATGTTTTCGGAATGCCCAGAAATTGTACTATATCCTAGCAAAAGCAGCATATTTTTATTTTAATATTTACCCGCTACAGGGCAGAAAGTGTTGTTTTTGCATTTTGAAGAAAAGGTATTGTTTAATTATTTTTTTTAATATACAAAATATTTTTCAAATGGAGAAAAAACATTTAAGTTTTACCTCAAAAGATCTGTTGTACAGTAAAAAGTTAAATAAGTGGCTTGATATTTATTTTTAATATATTTTATTATATTTCAAACTTTAAGAACAATCTCCTGATAAATCTAACTGATGATATACTTATGACGTTGTTGAAAGGAGTAAGCGATATGGGGTTTTCCGATTATTGGCGGCCGTACAAAGGGTGTCCATACTTTATTCCTCGTAGTGAGATCGATCTGCGGGCTGAATGTTCACGGGTTTTACGATCACTGGACCACACACTACTTATCCTCTACTTAGAGGCAGCCGGGTTGCATCATAAAGCTGCCTTCTATATTGTATAGTCGGTGAAGCAACGTTGGACCCGAGACCATAAATCCGGAAGTCTATGATCCAGTAACATAAATTAAATGACAAACGTAGAAGTAAAGAAGGGGTAATGGCGTTTATGAGTATTTTGGCGTATTTTCATTTTTATTATTTTAGCTTATAATTTGACAAGTTAATTTTTTTGAACACACTCAAAATGTTGTAAGTAAAATATTTATCAAAAAAGTATTTAAACATTGTTGCTTTTTCTATTCAGCTTAAAAATATTATTTGTGAAATCCTTCTCCCACTAAAATTCGACTGAATGTACTCAGTTATACATTTGTGGCACAAATCCAGTCGTATGTTCCTGCTTAGTTTTAAGCCATCTTAACTTAGTAAGTTAAGCGATACAAGCCGTCTAGGCTCGTTACTATGAAATATTAGGCAAGGAGGAAGGTTTCTGGAGATTGTGCGAGTTCTGGAACAATACGGAAAGTTCTTTTGATTGAATAAATGGGTATTTGACGATCACAAAAAGACTAAGTGTCCAGGAAATTGACGAATAATATCTCTTTTAGATGTGAACAATCAACTTTAAATGAATAGGAAGAGCAATATTCATTAATACAATTAAGAAAATTAATTAAACATAACAAGTCTAGACATTTTGTCTTTTCAAGAAGTTTTAATTATATTTGAAATCTGACGAAATCGTGATAACATGATCAATTAAGAGTTTTCGCAAAATTTGAATATCTCATTCATTTCATTTTTCAAATTATCAATTTTGTAAGTGTAAAAATAATATACCAACCATTTCCTTTGAGTCTCGTTTCAATTTTCATCAGAATGAATATTAAAATTGTTTTTCTTTAATTAATTGTGTTTTATATTAATTATACTGGCTGATGGTGTCGCCATAAACTTTGTAAAACTTTATAATAACTTATGTTTTTTTGTTTTTAAATATTCACATATTAAAAAAAAAATACTATTTTGTTTTAGACGTGGAAATTGTTTTAGAAGCACGCACGACCAGAATTATTATTCACCATCGTCGAAAAATAAGTTTTGGTTGCTTTTATTCATAAGCATCATTAAAACACTACAAATAGGTGTAAAAACTGAATATTAAACTGAAGGTGCAATTCCAAAAAAAGAATCCAAAAATGTTCAAAACCAATGAATACTTCAAATATATAGTATAAAGTGATCACTAAGTCTTTGAAGGTCGTAAGCCCTGTAAATCCTCAGACATCCATATTCTTCTTCATCCATGCTAAGATGTTAAAAAATACTTAAAGCTGCTCGTCAATGAATATTACCGCAGATATTAAAAATACAATAATGCTTTCTTTCTAACTGAGAATTGAGTAGCCCACTTGCAAACCACGTTATGTTAAAAATTAGGTTTTTTTTTAACCAATGGCAGCAATAGGTAGAAGATCAAATCTTCTACCGATTTGAGCTTTTTTGAGAGAGTTTAAAAAGTGAACTGTCGATCGGCACAGAGAGTTTTGCAAGGGTGTTGATTTTTCTATCCCATTTTATTACTGAACGAGTTTTGACAGATTATGAAACATGGACATTATTTTTAATTTTATACCGATTGGTGCCATTGGCTAAAAAACTTATTTTTTAACGTAACGTGGTTTGCAAATGAAGTACTGAATTGTAGTAACGATTTTTAGCATTAATAACGTCCAACGCTAACTGGCGACGTCACTCAATAAGTGTGGTATTCTCTTGGAATTCCAGAGTTGATAGTATTGACCCAAATTGACACTTCTTCACAATGACAAAGGCGGTTTTATAGTGTCGTGAATCATCGCCTATTTAGTAAACAATACACGATACCACAGGACTGACTATACCTTAAATGGAACATCACTACGATTAAAAATAATATTTTTGATTAATGCAATATTTTATAACAATGCCAGTCAATAAAATAATTTAAATTCTGACAAAAACAATAATGAGAGTAATTTAAGAAGCATCCTTACTCATTACGGTAACTATAAGATATATAATAATTAAACCCTTACCGCACCCCAATGGTGCATAGGGCACTGCTTCATATAAACGCAGTGTTATCTCGATCGATTACATATGAAGGAAAGGTGATCAGCCCTCCACTTTAGGTACCAGTCCAGTGTAATATTAAATAAATATTAGAGTGAAAAAATCACTTATATTTATTAAACCCCCCTGGGAATCGAACCCGGGACCTCCAGAACGGTAGCCGAGCATGCTGACCATTACACTACGGAGGCGGACTATAAGATATAGCATAACAAAATCAATATTGTTGGATATAATTAATTTTTTGTTTACTTTGTTTTTTTTTTATATATATTTTAATTACGGCATTTATTGAATTATTATCTTCAATAAAGATAATTTATGTAATGTGTATTATAAATTACTTATTTATTGTAGATACAAATTTGAAATACTACAGTAAAAAGTTGAACACACTTACTCTTAACTAAGTTAACTAAGTTAAGAGTAAGTGTGTTCAACTTTTTACTGTAGTATTATTTGTATCTACAATAAATAAGTAATTTATAATACACATTACATAAATTATTCTTTATTGAAGATAATAATTCAATAAACGCCGTAATTAAAGTATATATAAAAAAAAAACAAAGCAAACAAAAAATTAATTATATCCAACAATATTGATTTTGTTATGCTATATCTTATAGTTACCATCTTTTTTACATTTGAATTGATTGAAAAAAAGGGTTAAAAACATTAAATATTCTATTAATTACAAATAATTAAAAGAGAAAAGTAATGGGCTACTGTAGAACGGAGCTACTTGAACTTTGAAGTGTTACTTGAGCCCAGTACAAAAAAATATTTAGATCTGCATTTGGTCTACAATAATGAACATATCGACATGATTCATTGTTTCCCTGACACGTGACACAATGTGTATTGAAATCTCTTTTTTGTACTGGGCTCAAGTAACACATCAAAGTTCAAGTAGCCTCGTTCTACGGTACTGATTTTTATTTAATTTTTAAAAATCACTTTAATTTGATCTGCTCTGTCGTAGCTCTAGTTAAAAAAAAATAGTTCATTTTTTTAAAGCAAATTTTGACTTACGATAACAAACAAAAATATGCACACAGAATTATAGACCAGCTATTTGTTTAGGATGCGAATGTAATCAATCTTCATCTTTAAGGTCGGCAAAAAAAAGATTTACCAAAAATTAAGATAAATTATTATAAATCACTATACTGTCATGCACAATATTGATTTAGGACCAAGTTTGGTAACATAAATATTTTTGCACTTTGTAATATGGACTTGGGATGCTGGGAACAGAGTGAATGGTGCACTAAAATCAGTTTTAGCAAATAAAAATCTATCAGCGGAAGCTAAACTTGCAGTACACAATGGAGTTCTGGTTCCGACCCTTATGTATGGAAGCGAAGCATGGAGTTGGCAAAAGAAGGATGAAAGCAGACTGATTGCAGCCAAAATGCGATCACTCAGACGAATGTGTGACAAAACGATGCTTGATAGATGTTCGAATGATGAAATAAGGAAAGAATGTAAGGCTGAGATAAGCATTATCAATAAAATCCAAGAAAGGTGTGTTGAGATGGTTGGACATGTGGAGCGTATGAGTGAAGAAAGAACGGTTAAAAAAAATATGAGGCGAATGTAGTTGGAAAAAGAAGCAGAGGACGACCTAGGAAAACTTGGCACAATCAGGTATGTCAAATACTTGAAAGCGGCCGGGTCAGGAGTCGTAATAATCGTCGGGTATGTATGAGGAGATGCATGAATGTAGAAGAGGCAAAGAATGTTTGCAAAGACAGAGTGGTGTGGCGTTCGATTCTCTCTGCCTACCCCTGCCAAAAATCGCATGTGTTAAACATTTTGTGTAGTTTTAAGTTTGTTAAAGGTGCTATGGTGGTGAAGGGTGGATTTGTTTGCATGCTGTGGTAGTTATTGTCCTGACGAAGAGACGGGTACGTCTCGAAACTGGTAAACATAAAAATCTCGATGAGTGGATAAATACTAATATTATTAACATTTTTGTAAAAATTAAATAAGTTGAAATGACTAACCACAAAGTAAATGCTTTAAATATTAATAATATTTAGAATATTAAATGTTACTCTATTATTGGCAAGCGCCCGAAGATTTCATCTCCCGGGAGTATCTCTTATCACGTGTGAAGGCGACACGACGACTCTAGTGATGATACTAAACAAATATTAGTAGAGTGTCGTTAAACACAGCCTATCTCGACTGTGGGAAAGATTCCGAGAATTTTTTCTCGCAATGTTATTGTAGCCCGGGCGGACAATCAGAATTTATTATTCAAGTGTAAAAAAAATTGACCCTGAAGGAAATTTATCACCTTAATTATTTGACGTTTTGACTGAATGATTTGATGTTGTCTTGTGGTGTGCAATAAGTACTGAGAATACGCAAAAGTATCATTTCAGAGATGTGAGCAAATATAGAATAATATTAATATTAATAATTATCTTGCAACATTTTGAGTGTGTCCAAATACTTGTTCACAAATCTGGATTATCTCCAACTATAGGAGTATTTTTCATATTATTTTTTGACATCTCATCAAAGATGAAGAAGAATATGGAAGTCTGGGCATTTACGGGGCTGATACGTGTGTAAAGTGATCACTTAAACAAGCCTATGACGGTCGTCAGAGCAATAAGTACTAAGAATACGCAAAAGTGTCTTTTCAGAGATGTGATAGAATGATAATAATAATATTTACAACATTTTGAGTGTGTCCAAATACTCGTTCACAAATCTGGATTATCTCCAATTATAGGAGTATTTTTCATATTATTTTTTGACATCTCATCAAAGATAAAGAAGACTATGGAAGTCTGGGCATTTACGGGGCTGACGACCGTCATAGGCTGGTTTAAGTGATCACTTTACACACGTTTTTTACTGAGCAGAAACTCTCTTATTAGTATGTGAGGTCCGAATCCTGGATTATAATCACACACATGAGAAACGCCAGAAAATATAATTTTCATTTTTATGATTTTAGCTTATAATTTGACCAGATGCCGTGCCGAATCTTTTGCGACCGTCCTCGTTCTATTCTCTCGTTGACATCAGCCAAATATACTTACTTATTAATTCTCTCGCTATTCATTCGCTTTCCTACATGAATTCTTGTGAGAATTATTTTAGATTTGTTCTCTAGTCATAATAATAAATTTAAAAAAAACACAGAATTCTACAGGTGATATCGACGTGCCCTACGTAAAGTGCTCTAACTACATTTTTGTCAATTTTGAGATATTTGATGTACGTTATCAACTGACCGTTATCTACAAATATAAATACACAAAAAAATATATAAAATAAACTTCGCCTAGTTTCCAGGCGTATAAGACGCTATCTACATCGAATTTTCGAAATGAACTGAACTCCTAAAACGCTAACTACTTAATTTTGACAAAGCATAAAGTTGTAAAACGATTTAATACGTCATTTTACCGTGTTTTTTAATGTAAAATACTAGTTTAGGATTTCAGATAAAACCGTTCATTAATACAAAAAAATACGTTCAAAAAATATTCTAAGCTCTCTCCTGTAAAGTAACAGATTTGCAGATAAAGTATTTAACGTAGGAGCCGTCGATATAAGTGACAAAAGTGACAGGGCCAGTAATTATTATACGAGAGGTATTAAATACAATAAAGTCAATTTAAATTCTGCGTTAGCATAATTTTATTGGTAACACGAGATTCTCCCAAGATAATTTATTTTGTACATGGCGTTGAACATTCTTGATCGCCCATTAATTTTTCAAGGAGCCCTTTTTCGTATCTTGTATCACTATGTAGAATCTTTACCACCGACCCCACACGGTGCAATATCTGATTCTGGAACCTACTCATTATTCACAAAAGACGGATTCTCTGTGACGAACCAAAAAAAAAAATCCTTGGCAAATTTATCATCAAAACCGAATGGTTAAACTTGAATATTTATTTATTTATTTAAACTTCATGAACAGAAAAGAAATAAGTACATTGGGGGGCTTATTGCTAAAAAGCAATATTTTCCAACCAACCAAAAACAGAATAGCGATATTGGTCAAAACGTTTGAAAGCATATGTAGCTGTTTGCAATCAGAGGGTAGATAGTACTTAAACATTTAAAAAAACATATATTACAAATTGATGATAATATGGAAGGCAAATAAAAAAGGGAGTTTAGGGAAGGAGGTAGAGTGAAAAACTATGGGAGAAGGTTTGATGGACAGTAATCATTCCAATGATAGATAGTAATGTCTCAGACGTTTCTTAAAAGTTATTAGAGATTTTTTTCAAGGAGAGGTAATTCATTCTATAACCATAATGCCGCTTCCTCAGGGGTGATAATAAATACTACTACTATTACTACCATCACGCCGTTTCTCCACAGGGGTAGGCAGAGAAGATGGAACCCCACACTCTTCTGTCTTGACATACACTCCTAGCTTCCTTCATATAATACATCTAGTCATACATGCCCTCCGATTACGCAGATTTTTAACACCACCAGATCTTCGGTTCCGATTGATCTGACCATGCCAAGTTTTTTTTCAGCCAAATTAAATATAAACGTTATAAAAAAGTAGGAAAATGTTGTGTTTTTTAGAAAAATTAAATACAGTCGAACTCGGTTATTACGAGCACGGTTATAGCGAGATCTCGGATATAACGAGATGTACATATGTACATTAGAAAACGAACATCGAAAATGGACGGTTCGACAAAGATTGATGACAAATTTAATGAAAATGTGTCTAGTTGAAGAATGCTTGTTTTAAGCTGACAACAGTTATAGGAATTGGTACTTTTTTTACATCTTTTATGTCTTGCAAATACCTTGCACACCTATTAATTTTGAATAAAACATACCTACATTTTATTTTAATATACCGTTATACAATGGTCAAGTCAAAATACGAATTCAAGCATCGTATATATTTTAAAGTAAGTTAATCTTTGCAACAATGCTTCGATTTGCTCCAGTGTCCAAACGTCAAAGCTTAGGACTTGACGTTTTTTTTGCCAGTCGCAAAATTAACAATGGCCTTTCACTTTTGTTAAGTTTGGGATGCGGAATAAATCTTGACAGTGTGAATACTCGTCTTTTATCCGCAAACGGAGGGTGGTATAATAGTAAAATTCCTTGCTATTACAGTCGTAAATGGGCGAAAGATGGCGCCACTTGTGAGGCAACGGTCAAACAGTCGACTGACTGCCCTAAACCGAAATGCGGCAAGAAAAGGCATTGTGCGTCTTGTATACTGGGAAGGATTAAACATGAGAACAATACAAACGGATTTAAACATAAAAAGTGTTTTTTTTTTTAACATTGTCTTAATTATTTTTACTTGCAAGTTTTACAGTTTTACTTTAATTACCGTCAAGTTTTTAAAACACAGTTTAAAGAGATAGATGGATTTATACTTAAAGCGTGTTTGCAGTATCATTTTTTTAAATTGTCTTAATTATTATCACTTGTAAGTTTTACAGTTTAACATATAACCGTTTAGTTTTTAACGCACAGTTTAAAGGAACGCATGGATTTAAACTTAAAACGTGTCTGCGGTATAAATTTTACACTGTCTTAATTATTATTACTTGCAAGTTTTTATTTAATTACCGCTTCGTTTTTTAAACATAGTTTTAAGGGATACGTGGATTTATACTTAAAACGTGTCTGCAGTGTCATTTTTTACATTGTATTAATTATTATCACATGTAAGTTTTACAGTTTGCGTATTACCGTTTATTTTTTAATACACAGTTTAAAAGATGCATGGATTTAAACTTAAAACGTGTCTGCGGTATAAATTTTACACTCTTTTAATTATTATTACTTGCAAGTTTTACAGTTTAACTTTAATTACCGTCAAGTTTTTAAAACACAGTTTAAAGGGATACATAGATTTTTACTTAAAACGTGTCAGCAGTATCATTTTTTACATTTTTAAAATTATTATTACTTGTAAGTTTTACAGTTTTACTTATTAACGTTTATTTTTTAATACACAGTTTAAGGGGTGCATGGATTTAAACTTAAAACGTGTCTATGATTTAATTTTTTACATTGTTTTAAAAATTATAATTTGTATTTTAAACAGTTTTACTTATAACCGTTTAGTTATTAAAACACAGTTTATTGGGGCGCATGGATTTTTACTTAAAACGTGTCTGCGGTATATTTTTTTACACTGTTTTAATTACTATTAGGTACTTGTAAGTTTTACAGTTTTAGTTATTACGGTTTAGTTTTTAAGGCACAGTTTAAAGGAACGAATGGATTTAAACTTAAAACATGTGAATTGTATTAAATTGTAAAAAAAGTAACTATTTTAAATAAAATAAAAAGACTACTAGTTTCAAGAGCTACAGATGTTTTCACCAAGACTTGTTTTTATTTTTTTATGTAGTGTGTATTTTTACCCCTTGATGATAACATCAGTTTAGTCATCGAAACTAGTCGTGTTACATTAATATACTTAAATATGTTTTTATAATATACTCAAATATGGTCTAAGTTTTTTTTATATATTTAAATTTATTTACTTTATATAGTAGAAAGGAATCCCACTCTTTGTGAACATGTACCTAGAAACGCATTTGCATGGGATTCCATTATCTATCTCACAGTTACTAGTGAACTTATTTCACAATCCAGTTCGAAACATTACTTAGTTACCGAAGGGACTGCACTCAATGATATTATCGTGATTTTACCCAAAGCACCCAATCAGGTTATTACTTCATAGTTAACAGTATTTTTTTCCGTTGCTAGACCATGTCATTGATTGATGGATTCTCCTGTCCGTGATCATCCATGACCACATTCAATTAAGTGTAATATAAATATGAAACTAACTAACTAACCATCACGTCGCTTCCCCGCAGGGGTAGGCAGAGAGAATCGAACGCCATACCACTCTGTCTTTGCAAACATTATTTGCCTTTTCTACATTCATGCATCTCCTCATACATACCCGACGATTATTACGACTCCTGACCCGGCCGCTTTCAGGTATTTGACATACCTGACTGTGCCAAGTTTTCCTCGGTCGTCCTCTGCTTCTTTTTCCAACTACATTCGCCTCATAAATTTGTTTAACCGTTCTTTCTTCACTCATACGTTCCACATGTCCAAACCATCTCAACACACCTTTCTTAATTTTATCGATAATGCTTATCTCAGCCTTGCATTCTTTCCTTGTTTCATCATTCGAACATATATCAAACATCGTTTTGACACATATTCGTCTGAGGGATCGCATTTCGACTGCATTCAGTCTGATTTCATCCTTCTTTTGCCAACTCTATGCTTCGCTTCCATACATAAGGGTTGGAACCAGAACTCAATTGTGTACTGCCAGTTTAGCTTCCGCTGATAGATTTTTATTTGCTAAAACTGATTTTAGTGCACCATTCACTCTGTTCCCAGCATTCACTCTCCTTTCTATGTCTTTATCAATCTTTCCATCCCTAGAAATTCATTTAATTAAGTGTAATATGAATATGTTTGATATCAATAAACACGATCCAGCCATGGATTAATCTCCATGAATTCTAATTAATTCAATTCGGTTCTGACTGGCTACCCAGATGATCTAAATATGGGCAGCCACGATATAATCTCGAATTAAGAATAATTCTCAATCATTAACAAAGGCACATCATTAGTCAATATTTAAAGTCGTACAAGTACGACATCTTACATAATATTTAATCTGAATGACGGAGATAAGCGGTTATGGCTGCGTTGAGTTGTCACATCATTACTCTTTTTTCAATACATTAACACTAACTTATACCACTACAAATAATTTTATAGCATTGTTGATTCCTTCTCACGTTAAAGCACACACCTACAAATCGTAGAGCAGGAAATAAAAACATAGTGAAATATCATTATTTTAATACACAAGTAAGTATGTACTTTTTTACGACAGTGCCTAGGAGAAAATAGCGAGTCATTTTCGTATGAAAAATAAAACAAGTACTTAATTTATATTTAAGACAAAAATAAAACAAGCACTCGATTTACATGTTATACAAAATTATCACAATCATTTAGTGAAAGATGCGGATAAATAAATATGTAAAAGTTATGTGATGATTAAGAATAATTTTATCTCACGTATTTGCTCAGACTCCAGAGAATTTGAGTTTTTAGCTGCTTATATGAAGAGTATCAACGTTCGATGAGTTAGATTATAATTATAAATAAATAATTTAAAATAAGTCATTTTAGTCTTGTATAATACTTTAATGGCCTTCAAGGGCGTTTCGCTATAAATTTTCATAACAAATTGTTTATTATTGGACAAGACGATAAGTACTAAAATTTAAGTAGTTTAACTTTCCGTGGGGTTCAGCGTCAGATTGCTTGGTATAATTTGTCGCATCTGGAGACTCAATACTTGTTGGCCTCTATATAAACTCGTATATATATTTCATTTAACATTATGTTTATTTATAATAATAACAATATTCCTTTATGATATCAATAATCAAGTATACGAGAAGTAAAATTCCACATAAAATGTAGTCAATTATTAATCGAACACTTATTGAACGATGAATGATAAGGAGAGTGTTATATTACCATACCACAATGTTAACAACGCTTTTTACATACAAAATAAATTAATGATCGAATTAAATTTACAATTTTTCAATGATAATTTTTAAAAATTAAAATGAATTGTTTAAAAACAAGCGACGAAATATTAACAACACAATTTGAACACGGTAAAAAAATGCATTAATTTGACTCAAACCTTGGTTAGGATTTCCATAAAAAATCTTGTTTAACTTACGATAAGAAGATACGAATGTGTCTTTTATATCAATACACGTAAAACCAGTTTCATGTGGAGCTTCAACTCCGGCTTAGCCATTGCAATTAGTAATGATTAGACTCACGGTTAGGGTTAATCGGAGGTTGAATTAACCGATTCTAAGTAATTAATCTAAGTGACTGTAGCGACCAATCATTCCGATTTGAGTAAGAGGTTCGTTTGCTTTTCCCTTTAAGAGGACACGTTTTTCCTTGCGGAATTCCCAAGGTCGCTGGGGGAGGCACACGACCAGGTATCTACAGGGTGTTACAGAAGAAAACGTGATATATCAACAACAACATATTTATAATAACCGACGACACCGTTTCCAGTTCTGTAGTGAAGTAGTAGTAATTTTAATCCGTGTGTGGGATTTCTAGTTTAATTTCCACATAGCTGAACAAAATACTATTAAATCCAGTGCATACAACATAAAACAACTTTTTAAAGTGTTCTAACGTGACATACATACATGCCAGCTCGCTAATCCGAACTCTCCGTAATTCGAAAAGTACTGTTATCCGAAGGATTTTGGGTGACAAGGACCATCATACGTGCTGTCACATGTGAAAATCTAGAAAAAGAATATGATAACGGTGAACAGGTGATGCCAGTTTAAAAAATTCTACCTTCTGAAGCCGTGAAAACTTTCAATAAAGCCATCAACTGGACTGAAGAAGTCATCCAGAACACTGAGGAATTGATGATTTTTTGCGTGATTTAGCCCTTTAATACCTGCCAGGTTCGTTGGATCAAAAGAAAATATCTAAATTTTCAAAATTTTATTTAAAAAAATATATATTTATTAAGTACGTACATAAATAAAACTGTAAAGTAAAAAGTATTTTTAAAAACCAAAATTATGTTATTTCTCTCGTTTTACTTAATGCATGACTTATCGCAAGATAAATTTAGTTATTTGTATATTTATTGTAACTTATAATTACGATAGATTTTTTCCCCAGAATGAGAATTCGATGAGTAATGATTGGTTAGATAAAAAGTCGAGAACATGTTTTTTTTTGTACAAGAATATTTTAAGTACTCAGTGAAAAATGCTGATTTATAATTTGAACCTAGTAGCTAACCTTGACGCCTAAAATGGCTCAATCCTTAATCCTGCGTTGAGCATGACCTAATGTAAATTACGAGAAAGAAATTTCGGAGTCACCCTGTACACACATATCCACCTTTTATCTTCCACGAATCCTACTTACTCGTCATCGGGGGGCAATTACACAACGATAATACACGAGAAAACATGCGCATTTTAAGCGTATTCATATAACGTTAACAGGTAAGCAAAGTAAAAATAAATATCCTGATTCTATCTTGGACCTTAAGATGCGATAAGATGTTGTTATACGGCCTACCTGGAAGGAGCGATTAGTGTGTGTTCTCAGTAGAGATTATAAGCATTGATTTTAATACTAAGTGGCGGAAAAAAACATTTTATTAGGAACGATGAATTGCCTCAAAATGTATGTGAGTTGTATCGTAAGTGCAATGACACCATAAATTGTATGAATAAGTGAATAATATTCGATTCTTTGTTATTTTTTAAGCATATCTTATATTGACTGTAAAAGTTAAATTGTAAGGAATGATACAAATATAAAAAAAGGTGTCTTAAACATTTTAAATCCAGTCATAGATGGTTGTTGTGAACTCAATCATGGAACGTCATGAGATGGATCATATATCTATGACTTTGACAAGTGTGACTGTCAATCATGGGTAGAAAGCTTAATATTTCACTTGTGTGATATGATAACTTAACCACCCTATGACAGGTCGTAAGCCCTGTAAATGCCTAGACTTACATACTCTCCTTCATCTATGTTGAGATGTCAAAGATGTAAAAATAACTCCAAAGTCGAGCAACTCTGATTCGTGACCAAGTATTTGGACACACTCAAAATATTGTTAAAAATGTTGTTTTTTCGGTTTTTGCTCGTAAGATTATGAAAACATACAAGACAATCCGTACATTTTATTTTAAAAAAATCTATTTACATTTCAAATGATTCAAATACTGATAAATCGTGACGTCATTAAGTGGGCCGTCACGATGATTAACATGAAGAAATTTGTTAATTCTGTAATTAAAAATTTATGCGATATAAGGACACAGACACATTGAGGCGGTGCGATGCGACACGGTCCGAAATTGCAACGACCAAACATTTACATAATGTATGTAGTTTAACAGCAAACTATATCACGACATGACAGTGCGTCGCTGTTAATGTGTGTAGTCCTTAAATATTGAACTGAAAAACTGCTGACGACCGTCATAGGCTGGTTTAAGTGATCACTTTACACACGTGTAACATTCATCAATTCTACCCATTATTGACAACCACACTTATTCTTCTTCATCTTTGATGAGATGTCAAAAAAATAATATGAAAATAACTTTTGTAATTGGAGATAATCCAGATTTTGTGAACAAGTATTTAGACACACTCAAAAATGTTGTGAAAAAACTGCGTTTGTATGTTTAGAAAATATCATTTGTATTCTTAATTTATTTATTTTAAATAATTACAGAAAACATTGCAATTTAATTCATTAGCTACACATATCTGCTTATAAAAAATCTTATACTAGTTACGCTGTGCCTTTCAAAAAAAGAGACTAAGCTCTTGTGCTTGGAGAGGGACTTACTCTCTCTAATATTAATTTATTTTATTTAATCATAAAACGTATTTTAAGAACTAGTAAAATATTAAATTAAATATAAATTTTAAATTAAATTTGATTTTATATAAAAAAGTAAATATACGAGTACATTTTAAACATTCTTACAAATGATCAATAAAATCATACACCTAGTAAATTTTAATTTATTGTTTCGGCATTCACTTTGTGGTAAGACATGATGAGATTTTAAATGAGAAACATTTGTTTTTTACCACTTGAGTTTATTTTATGACGACTAGTTTCTGAAGCTATGCTGCCGTCTTTAGTTTACATTTAGACCTGAAGATGGAAGCATAGATTCTGAAACTAGTCGTCATAAAATAAACTCAAGTGGTAAAAAAACAAGCGATTTTTTATTTAAAAATTTCTAAGTAACTTCATTGCTAACATAGAATCATAAAATTGTCTTTTTAACTTATCCCTTTAGCGAGATTTTTCACTCAAGAATTACAAGAAATTATAGTGACTTTAAAGATAAAGAGTAAGCCCACTAACAATTAAGAATTTGCTATTAAATTTATGGAGATGGAGTCTAGGAAGAAGTATGATCGGCTGTATTCCATAAGCCGTAGCTAGATTTCAGTCACTGAACGTTAGGTGGTTCCAAAAAATGACCATGAAATAAATAGCAATAAAGGCGAAAAGGATTCAATATTTAACATGAATATTTTACCTCTCTTAAACACACATACATTGATTTATGTTTCTGTATTTACAGTCAAAAATTTGCACACCTTCTCGGAACTCATTGTATATTAATTAATACAGTGTTTGATTAGACGCATGGAGCCACAAAAAACAATAGGTTTTTTAAAACAAAGATCAGTGTAACATTTCAAGGAGCATTTTTTGTATAATGATTCTGTATTTTTTTTCTCCTATGTAAACGCAAACACGTTTCTTCATGGCCGAGAATGAATTTGCTTAAGTATTTAACAAGGAATACTAAATCTTTTACAAATTTAATTTATGCGTGGCATAGAAAAAAATACTTCACAAGTGATCTCATAATATGTTATTTAAATGTATGTTAATAATCTTTGAAGCGATCCGACTGCTGGGGAAAATTAATAATTGAAGTAAGTAAAAAATGTAGTAATATTTCATATTCATTACATGCGAGAATATAAAAAAATATCAATAACTTTTTTTATAACTATCATAGTAATTTTACATCTATTTTCATAAATATTCATTGAATATTTATTAATACACATTATTTATTGATTCGGCATTAACTTTGTGGAATGACATGATTATTTTATTAAAATTAAACACTTGAATAATCCACTTTATCGAGTTTTATTTTTATTTACGACTAATTTCGAAAACGACAATTGTTTTCATCTTCTGGTACAAATTAAAACTTAATTTAATTTAATTTGTACGAGAAGATGAAAACAATTGTTGTTTTTGAAACTAGTCGTAAATAAAAATAAAACTCGATAAAGTGGATTATTCAAGTGTTTAATTTTAATATAATATTTATTTATACATTAAAAAAGGACGAATTAATAAAAAAATTGCTTTAACATAGGATTTTCATATTGTTGATATTTGTTTTGCTATAAACCTTTACTTATGAATAAAATATTTAAAAAAAATTAAAAATAAGAAAATAATCCAAATAACATTTAAATTTACTAACGTAACATTGCTACATTTTAAAAGCCGACTTTTTTTTAAGTTTCTCGTATGTAATTATCAATTACTTTTAAAAAGGTTTTTAAAAATAGGTCATAAAAATTTGATTCACAGCATTCAAATTATCATAAATAAATTTCATTATATCTAATTTCATATATACTCGTACACCGTCGTAAACTAAGATTCCATATAAAAAGAACGTTTAAAATAAGTATGTATGTAAATATAACCTTTTAAAATAAGTATGTATGTTAGTAACCACGACGTTTTAAAAGTGCGTACATATGTACCATATATAAATACAATGTTTCAAAATAAGTATGTAATGAAATATGTTATTAAATACAACGTCTTAAAATAATGTCCGTTTTACAACGATTCAAAATAAGTATGTAAGTAAATGTAAAATAAAAAAAAAAGCGTTTTAAAGAATGTACATGTATGTATAAATGAAATGTTAATAAAACTCAATTAAAAAAACAAAAACGGCTATTGCTTTTTTTACTTCATCTTATTTAACCAGTGACCGAGTTTCGTCGTTATCGATATCATCAAACTAGTGTAGTTGTTGTTTTGTAGTATAAAATGCAGTTCCACCAAGAAATGCAAGCACGATACTTAAATCATATCAGAAATATGTATGGAAATGCAACGTTTAGTTGCTGGAATGCATATTTCATCCTACACACTATTAATTTCTCTGTAAACGCGTCTATGTATTAAAAACATAAATGAAGGAGGTGACTCTTGATACTGTGTTTATATTGTTGATACAAAACAGGTTTTACAGAATTAACTACCTGGCACAGAAATATTTGCTGATTTTTCAAATTATCACGTACATAATGGAATAGTTATGCATATTTACGTTTTAATTCAATTATGCAAACTACGTATTTAACCTCGTAATAGTAATTAAAAGAAAAAACACTTATCAGATGCATTTTTCACATTTACCTTACCTATACTTAGTATTCTACTTGCAGACAAGCATCTAAAGTAGACGCTTTGCGGGTTATAATAAAAAGATACAACATTTTTAGTATATTTAAATACTTTTACAAATATTAAAGGATTTGGCGTTTAATTTGTAGAACTCTATTTAAATTGATCTATTAAATGTTAAAATCAAGCTATAATTTTAGAGTCTACAAAATTGTATTTTATTATTAAAAACATATAAAAATATTGTGTAAATTTTTTCGCCTTGTTATGACATTTGAAAATACAACAACTATATACGAATCTATATTTTTTCCACAAAATAGATATTTTTACATTTTTGACATCTCAACAAAGATGAATAAGAATATGGTAGTTTGGATATCTACAAGGTTTACGAAATGTCATAGGGTGGTAAAGTGATTAATTTACACACGTCCAACATTCACCAATTCTACCCATGATTAACAACCAAACTACTCATAAACCAAACTCAACTAAACACTTCTGAATTCTAAAGCAAACCACTTGTTTCTGTAAAAAACCTGTAATATATATATCTGATTTCTTCAACGTAAAAAATTCTAAAACTTACTCATTGGTCATTAGAAGCATTGATCCATAGAAAAAGCATACCTGTAACAAACAACAAAAAAAAACATTTAAATTGCTATAGAATGATAAGCAAGTGAATATAAAAAGATGCATTTATGTGTAAGAGGCGAAGATTGTTACAAAGACAGAGTGAAGTGGCGTTCTTTTCTCTCTGCCTATCCCTGCGGGGAAGTAGCGTGATGGTCGGTTGATAAGATAGTTACATTTCTCAGTTATGATTTAAAATAATACATAAATGAAGAGTATTTATTTTTTAAATTTTAGAAAAAATCCTAACAAAATATTTCATGCCATTTCAAGTTCAAGCGATTCAAATAATATTTTCTCATAAATTTATTTATGAAAAAACAAGACCTTTTTTCCTAAATGGCAAGACATATTTATTATAAATTTTTAATATTAATATCAATGGCTAAGATTGTAAAAATGCCAAGATCCTAGCGACGTTGGTGGTGGCAGCGGTGTTTTTTGTATCAATAACATTAATCTGAGAGTGAGATCGGTGAAGGATCTAAGAAGGGTAAAGTAAAAATAAATGAAAAAAAAGCTTAAGGATATCAAAGGTCAAATCATGTACGTTATATATAGCCACCTAAACCATACTAAGTTGAAAAGTTTCTTATTATTTTTTGACATCTTATCAAAGATGAAGAAGAATATGGAAGTCTGGGCATTTACGGGGCTTACGACCGTCATAGGCTGGTTTAAGTGATCACTTTACACACGTGTAACATTCACCAATTCTACCCATTATTGACAACCACACTACTCAAATTCTTGGAAGTTCTATATATATGAACCAATTTAGAAACCTTGTTCATGAATCACTAGAACTTCACTAGAGACATCTATTGGTGAGATGTAAAGAAGCTTTTTATTAAGCAGAAACTCTTATATTAGTATGTGAGATCCGAATCCTGGATTATAATCACACACATGAGAAACGCCAGAAAATACCATTTTCATTTTTATTATTAAGCTTATAATTTGACCAGATAATTTATTTACAACATTTTGAGTGTGTCCAAATACTTGTTCACAAAATCTATGACCAGCCTATGACGGTCGTAAGCCCCGTAAATGCCCAGCATAAAATATGAGATGTCAAAAAATAATATGAAAATAACTCGTGTAATTGGAGATAATCCAGATTTTGTGAACAAGTATTTGGACACACTCAAAATGTTGAAAAGTTTCTTAATCATTCTACAAGTTTATTGAAAAATATTTGATGCTCTAGCTTTTCTTTTTATCTTTAATTGATTCGACAGCCACTTTGTGGTAATATCTATCCATGTTTAATTTAAGTTTTACTTGGTAAATACCACGATTAATTAAATCAATCATTTAATGCATTTCACATGATTTTCAAACAGCTTTTTTATGTTTGAATAATCATATGTTAGCAGAAAATATCGACCATGGAGTATGGCTATTTTGAAATAAGTAAAAAAATTCACACCACTAACAACATTGAATAAATCACAATATCAAAATATTTACACTTTTTTACTCGTTTTATACATCATTGAGAGAAATTTTAAATTTCGGATAATTTTTTTTGAATTACTAGAAAGGCTTTAGCGCGCAGTCCAGAAACTATTAAAACTCTTGGACTTTTCTCTGTGGGTACATTTCTGTGACGTCGTGTGACGTTGGTTTTACGGATGAATATTATTCCTACAGAAACGAAGCTCTACATTTTTACATTTATTGAATTACCTAACGTCCAAGTGACTCTGTAATTTAGCTACGGCTTATGCAACACCATTTATCATGTCCCTACTCAGGCTTCAACTTCATAGCCTTTCATAGCTTATGCCTACTCGTGAGTGAATTTACTCTTTACGTTTAAAGTTACCATAAATTAATGTAATTCATGACTGAAAATTCTAGGCAAAAACACTCGCAACATTTTTACAGAGCACACTAATAAAGTTTTGCACGATTTTATTGCATGTTATATTAGTTGGGAGGATAAATTTAAATCTAGCGACTCACCTGAGATAATAAGTATGTAAATCCTTATAACATGTATTAATATTCAAGATAATGTTGAAGCAATTTTAGGCGTGGTGATCGCAATTATTTATAGGCAAAATGAGAATTATTCAAGCGTTACTTTTATGCATGGCGTATTATAAAGATTATGTTTATAAAAAATACACTGATCGACGTTTATGCTTTGTTGATGTTATGATCGCGAAAAAACAAGAACTGGGGGGACTGGACTGACACCGTATCATTAACACACAAGGTTTAAAAAAGTCAATTTACAATGTAATATATAAAAAATACTTAATTTACAATGTATAGTGTTAACATAACATAAATTGTAATAACTTTTAATCGATAAACATGCGAGTGAAATTAATATTTAAATACTACAATAAGTCAATTTGAAATGTACTTTTTGTAATTAATATCAGAAAATATGAGTTTGACCTTTTCACATTTTATTTATATAAATGTGAAAAGGTCAAATTTATATTATTTTTTGTGTTTTTTTTGTCAAAATATTTGGGATTTTAAATAGATTCAATCGTTCAGCAAAATAACGATAAATAAATAAATGTAATATATGTAACTTGGAAATAAGAGATATTCAGGAGGAGAAAAATGAAGATCTAACGGAAAACTACTTCCTCAAAATATGTGAGGTGATAAATGCTTCAATTTGTGGAACAGATATAGTAACAGCCTACAGAGCAAAAACAAATACAGCACATTCGAAAAATCTAAAACCTATAATAATTCAATTTAAAAGTATAGCTAAAAAGGCAGAGATAATCAGAAATCAATTAAAATAACAGCTTCCACCTCCTCTTAATTCTTCAACGTCCCATGGATACAATTAGAAAATTAAGTCTTAGTTTCATAAACGGTGTTTGAAAATGATGAAGAATACATCTAAACATGTATCACAATAGATTTTACAAAAAAAGTGGTATTTACCAAGTGAAATCTAAATTTGGTTCGATTGCATATAAATACATCGAATAAACGTCTTGAATGTATGCCAATTTAGAGTCTTGAAATATGAAGAGCTACCTCATTTATTATATTGTAAACCAAGCAATTACCCTGGATCTTCCTCGAAAAACATCTGGAGAAAGACCAAAAAATTCTTGGATGCTACAGAAAGATAACATGATTCGAAGGTATGACATTGGAAGGTGAAGTTGTATATGACAGAAATACCCACAACCTGAGGATGAGGAGAGCTGACCCGATCAGTCTACAAAGACGATAAGTTGGGATGGAGCCAGGAAGAAGGAAGAAGGAAGAAGGAGACTTCGTTTATTCTGAACTATTTTTATATTCTATAGTACTGAATCCATTAGATAAGAATACGTATCGATTAAGTATCGAGGAGTAACAGGCATGAAAAACAGATGTGATGATATCACGGGCCTTATTAATTCCGATATGACGTCTCTGCCCCACAAACTCGCTGACAAATTACAAATCATGGACCCAGAACGTTTCGTAAGTATAATTAATAGTGATCGGGATAATAATTGGTGAACAGAGTTGTAGAGAATTGTGTCACAAACTTAAAAGATGACATCAGAAGGCGCCGATATTGGAGCAGAAAAAAATGGCATGCGAAACCTGTTTCCCGCCATTTGCTATTAATAGGAAGTGACGAGATCATCTTTAGTTATGTACAGATTATTTTAGTTATGTCCCTTCGGTAACTAAGTAATGTTTCAAACTGGATTGTGAAATAAGTTCACTAGTAACTGTGAGATAGATAATGGAATCCCATGCAAATGTGTTTCTAGGTACATGTTCACAAAGATTGGGATTCTTTTCTACTATATGAAGTAAATAAATTTAAATATATAAAAAAAACATAGACCATATTTGAGTATATTAATGTTAACACGACTAGTTTCGATGACTAAACTGATGTTCTCATCAAGGGGTAAAAATACACACTGCATAAAAAAATAAAAATAAAGTCTTGGTGAAAACATCTGTAGCTCTTGAAACTAGTAGTCTTTTTTTATTTTATTTAAAATAGTTACTTTTTTTACAATTTAATACAATTCACACGTTTTAAGTTTAAATCCATGCGTTCCTTTAAACTGTTCCTTAAAAACTAAACCGTAATAACTAAAACTGTAAAACTTACAAGTACCTAATAGTAATTAAAACAATGTAAAAAAATATACCGCAGACACGTTATAAGTAAAAATCCATGCGCCCCAATAAACTGTGTTTTAATAACTAAACGGTTATAAGTAAAACTGTTTAAAATACAAATTATAATTTTTAAAACAATGTAAAAAATTAAATCATAGACACGTTTTAAGTTTAAATCCATGCACCCCTTAAACTGTGTATTAAAAAATAAACGTTAATAAGTAAAACTGTAAAACTTACAAGTAATAATAATTTTAAAAATGTAAAAAATGATACTGCTGACACGTTTTAAGTAAAAATCTATGTATCCCTTTAAACTGTGTTTTAAAAACTTGACGGTAATTAGAGTTAAACTGTAAAACTTGCAAGTAATAATAATTAAAAGAGTGTAAAATTTATACCGCAGACACGTTTTAAGTTTAAATCCATGCATCTTTTAAACTGTGTATTAAAAAATAAACGGTAATACGCAAACTGTAAAACTTACATGTGATAATAATTAATACAATGTAAAAAATGACACTGCAGACACGTTTTAAGTATAAATCCACGTATCCCTTAAAACTATGTTTTAAAAACGAAGCGGTAATTAAATAAAAACTTGCAAGTAATAATAATTAAGACAGTGTAAAATTTATACCGCAGACACGTTTTAAGTTTAAATCCATGCGTTCCTTTAAACTGTGCGTTAAAAACTAAACGGTTATATGTTAAACTGTAAAACTTACAAGTGATAATAATTAAGACAATTTAAAAAAATGATACTGCAAACACGCTTTAAGTATAAATCCATCTATCTCTTTAAACTGTGTTTTAAAAACTTGACGGTAATTAAAGTAAAACTGTAAAACTTGCAAGTAAAAATAATTAAGACAATGTTAAAAAAAAAACACTTTTATGTTTAAATCCGTTTGTATTGTTCTCATGTTTAATCCTTCCCAGTATACAAGACGCACAATGCCTTTTCTTGCCGCATTTCGGTTTAGGGCAGTCAGTGGACTGTTTGACCGTTGCCTCACAAGTGGCGCCATCTTTCGCCCATTTACGACTGTAATAGCAAGGAATTTTACTATTATACCACCCTCCGTTTGCGGATAAAAGACGAGTATTCACACTGTCAAGATTTATTCCGCATCCCAAACTTAACAAAAGTGAAAGGCCATTGTTAATTTTGCGACTGGCAAAAAAAACGTCAAGTCCTAAGCTTTGACGTTTGGACACTGGAGCAAATCGAAGCATTGTTGCAAAGATTAACTTACTTTAAAATATATACGATGCTTGAATTCGTATTTTGACTTGACCATTGTATAACGGTATATGAAAATAAAATGTAGGTATGTTTTATTCAAAATTAATAGGTGTGCAAGGTATTTGCAAGACATAAAAGATGTAAAAAAAGTAGCAATTCCTATAACTGTTGTCAGCTTAAAACAAGCATTCTTCAACTAGACACATTTTCATTAAATTTGTCATCAATCTTTGTCGAACCGTCCATTTTCGATGTTCGTTTTCTAATGTACATATGTACATCTCGTTATATCCGAGATCTCGCTATAACCGTGCTCGTAATAACCGAGTTCGACTGTATTTTATTTTTCTAAAAAACACAACATTTTCCTACTTTTTTATAACGTTTATATTTAATTTGGCTGAAAAAAAACATGGCATGGTCAGATCAATCGGAACCGAAGATCTGGTGGTGTTAAAAATCTGCGTAATCGGAGGGCATGTATGACTAGATGTATTATATGAAGGAAGCTAGGAGTGTATGTCAAGACAGAAGAGTGTGGGGTTCCATCTTCTCTGCCTACCCCTGTGGAGAAACAGCGTGATGGTAGTAATAGTAGTAGTATTTACTATCACCCCTGAGGAAGCCGCATGATGGTTATAGAATGAATTACCTCTCCTTGAAAAAAATGCACCTTCTCTAATAACTTTTAAGAAACGTCTGAGACATTACTATCTATCATTAGAATTATTACTGTCCATCGAACCTTCTCCCTTAGTTTTTCACTCTACCTCCTTCCCTAAACTCCCTTTTTTATTTGCCTTCCATATTATCATCAATTTGTAATTTATGTTTTTTTAAATGTTTAAGTACTATCTACCCTCTGATTGCAAACAGCTACATATGCTTTCAAACGTTTTGACCAATATCGCTATTCTGTTTTTGGTTGGTTGGAAAATATTGCTTTTTAGCAATAAGCCCACCAATGTACTTATTTCTTTTCTGTACATGAAGTTTAATTAAATAAATTAATACTCAAGTTTAACCATTCGGTTTTGATGATAAATTTGCCAAGGATTTTTTTTTTGGCTCGTCACAGAGAATCCGTCTTTTGTGAATACTGTAATGAGTAGGTTCCAGAATCAGATATTGCACCGTGTGGGGTCGGTGGTAAAGATTCTACATAGTGATACAAGATACGAAAAAGGGCTCCTTGAAAAATTAATGGGCGATCAAGAATGTTCAACGCCATGTACGAAATAAATTATCTTGGGAGAATCTCGTGTTACCAATAAAATTATGCTAACGCAGAATTTAAATTGACTTTATTGTATTTAATACCTCTCGTATAATAATTACTAGCCCTGTCACTTTTGTCACTTATATCGACGGCTCCTACGTTAAATACTTTATCTGCAAATCTGTTACTTTACAGGAGAGAGCTTAGAATATTTTTTTAACGTATTTTTTTGTATTAATGAACGGTTTTATCTGAAATCCTAAACTAGTATTTTACATTAAAAAACACGGTAAAATGACGTATTAAATCGTTTAACAACTTTATGCTTTGTCAAAATTAAGTAGTTAGCGTTTTAGGAGTTCAGTTCATTTCGAAAATTCGATGTAGATAGCGTCTTATACGCCTGAAAACTAGGCGAAATTTATTTTACATATTTTTTTGTGTATTTATATTTGTAGATAACGGTCAGTTGATAACGTACACCAAATATCTCAAAATTGACAAAAATGTAGTAAGAGCACTTTACGTAGGGCACGTCGATATCACCTGTAGAATTCTGTGTTTTTCTTATTTATTATATTATTTTTCATTTATTTTTATGACTAGAGAACAAATCTAAAATAATTCTCACAATAATTCATGAAGGTAAGCAAATGGATAGCGAGAGAATTGCTAAGAAAGTATATTTGGCGAATGTGAACGGGAGAGCAGAACGAGGACGGTCGGAAAAGATTTTTTTCTGCTCCAATATCGGCGCCTTCTGATGTCATCTTTTAAGTTTGTGACACAATTCTCTACAACTCTGTTCACCAATTATTATCCCGATCACTATTAATTATACTTACGAAACGTTCTGGGTCCATGATTTGTAATTTGTCAGCGAGTTTGTGGGGCAGAGACGTCATATCGGAATTAATAAGGCCCGTGATATCATCACATCTGTTTTTCATGCCTGTTACTCCTCGATACCACTATAATAGCCGAAGTAGGGTTGTGAGCTTTCAGTCACTATTGGCAATACTATTGAAATAAATAATCAAAAATATCCAAAATAAAACATGGTTTGTTGGATTGAATTCTACATTTATTTATGTATATGTTGATACGTGACGCGTTTCGTCTTTTTAGGACATTATCAAACACTCACACATATCACACACATATATATATATATATATATTTATATATATATATATATATATATATATATATATATATATATATATATATATATATATATATATGTATACATATATGTATATTATAATTTGCTAGTGTTGATAGCGTATTGTTTACTTGGATTTCTAATTACGTATAATATTTTGAAGGCACAAATAATGCTGTGACAAGAAATTTGCAATGGTATTCACTTCCGGTTACCTGAAAACACTTAAATTTGCTGACGTGTGCGCCGCAGTGAATACGTAGGTACATATTACAGCCGAGATAATGGTGTTTGGTTTTGTATTTCTCGCATCCTTGAAGAAGAAAAAACCGCACGTGAATCACACCCGGCTAATGGCTGCGACACTGTTTATTGTTGTTGCCGAACGCAAACAGTGAATGGCGAACGCTCCGTCCGCTGTGGGCACCGAACCCACGCCTTCCTTACATGTAGCCAGGTGGTACAACCACTGTGGCGCGCGGCGCGTTGGGAAACGCGAGTGGTCGTCCTACGTGCCGCCGATAAGTCAAAGGTGCAAACCATGAATGAGGCGACAAATTAGCGTTTTACGCGATGGTGATCGAGCCAATAACAAATAAAAAATTCGAGATTTGGGTAACAATAATAAATTTGGACATTGGTAACATAAACCAAAGTAGGACACAAAATGCCGAACCCTCTTCTAGTGGAACGGAAGGTCTGCTGATGACAGTCAACAGTCCGCCTTCTCCTGAGGAGTTTTACGTGGTTTCCTCCCAGCAATGAGCAAATGCAGAGAAGTTCCTATTTGACCCACACTAGATGATCCCTCCTGTTCCCAACACAGATTCAAATAAAAACATATTTAATTAGCTAGAAGAAACAAAAATCCACTAAATGATCTTTAAACCTTGTACATAATAAGCAAGGTAAATAATAAATGCAATTCCCATCTAAAAAAAAATAATAATAATAATAAATTTGGATGATTTATGTAGCAACATTTTCTTAAAATACTACCCTTTTATGGAAAGTTTTATTTGTCAACCATATATTTATAAATACATATATAAAAAACATTTATTTAAAAATTCATAAACATAATAAACATGTAATTTTTGCAGAGATCCACCAAACCACGTTATGCGTCTTGTCGGTGAAGTTCTTTTTACATACATTTAAAAAAAAAATTGACATAATATAAGTACACATTTAAGAAAAGAAAATAACTCTTGATCATTTATCACCCATTCCTTTATTTTGCCTTTTGTTCCATATTTTAGTTTGACCTACCTCTGTCGGCAACAAATTAAAAATGCTCGGAACTATGTATATATTGATGTGTTCTACTCCCATATTAGTTGTTAACTTTTGAGACTATCAACCCTTCATTGTGGGTAAAGCGGGTGGGTATCATGGTTGTGTACTTGAAGATTTTTATATTTATATTTTTATAGTTTGTTGTTCAACGATTATACTCATCCACATACGCATACCATTGTCTTCTTCGTTGCCTTCCCCTCCTAGCGACATCTCGCATATTTCTCTCATCCTGTTGTTCCTTATTCCTTATCTTGTAGACTCTTACCAGATATGCTCCTTAAGGTCTTCATTTCTGAACTAGATAACGAATTCTTTAAAATAAGTCGTTACTTAATTCGGTTGTTGGATCCGATCAAATAAAGCTAATCGAAGTCCTATTATTTATTTTTATTATTTAATGTACTTAGTTACTTTTCATAATACAATTTCTATACATTTCTACTAAACACGATCTTTTAATTTTATTATTTGATTCGGCAGTCACTTTGTAGTAAAATGTATCCATTTTTAATTAGGGTTTTACTTAGTGAATACGACTATTTCTTAAAATCTACTGTGACACGTGTTTCGATGCATTCCGCAACTTATAATTTTAGTTGATCTGAGCTACTCCAAAAAAGAGACATGCTCTTGTGCTTGGAGAATATAGTTGAGGATAGGGTTTCTAGCTCTTAATATTTATATGATATTTGAGAATTTGACATATCACTCCTTTCAAGAACGTCATAAATCAAAAAACTTGATTTTTCAGGAGAACGTTTTAAAATTTTAAAAATATGACTCAATGTATTAAAAATAAATATTAAGACACTTTATTGAAATTTTTACTGTACAATAGATCTTTTAAGGAAAAACTAGAAGGTTTTTTCTCAATTTGAAAAATATGTAGTATATTTAAAAAAATAATTAAACAATATCTTTTCTTCAAAATGCAAAAACATTTTCTGTCCTTTAGCGGGTAAATATTAAGTTAAAAATATACTTCTTTTGCTGGGATGTAGCACATTTTCTGGGCAATCCGAAAACATGCAGAACTGAAAATTGATGATTTTTGATTTATGACGTTCTTGAAAGGAGTGAGCGATGTAAACTTTGTATGAGATAAAATTTAGCATCAGGTTAAGGCCGAATCAATTGATGCTATTAAACCTGTTGTTTATAAATAATTTACAACGTTCTCGTACACTCATTGATAAACCACGTACCGGGCGGCCATTGAAGTCTGATGACGACGAATTAAAAGTCATAATTGACACCAATCCACGTCTAACCAACAGGGAGATTATGTCAATGATGGGAGTCAACCAAACAATCGCATTAAGACATTTAAAGCGTATGGAAATGGTTTCGCGGTACGACGTTTGGATACCTCATCAATTGTCGGCTGCCAATTTATTGGATCGTGTTTCAACGCGCGTTGCTTTGAGTGCGAGACAAAAACATGAACCTTTTTTGCATCGTTTGGTGACGGGAGATGAGAAATGGGTCGTGTACAACAACGTGACAAGAAAAAGACATTGGACTATACCTGGACAAACCCCATTAACAACTTCGAAGGCCGGAATCCATAAAAAAAGTTATACTTTGTGTTTGGTGGAATAATAAGGGTATTGTGTATTTTGAACTCTTGGAACACTATAAGACAAGTACAGCAAAACGATATTGTCAGCAATTATCCAAATTGAACATGGTCCTTCAAAAGGATAGACCAGAATTGGTAAACAGAAAAGGGGCAGTGTTTCATCACGACAACGCGCGACCACATGTGGCTATGATGACCTAACACAAGCTAAATGAATTAAATTGGGATGTTATCAAGCATCCACTGTATTTTCCAGATCTTGTTCTTTCTGATTTTTATTTATTCCGATCACTGCGAAAAAATTTTAATGATGAAAAAAATTATTCAATAGAGCAAGTAAAAACATCCCTTACTTCATTTTTCGCATTAAAATCCGCGGAATTTTATACTACTGGTATTAATAAGTTGATAGAAAGATGGAAGAAGGTTATAAGAACTGATGGAAATTATATAATTTATTAAATAAATAATACACAAGAAAAAAAATTTAAAAAAAAATATATGTAAAAAACGGTCAAAACTTTTGCATCAACCCAATATATATATATATATATATATATATATATATATATATATATATATATATATATATATATATATATATATATGAGGTATCCAAACGTCGTACCGCGAAACCATTTCCATACGCTTTAAATGTCTTAATGCGATTGTTTGGTTGACTCCCATCATTGACATAATCTCCCTGTTGGTTAGACGTGGATTGGTGTCAATTATGACTTTTAATTCGTCGTCATCAGACTTCAATGGCCGCCCGGTACGTGGTTTATCAATGAGTGAAAAATCTCCAGATCGGAATTTTGCAAACCATCTTCGTACCTGTCGAACTTTGATGACATCTACTCCATACACTTCACAAAAGTTTTTGGTTGCCACACTCGCGGTATTGTGTTTACGGAATTCATAAAGTAAACAATACGTAAATGCACTTTATCGAACGACATTTTGAAAAAATACAAGGGGTTATTACTGTACTCTGGCCAGGCCAAAACTGAATAGAAAGTAGAGGGAAAGCATCCTTTATACAATGGAATCATAAAAAAAGAAGATACTATTCATAATTTATGAAAAAAAAAATTTTTACCTGGGATCATAAAAAACGGTCATTACTTTTGCATCAACCCAATATATATATAAATATATATATATATATATATATATATATATATATATATATATATATATATATATATATATATATATATATATATATATATATATATATATATATATATATATATATATATATATATATATATATATATATATATATATATATATATATATATATATATATATATATATATGTATATATATATATATATATATATATATATATATATATATATATATATATATATATATATATATATATATATATATATATATATATATATATATATATATATATATATATATATATATATATATATATATATATATATATATATTATAACTTATTCATGCATAAATCATTGCATTTCGCCCCACCCACTTAATTACGTGCGAGTAGGTATGTCTTATGCTCGCATAATATTACGAAACAAAACGAGAATGAAGATTCAGCGTATGGCAAACGAGCAACGTAACATGTTTAATGCTCAACCGTTGTCAATAATATTTGACGTTCAAATTACACGTTGTTGCCCTCATCAAATGACTATGTAAAGCAGATAAGTTCTCCAAATTATGTAATGTACTCATACCTAATACCTAAAGGCGGTTTGACAAGGGGTCGGCAGAGTCATAAACAAGAGATTTATTTCAAGTTTAAATAAAAAATATTTTAATTAATAATACGAGAACGTTGTAAATTATTTATAAACAACAGGTTTAATAGCATCAATTGATTCGGCCTTAACCTGATGCTAAATTTTATCTCATACAAAGTTTACATCGCTCACTCCTTTCAAGAACGTCATAAATCAAAAATCATCAATTTTCAGTTCTGCATGTTTTCGGATTGCCCAGAAAATGTGCTACATCCCAGCAAAAGAAGTATATTTTTAACTTAATATTTACCCGCTAAAGGACAGAAAATGTTTTTGCATTTTGAAGAAAAGATATTGTTTAATTATTTTTTTAAATATACTACATATTTTTCAAATTGAGAAAAAACCTTCTAGTTTTTCCTTAAAAGATCTATTGTACAGTAAAAATTTCAATAAAGTGTCTTAATATTTATTTTTAATACATTGAGTCATATTTTTAAAATTTTAAAACGTTCTCCTGAAAAATCAAGTTTTTTGATTTATGACGTTCTTGAAAGGAGTGAGCGATATGTCAAATTCTCAAATATCATATAAATATTAAGAGCTAGAAACCCTATCCTCAACTATATTCTCCAAGCACAAGAGCATGTCTCTTTTTTGGAGTAGCTCAGATCAACTAAAATTATAAGTTGCGGAATGCATCGAAACACGTGTCACAGTAGATTTTAAGAAATAGTCGTATTCACTAAGTAAAACCCTAATTAAAAATGGATACATTTTACTACAAAGTGACTGCCGAATCAAATAATAAAATTAAAAGATCGTGTTTAGTAGAAATGTATAGAAATTGTATTATGAAAAGTAACTAAGTACATTAAATAATAAAAATAAATAATAGGACTTCGATTAGCTTTATTTGATCGGATCCAACAACCGAATTAAGTAACGACTTATTTTAAAGAATTCGTTATCTAGTTCAGAAATGAAGACCTTAAGGAGCATATCTGGTAAGAGTCTACAAGATAAGGAATAAGGAACAACAGGATGAGAGAAATATGCGAGATGTCGCTAGGAGGGGAAGGCAACGAAGAAGACAATGGTATGCGTATGTGGATGAGTATAATCGTTGAACAACAAACTATAAAAATATAAATATAAAAATCTTCAAGTACACAACCATGATACCCACCCGCTTTACCCACAATGAAGGGTTGATAGTCTCAAAAGTTAACAACTAATATGGGAGTAGAACACATCAATATATACATAGTTCCGAGCATTTTTAATTTGTTGCCGACAGAGGTAGGTCAAACTAAAATATGGAACAAAAGGCAAAATAAAGGAATGGGTGATAAATGATCAAGAGTTATTTTCTTTTCTTAAATGTGTACTTATATTATGTCAATTTTTTTTTAAATGTATGTAAAAAGAACTTCACCGACAAGACGCATAACGTGGTTTGGTGGATCTCTGCAAAAATTACATGTTTATTATGTTTATGAATTTTTAAATAAATGTTTTTTATATATGTATTTATAAATATATGGTTGACAAATAAAACTTTCCATAAAAGGGTAGTATTTTAAGAAAATGTTGCTACATAAATCATCCAAATTTATTATTATTATTATTTTTTTTTAGATGGGAATTGCATTTATTATTTACCTTGCTTATTATGTACAAGGTTTAAAGATCATTTAGTGGATTTTTGTTTCTTCTAGCTAATTAAATATGTTTTTATTTGAATCTGTGTTGGGAACAGGAGGGATCATCTAGTGTGGGTCAAATAGGAACTTCTCTGCATTTGCTCATTGCTGGGAGGAAACCACGTAAAACTCCTCAGGAGAAGGCGGACTGTTGACTGTCATCAGCAGACCTTCCGTTCCACTAGAAGAGGGTTCGGCATTTTGTGTCCTACTTTGGTTTATGTTACCAATGTCCAAATTTATTATTGTTACCCAAATCTCGAATTTTTTATTTGTTATTGGCTCGATCACCATCGCGTAAAACGCTAATTTGTCGCCTCATTCATGGTTTGCACCTTTGACTTATCGGCGGCACGTAGGACGACCACTCGCGTTTCCCAACGCGCCGCGCGCCACAGTGGTTGTACCACCTGGCTACATGTAAGGAAGGCGTGGGTTCGGTGCCCACAGCGGACGGAGCGTTCGCCATTCACTGTTTGCGTTCGGCAACAACAATAAACAGTGTCGCAGCCATTAGCCGGGTGTGATTCACGTGCGGTTTTTTCTTCTTCAAGGATGCGAGAAATACAAAACCAAACACCATTATCTCGGCTGTAATATGTACCTACGTATTCACTGCGGCGCACACGTCAGCAAATTTAAGTGTTTTCAGGTAACCGGAAGTGAATACCATTGCAAATTTCTTGTCACAGCATTATTTGTGCCTTCAAAATATTATACGTAATTAGAAATCCAAGTAAACAATACGCTATCAACACTAGCAAATTATAATATACATATATGTATACATATATATATATATATATATATATATATATATATATATATATATATATATATATATATATATATATATATATATATATATATATATATATATATATATATATATATATATATATGTGTGTGATATGTGTGAGTGTTTGATAATGTCCTAAAAAGACGAAACGCGTCACGTATCAACATATACATAAATAAATGTAGAATTCAATCCAACAAACCATGTTTTATTTTGGATATTTTTGATTATTTATTTCAATAGTATTGCCAATAGTGACTGAAAGCTCACAACCCTACTTCGGCTATTATAGTGGTATCGAGGAGTAACAGGCATGAAAAACAGATGTGATGATATCACGGGCCTTATTAATTCCGATATGACGTCTCTGCCCCACAAACTCGCTGACAAATTACAAATCATGGACCCAGAACGTTTCGTAAGTATAATTAATAGTGATCGGGATAATAATTGGTGAACAGAGTTGTAGAGAATTGTGTCACAAACTTAAAAGATGACATCAGAAGGCGCCGATATTGGAGCAGAAAAAAATGGCATGCAAAACCTGTTTCCCGCCATTTGCTATTAATAGGATGTGACGAGATCATCTTTAGTTATGTACAGGTATAACAAAAACACACGCTCTAAAAATTACGAATAAAAAATTCAAAAAAATTGACTGTACACGTGATAGATGTGATTATATCGCTCACTCATTTCAAGAACGTCATAAAAAAAATTGTAAATTTTCAGTTGTGCATGTTTTCGGAATGCCCAGAAAATATACTATATCCCAGCAAAAGAGGAATATTTTTTACTTAATATTTACCCGCTACAGGACAGAAAGTGTTGTTTTTGCATTTTGAAGAAAAGGTATTGTTGAATTTTTTTTTGAATATACTAAATATTTTTCAAATGGAGAAAAAACATTCAGGTTTTACCTAAAAAGATCTGTTGTACAGTAAAAAAGTTCGATAACTGGCTAGATATTTTGTTTTTGTTACATTTTATTATATTTTTAAACTTTAAAAACGATCTCCTGAAAAATCGAGTGAGCGAATATAGGTACGTGATTCGATAAAACGAGAAAAAAATCGTGCATTGATATTCCGAAATTTGTTAATGATTCGTTTCGCACGTTTTGTCGCTATCGACACCATCATATAAATTAAAATAAATTAAAAGTGGTAAAAAACTAAAATTGTTTTCTTTTAAAAATTATATAAAATGCTGTTTTACCTAGAAATGTCACTAAAAAACTTTGGTCGAAAATGTAATTGAAAAAAAAAATAAGGATGAATTCCCAAAAACGTCAAAAAGGCGTTAAAATCATTATTTATTAAGGGATACAAGAGAAGACTTGTTTCATCTTTTTGAAATTTACGAATTGTATGTATTATACAATAATTTTCGAAGAGACATTTCACAATACGTGCGAACAAACATTTAAGGATGTTTATTCTTCTTATTTGCATAGATTCGGAATGCGATACCCGGGCAACGGAGGAAATATTAAGGTAGTGTATCCAACGTACGTTATCTCAGGCTTAGCCGCAAGATAATGTTGTACGGGATAAACCAATATTTGTTTTGCAGATGGAAGAAAAACAACTACAGGCACGGGTATGATACTGTGAGTAAGGTAAAGTTCTCGTTTTCGTCGTATTTTAAATATTGTGGCCCGAAAATCGCATTAAGCTTTACGAAAAATATTATATTAATGAATTAATTAAACCATATCCGCTCCCTAGGTGGAGCACATGGAGTCCACAAACTGTCTCCAGGCTTTTCTGTCGGCTGCCAGCTCCCTTGCATCCTTCCAAGTCAGATCCACGTCCCGAAGTTCTGACGAGAACTGCCGACAAATTGTCAGCAGTGGTCGTCCATGCGGAGTACATGGCCAAGCCAACTGAATAGCCTTTTCTTGACGACAGTTGTGACCAAGATTTGCTGCGTCCTACGCCTTATCTCTTCATTCCTCACAAAGTCAAACCACCGCACGGTAGACACCTATTCTCGAAGCTTAGCACACGGCTGCTCTGGGCCCTTGTAAGGTGCCATGTTTCGCAGCCGTATAATAATAGTATAGTCCATTTAATATATTATATTAATTAAAAGTTAACTAAATTATAAATAAAACACTTCTTTACTATCACTTGCGTACTCAAGTGGTAAAAATCAAGTGTTTTATTCATAATTTAATCATGTTTTACCACAAAGTGAATGTCAAAATAATAAATAACGTAAAATTTAACCTTTTTTATGATTAACATGTTAAAATTAACTTTAGGCAGTAGGCTTGTTAACTTTAAAACGATTGTTATTTGTATATAATTTATATTTGAAGCACTAACTTTGTGATATTCCATTTTATAATTAAAATCTAACTTTGTTTTAAAATCACTATAAATATTTTATGATATTCCTAATATACCTACCAAACATAAGCGTCATGTAACCAGTTACTATTTTAATAAATACTTTAGATTATTTTCACGTTTTTAATTGCGTTGTCCGACTGACGAATGTTTAGTTACTATGTCTCTACAAATGTAGTTAAGTTATCTAGGGTTAAAGTCTGTTGCATCTTCTTGAATGAAGTTTACTTATATACAAAAATTATATTTTACAGTACATAAAGCATACATGGGCTGGTCATAGGATGTCCTCGGTTTTTCGAATTCTGGTTGTGTTATATGATTGTCATAATTCTTAAGATAAGGCTTTCCCTTCAAATCTAGAATTTCCATATTGAGGGATGGGGTCAAATTTAGCAAGGCATAACATGAACATACAAAACCTAATTATAATTCCAATATCTAATCACAATTCATATCTAAGGGTTTAAATTAATCGAAAGATAGGGTAGTATTATAATGATATATTTATCAAAAAGCAGTACTTCGTATAAGTAAACAAGATTTAACCCGTATCTTTACGGTTGAACCCATGTACATATCGTAGTCGTACAGGAGATAGTGACCAACTAACAAAACGTAAAATGTTTAGGAGGGTCATTTAAGTCACTTTTGCTTGGCAAGAAAATAATCAATCAATGCGGTTATGTAGTCATTTTTAAAAAGTCAAGTTTAAAATCCTTTGCGATTTTTTCAGGGCAATATTAAGCTACTAGGATATCAAATAGTCAATGATCACATTTTTGTAAAAAATGCACTTTCTCCTGTATGACTACGATATATCTATCCAGAATATTTACATTAATTTCTAATATTATAATAATAAAACCCTTATCCGCACCCTAATGGTGCATAGGGCACTGCTTCATATAAAAACAGATCTTGATCGTTTACACATGAAGGAAAGGTGATCAGCCCTCCGCTTCAGGTACCAGTCCAGGGTAGAATTAAATAAATATTACAGTGAAAAAATCACTTATATTTATTTGACCCCCCCCTGGGAATCGAACCCGGGATCTCCAGAACGGTAGCCGAGCGTGCTGACCATTACACTATGGAGGCGGATAATTTCTAATATTACAAATTTTTAATCCTTTAAATAATAATATTATTATCAAGTAGCTTTAGGTGTCCGCCTCCATGGTGTAATGGTTAGCACGTTTATTTACTATGCTGGAGGTCCCGGGTTCGATTCCCAGCGGAAGTGAAAATAAATATTAGTGATTTTACACTCTGATGTTTATTTAATATAACCCTGGACTGGTCACTGAAGCGCAGGAGTGATCCCAATTTCTTTCGTGTAAGTAACGATCAAGAGAACACTTCGTTAATGCAACGCAGTGCCCTATGCACCAACGGGTGCGGATAAGGGTTAGAAGAAGAAGAAGAACGTTTAGGTGAAAAATACGCCAATATAGGTGTGTCAACTCGATGTGAAACATCTATCGTTCTTTTTTATATGAAATCGAGGATCGAAGTCTGAGGATTCCAAAGCTTAAGACCTGGTATTTAGCTGACCTAAGCGATCACTCTACACACTTGTGTAGTTTTATCCAAATTGGATTAATTTTTGTAACTTGTACATATGTATGCAATGATCTTGGAACCCTTTTGAAATAGATTTTAAATTTTCATTAATTTTAGAAACCTGTTAACTACTGAAATGCGCCAAATTCTGAAATGAGTCAGAATAAACAGTGCGAATTTATTGCTTACTTGGTGAAAATGTTGCAAATTCGGAAGACCAGAAACAAAGGATGCGAAATCGTCAGACACAAGTGAAACACGTGCGGTGTTTACGTTAGAGTCCACGATCACGATCACGTATCGTTCAGTAAACAGATCAGCTCTGTTTGGGTGTGATCTGTGGCCGTCAACAGTCAACGTTTGGGAACCGTCGAAACGTCGGGTGTCAAAGTTGGCGTGGCCTAATATGTAAATTTCGTCTTTTGACTCAGTTCGAACCGATTAAAAAAACAACGCAAAAAACAAAGATGATTCACGCGTCCGTACATTTTGAATATTTGATTGCTCTGAACACAAGTTGTGCTAATTATGAACAGAGTACTAAATATATACATCCCATAATTGACACATTCATTTTAGCATCTGTGGTTGTGTTGACAAAGTTTCTTTTTTTGATGAAGGTTTTTGATACATATCAAGATATAACAAAGTAACAACTACATATTTAGTATATTATTTATTGATTCGGCATTAACTTTGTGGAATGACATGATTATTTTATTATTTAATTTTAATAAAATATACATTTATAGTTTTTTTTTCCATTTATATTTTATCTGACCAGTGACCGGGTTTTGTCGTTTCATCACCAGACTGGGTCTGATGATGTCGGTAACGACAAAACTCGGTCACTGGTCAAATAAAATAAATGTGGAAAAAAACTACATGGTTGTTCTTCTTCTAACCCTTAACCGCACCCAATGGTGTATAAGGCAATGCATCATATAAAAGCAGTGTTATCTTGATCGTTAACACATGAAGGAAAGATGATCAGCTGTCCGTTTCAGGTACCAGTCCAGGGCAATATTGAATAAATATTAAAGGGAATTTTTTTGTTGTTGTTAAAAAGTGTTGAAATGTCTTATTATATAAAATGCAATTCCCTCAAGAAATTTGATGATAATAATGCAAAATGAAGAATGTAAAAGTCTGGGCATTTACTGGGTTTTCGATCTATCATCAACTGGTTTAAGTTATCACTTTTTATGTATTAATTTTAAATCAAACACAGATTTTTTGAGTCTACTAAGTTGTATTTTATTAACAAAAAACACATAAAAAATTATATTGTGACAATTGTTTCGCCTTGTTAGGGCATTATCAAACATTCGTTTGATAATGCCCTAACAAGGCGAAACAATTGTCACAATATAATTTTTTATGTGTTTTTTGTTAATAAAATACAACTTAGTAGACTCAAAAAATCTGTGTTTGATTTAAAATTAATACATAAATTAAAATGGAGTTCTACAAATTAAACGCCAAGTCAATAAATTAAGTTATCACTTTAAACACCATGTTCCTTAATAATAATAAAAAAATTCTTATTTTCTCGAACTCAGTCAAAGTTTCATAATATGTTAAGATATTTTATTAATCTGATTTTTTTAACCTTTGACGACGTATTTTAATTTAAATTTTATTTTCTAATGATAATAAGATTGAAATTTTGTGATAACTTTATAATAATTTTATCACAAATAATCATTAATAATAAAATTATAGTAAATATAAGTGCCTATATAACAGTTTTTTTATAGATTTACAATTTAGGAAAAAAATGTAAGTACATATTTCATTAAAAAAAAATCAAAACCCTTATCCGTACCCCAATGGTGCATAGGGCACTGCAACATATAAAAGCAGCAATATTGAACGTTAACACATGAAGGAAAGTTGATCAGCCCTCTGCTCCAGGGTAATTTTGAATATATATTAGACTGAAAAAATTACTTAAACTTGTTTGTCACCTTTGAACATTGGAAACCCCACTATGGAAATCGAACCTGGGACCTCCAGAACGGTAGCCGAGCGTGCTGACCATTACACTAAGGAGGCGGATTTCATAAAATAGTTAAGTTTTACAATTTACAATAGGTACAGCAATAAAGTATGCGAACGCGTAATGGTACAGTAATTTAGTATGCTTTCTAGTCATTTTATAGTGGGAATAAAAGGAATTAACAGCAGTTTTATCGCGTTTAATCAAACCGAGTACATCCATTGTTGTATAGTCTGTATCTTTTCCCAACTGTATTATCACCAGCAACAATGTGCACTAAAAATAATCTAACTTTCTAAAGCATAATTAGATATTTTATGGTGCTTAATCATACGCGGTGTTCCCCGTCCAGAGAATATCATTCCATCATAGTTTGCAACTAATTGATTTGATTTGAATAACGTATTATACTTAACTCCGATATGGAAGCCAGTCGACACAACTTATAGGTATAATAGTATTATTATAATCAGAAAAAAGTTAATATCACTAGTATAACGTACCTAATTATGGTTCTAGGATGTACCGTCATAATTATCTGTGTATGTGTCGGAGTTAGATCATCAACTTTCGAATAAAGGCAAAAAAAAAAAAAATTTTGTACGTAGTTTGACATCTCAACAAATATGAAGAAGCGTCTGGGTATTTACAGGGCTTAAGTGATCACTTTATACACGTGTAACATTTACCTTTCCACCCATGACTGACAACCACAGTACACAAATTTTGGAACTTACACACTTGAGGCAGTGTTTTGCAAAAATGCCGCTATGTAAATTTTCTAAAATTATTATTATCATTTCACATATATCTACTGAAATATAGGTTAATTTGGAATGATGCGTGTCTATACTCTATCTGCTCTATTTCTCCGCCTCCGTAGTGTAATGGTCAGCACGCTCGGCTACCGTTCTGGAGGTCCCGGGTTCGATTCCCAAGTGGGGTAAAATAAATATAAGTATTTTTTTCACTCTAATATTTATTCAATATTACTCTGGACTGGTACCTGAAGCGGAGGGCTAATCACCTTTCCTTCATGTGTAAAAGATCAAGATAACACTGCGTTTATATTACGCAGTGCCCTATGCACCATTGGGGTGCGGATAAGGGTTTAAAAAAAATACTCTATCTGCAGCTAGGTACAATTCACAATATTTTGATCGTGTCTTAATCTCTGTTTGAGCGATCCCATTAAGAGTACTATAAGACTATCTTTGAACCCCGTATAAAATTAAAATAGCCATAACGATTGTGCTAATCTTCAGGGTGGAGTGGCACAAAAAAAGGATGAAGAGTATTGCATTCGAGATGGGACTAAATACAAGAATGTGGTATTCCTTCTTTGAAGTTTTAATCCCGAAACTAGCCCTAATGCGGTCCCTTTACTAATCTGATGCAGGTAAACCATCAGTCATAACATTCAAAACAAAGTGGCGGGAACAGTAGGAGGCGGACGTAGACATGCCTTACTTGTCTAGAAGCATAATGTGGAATCTAGATCCCACAGGAAGATATGCAATGTTGTAGCAACAGTGATAGATGATGAACGAGAAGTCACCTCACCTCATTCAAAAATGCGAAGAGTTTCTCATTATAAATTATAATTTACTTTATATTTGAAGCACTAACATTACTTAGTATTATTATATCTCTGAATTATTTTGAATTAGCCAATGACCTAATAGAAAATAATCACTCATTTGATAAAAAATAAAGGTCGAAATATATTACACATATGCAATAGAGGACTTAAATTAGATAACTTAGAAATATTGGAAATTAAAAAGGCAACTATGTAATAATAATTTACAACTAATAAATACACAAGTAAATATTATTTTTTAACATCTCATCAAAGATGAAGAAGAATATGGAAGTCTGGGCATCTACGGGGCTGACGACCGTCATAGGCTGACGTCACCCTATGACGGTCGTCAGCCCCGTAAATGCCAAGACTTCCATATTCTTCTTCATCTTTGATGAGATGTTAAAAAATAATATGAAAATAACTCCTGTCATTTGATATAATCCAGATTTCGTGAACAAGTATTTGGACACATTCAAAATGTTGTACACAAGTAAATGATTTTTCTAAATGTCCGTTATTAAATATTTTTCTAATCACTCATCATCCCTGATACCTTTTTACTGTGACTGCCAATCAACAAGAAAATAAAGCCACTTGAGATCTACCCAAGATCCTTTGCATAACCGTCAAAATATTTTGAATCTTGTTTGGTAGATAGTGTTTTAGTATTAATCAGTCTTGATTATGAACGGTTTGCTTCGAAACCGGTAGACATTATAATTAAGTTATAATAAAATATTTATAATGATTTTAAAACAAAGTTACATTTCAAGTATATATTATAATATGTTTCATTGTAGCTATAAAGATGAATATAAAAAAATAAGATATTTTTAGTTTTGTTCATCGAAATCATCACGATATTTTATATATTAGAATGTTGATAACTTACCTAAAAATCTCAATTATTGGTATGTCTAAATCCTTGTTCGCAAATCTGGATTACTCTATTCAAGTTCCTCTCAGTTTTAAAAAGGGTCCTTGCTTAGAAAAATCTTACTCAACTCAACCATACATGTTACCGGGTTCCAAAATTTTTGTAAAAAAGATTTGGATGCACTGAAGATATTATGAATAAAATATTGTAAGTGCTGAAAATATATTTCAATAAAAAAATCATGTTAACAAATTTCTAGTTCCTAGTACGTTAAATAATTCGGGAAAAAACTTGTATACATTTCATTAAGTAATACTAAGTTAATTACTGTTCATAAATATTTTAACCATCAAGTCGATAGGATGACTATCAGCCTCCATAATGTAGTGATTACCGCATTTGGCTACCATGCTTGGGGTTTCAGGTTCGATTCCCAGAGTGGTCACAATAAATTTAAATATTTTTTCACCGTAATAACTATTTTTATCATTTTATGTAAGACTTATCACCTTGCCTTCATATAAATCAAGGATCAACTTGCCAGTACATAAGCTTTTTCCAGTGCTCTATGCACCATTGGGTGCAAATGACGGTAAAGAATTCGAAAGGAAGCTTTTGACTGTAGATAATCAACGAAGCAGTTGACTCATATAAACGAAAATCACAAATTTTATTTTACAAATAATTTACAGTTTTACAGAAATAATTGTTTATATTTATAGGTTTATGTATACTTAAATAATAAATTGTATGCCAAGGAAGTTTATCTTATAGTATTTGAAATATGTAATACACAAATTTGACACAATAACATATCGCTCACTCCTTTCAAGAACGTCATAAATCAAAAATCGACAATTTTCAGTTGTGCATGTTTTCAAAATGCCCAGAAAATGTACTATATCCCAGCAAACGAGGCATATTTTTAACTTAATATTTACCCGCTACAGGGCAGAAAGTGTTGTTTTTGCATTTTGAAGAAAAGGTATTGTTTATTTATTTTTTGATACATACTAAATATTTTTCAAATGGAGAAAGAACCTTCAGTTTTTGCCTAAAAATATCTGTTGCACAGTAAAAAGTTCAATAAATGGCTTCATATTTATTTTTAATACATTGTATTATATTTTTAAACTTTAAAAACGTTCTCCTGAAAAATCAAGTTTTTTGATTTATGACGTTCTTGAAAGGAGTGAGCGATATATGGACATGGATATTTATTTATATAGTAATCCTACGTGTATATAAACAACATTTCCGGTAGATAATGTAAATAAATCATGTGAACGGTGATAAATCGCAATGATTTCAAAAATACTCATAATTCAATTAAATTCAACTCATTACGGTATGAAGAACGTCTAAGTAGATTGATATTAATGTACTACAGGTTAAAGGGTCGTAGATACTAAGTTAATTAATTGAAACCGAATTCAATGAGTCACAATGGCAATCATATATTTCTAGAGACAGTCTTGTATTATATACTATTTATAGATTAAATCAATTAGAGATATCTTTTGTTTATTGATTCGGTATTAAATTTGTGCAATAACATCGTGAATTATTGATGTAAATGTAAAAAAAAAACACTTGTATAAGATCAATTTTGAGTTTATTAATTATTAATTTAACACGACTAGATATCAAGAGCTGAAAATCGAAGCTGTGGTTTCTTAATGAGAACATCTGTAGTTTTCGAAACTAGTCGTGTTTACATGAATAAACTCAAAAGTGGTATTATAAATGTAAGTGTTTTCATTCAAATATTTCAAAATATAGCTCTTTTGTTATGGAGATACATTTCAACGAACATAAAAATTAATTTTGATTTTTTTAACTGCGGTTATTTAACTAACTAACCATCATGCCTCTTCCCTGCAGGGGTAGGTAGAGAGAATAGAATGCCACACCAATCTGTATTTGCAAACAATCTTTGCCTCTTCCATATTTATGCATTCTTATTTTTATTCATAATGCTTATCTCAGCCTTATATTACTTCCTTTTATCACCATTCTAACATGTATGATGTTCGAATGCTGATTATTTACTATTTATTGATTTGGCATTAACTTTGTGGAATGACATGATTATTTTAATAAAAATTAAACACTTGAATAATCCACTGAATTGACTTTGTTTTTATTTACGACTAGTTTCGAAAACGACAATTGTTTTCATCTTCTGGTACAAATTAAAACTAACGAATAAAAATATATTTAGGTGTATATATAGGTTAATAAATATAGGTAGGGGGGTTAAGGAACAATTTTTTTTGTAAAAGGAAACATTGATAATAATGGTGACGTATTTTGAAACAGTATATTATTAATTATTGTTTTATCTGAATATATACAATGTTTATATCTGATTATATACAATGTTTTGCCGCACATTCGCCCGAGAGAACGCATTTTTACGGCTATTTTACTTTATCAAACCCAGGAAAACACGTTCAGTGTTCATAATCCTTATGTAGTTTGTACGAAAATAAAATGAATTCAAATGTTTAACTTTAAACATCAATAATTATAAGTTTTGTAGTGACATTTCTTGTTGGCACCAGTCTGATGATGTCGGTTACGACGAAATCCGGTTGTTGTTCAATAAAAAAATATGTGGAAAATTACGTACTTGTTATTTTATTATATAATTAAATAATACGAAATGAATCACCGAATGTAAGAAAAAGACATAATTTTTCGACATCTAATCAAAGATGAAGAAGAATATGGAAGTCTGGGCATTTACGGGGCTGACGACCGTCATAGGCTGGTTTAAGTGAAGCTGGTTTATGACGATCGTCAGCCCCGTAAATGCCCAGACTTCTATATTCTTCTTCATCTTTGATGAGATATCAAAAAATAATATGAAAATAACTCCTGTAATTGGAGTTAATCCAGATTTTGTGAACAAGTATTTGGACACACTCAAAATGTTGTAAAAAGACATAATATTACGATTTTTATGGCAAATAAAATTTACACGTAGCACGCAATAAACAGCACTTCTAGAAGGATAAAAACCTCCTTTACTGTTATTGTTTACGACAGCTGATAACGTGCGGCTTTCTCCCAAAGCCAAATAGATATTATTTCGGACAGTTTTCGCTCAATTCAGGGTAAGGTATACGAGGGGTTAACAGCGTTAGGTAAACAACCGCTACTATGTTACCTCGGTCAACCCTCTCCACGACCAATATTCTGTTAAAACCCCAAATGTTTTCTGGCGCCCGGCGCCAGGATAAAATAATAAAAAACTAGATAGTGCAATAACCCGAGCCAAAATGTAGAAGGACCTTTTTGACCGCGACTTGAAGGCGAACAAGGAGTCATTTTCGCTAGAGTAAGGTCTGGTATTTGCATGTTTTATTATCCACTTTGCTTTAGATGCTTTTAGGTTTATGATGTTTTTAGTAAATGGTCATAAGTGCTTTAATTATTTTGGGGGTATTTATTCTTTACTATGTAGTTAAAAACAAACTACGCAGGTACAATATTTTGTAGGAACTTGCACTATTTGAAGGTAAGGTATTTCAAACACAAATTTGTTATACAGGTTTTATAACAACCAAAAATCAAATTGGAGGTTTAAGAAATTAAATTAGACGTTTTACAAAACAAATTGGACGTTATATTGTATTTTATAAAAAAAGGAGAATTTTTAAAAACATGTTATGAGTAGTCTTCTTGTAAAATCTTGTCTGAAAACTTCAGTACATATCGCGCGCACAGACTATGACAGCGCGCCGCGCAGGCTAGCCAACTTGACGACTAACGCACTTGCTAGTCTGAATAATAAAATATGTGGGAAGGTAGTTACACTGATGGTATATGAAGTACTTACATGAGAATATTTTTTTGTAACTCCCTCATTTTTATAAAATACAATATAACGTCCAATTTGTTTTGTAAAACATTAAAACATTACCAATTTGTGAAACATTCGCCTTCTTATGGCATTTTCAAACGAATGTAAAGATTAAATGGACTGATGGTCCTTATATAGTTATACAATTCTCGGTACTTCAGCAATAGTATTAGCATGTGCAGTAATAATTTACGGGAGACAATATTTTTTTCCATTTCTTATAACGTGCAAGGTTTGTGTTTTATTTTTATAGTTCTTCATAACGCATACCTACATTTTTTCCACTTCAATATACTTTTTCCGTGTTCTTAGTTGACATTGAATGCAAATTGTATTGTCATCAGATAAGTTTCAAACTGCAAGACATCAAATAAAATACATAATAAAATCCCAGATACTGACATTGAACACTTTGCTTTTTACGCCTTAACATCCACAAACCTTGATTGTCTAATACCGCGCGTAAATATTTAAGGCCGGCATTTCAACGGGAATAGCGTTAAACGGGATTGTTTCGGAAGCGAATTGAATCTATGAAAATTAATGAAATCGGCCCAAAAGTTTATCCGTAGGTATTCGCCGCATCCGGCCCAAAATACTCCAGCTGTCCGTCATTATGAAAACGAAAGTTGAAGTCCGTTAGGTAAAGTAGCTTTTGTGCCGACCAACTGTACGAATACCGAATGCGTACACTAATAATACCATGTAAAATAATAATACAAGGGGTGGAGTTTAATTTTCTTCATTATGATGGATGAAACCCGACCCCACTATTAAAATAATAAATACTATAGGGTAGGTATATTTTTAATTTATTTTTGAACATGCACGTATTGAATTTAGTAGTGTAGTAGTTAGCGCGTGTTGCTACCATGCTGGAGGTTCCAGGTTCCTTTTTTTAGGGAGGGATCAAAACAATTATAAGTCATTTTTGATGTTTACTAGAAGCCCAGGAATGATCACCTTATAGATAGAGTCAATCTACTACTACTGACCCTTATCTGTACCCAATGGTGCATAGGGCACTGCTTCAAATTGATGGTATGTAAATTTGATCATTTGTCATATGAGGGCAAGGTGATCATTCCTGCGCTTCCAGTACCAGTCAGGGTAACATTTGATGAACGTTAGAATGAAAAAAACTCTGATATTTATTTCAGCCCCCCTGGGAATCGAACCTGGGACCTCCAGCATGGTAACCAAGTGCGTAAATTTTTACCCTAATATTTATTTAACATCACCCTGGGCTGATGCCTGAAGAGCAGGACTAATCGTCTTACCTTCACTTGGTTAACAATCAATATAACACTGTGTGGATGAGATGCAGTGCCCTATGCGCCATTCGGGGCGGATAAGGGCTAGAAGAAGATGGAATAAATGCTCTTACAAGTTTTTTTAATGTCACATAGGCATAAAAACTTTGTTTCTTAAATTATATTTAGCTATTTGTCTGTCAGTCGTCGATGACGTGGCCGAATGGCACAATCTTTTGAAACTGTTGTTTTATATCTTGAAGATAGATTATTTATCTTACATCTTTACTGCTGATTATGAAATGTTTTTGAAAATAAATAAATTATTAGAAAATAAAACAAATTATTCTTTGTCAACACAATTATCTGTTCAAAATGGGAACAGTATAATAATAATCATATTACAAATAAACAAATAAATAAATAAAAATACGTACAATTACAGCGAGAATATCCGCAAAGCCTTAATCGCACTCAATATACTTAGAAGTCACAAAAAAAACAGTCTGTCATTGTACCAGTTATTGTCACACTGTGGGTGTTATTTCGACACTCGGGCGCAAAATGACGCGTTCAAAACATCAACAAACACTTGCGATAATGCCAAACACACTCTACTGACAGTTCGAGAAACAAAAACAGCCCGAAATTAGCGGGAAGTCAAGCTTTGTATTTGCCGCGCGAAGCTAGAGTACTCGGCGCGCGCGCATACGGCCAAACCGATACTGAAGAGCCAAGAGGCCAGAGGCTCCTATGGCCTGGCCTGTATGTCGTCGGCCGGTTGGGAAAAGATGATAGAGGGAGGGGGGGCGCGTGCAATGAACGCCGCCTGCATCGGGGAATGTGTGGCAATCCAAAGAAATGGTTAATGTTGTGACGAATGTTGGCCGAGCAGTCCGACCGCCGAGAGTAGGGCCTCACCCAAAATTAAATAATATTTAAAAATATTATCTTCCTGTCTCTTCTTCTGAGTACTTATACCATGTCAGGTCCCCCTGACGTCGACTCGATCACTTGAGAGTAATTGTCCTTGTCTCTGGCTGCTCTAAACAGCGCCTTGACGGTTCTGATCCCCGTTCAATCTGGTATTTTCCGGAGCTAGGGGATTGCCTTCTGTTTATATATCATGGATCTTCTATTTCATTAAAATATGATCAAGGAGGTATGTCCAATACTTTCGTCGATAGGTATATATTTAATAAAACTGATTTCAGCGCACCATTCACTTTGCTCCCAGAATTCACTCTGCATTCTATATCTCTATCAATCTTTCCATCCCTAGAAAACGTACTTCTCAAATACACGAAATCATTTACCTGTTCCAAAATTTCCCCATTTACTACTATTTTACAACCAGATCTAAAATCATCTCTTTCAAAAACCATGACTTTGGGTTTATTAATATTCATTAGCATATCACTTTCTTTGCACATATTATACACTCTTGAAACCAGCCCCTGTAGATATTCTCCACTAAACTTAACTGCTAAAATGGCAGTACACAATGGAATTCCGGCTCCAACCATAATGTATCGAGGCGAAGCATGGAGGTGGTAAAAGAAGGATGAAAGCAGACTGAAAGTAGTTAAAATGCGATCTTGTAGACGATCAGGACCGTTGATGCGCTCTTTATAGCTGCTCAAGACAGGGACAATGTGATAGTCGACTTCAAGAGGACCTGATATGGCACACAAATAAGAAAAAGGAGAAGATAAATCTGTATATAAGGTTTCATCAACGAACTTGTAGGTACACCTCCGTGTAAACTTTCATAGTATTTCAATGTAAATGTATTGTTTGTTAATTTAAACACAAAATTAATTAAGGTGCAAGACTCTAAAAAATAGTGATAATTTTTACCTGTTGAAGAGAACATGTGTAGTTCTCGAAACTAGTCGTATTTACATTAATAAACTTAAAAGGGGCCATTTACAAGACTTTTACATTTATATTCAAATCGTCACGTTATTTCACTTAGTTCATCCCAATCAATAAATAATATAGTAATCAAAGTCGCACTGCATCATCTTTAGCAGTGGCCTATGCAACATTGTACATTGCGAGGTACAAAGAAATAAGTACTGCCAATACAACATATAAATTTAGAAAAATAAAACGAATTGTAATGTAAAGACTTTGCGGATCTGGACGGAACGGACGACGTTTATCTTATATATATATTTTTTATCGTTATCATTTTTAAATCATAATCCATTCTGTATAAGCGCCCTTGAGGTGGTATTTTACGAAAATGGCATTTTATAAATCATCCAAATTATTTATATTATTATTATTATTATTATTAAAGAAATGTTGGAATATTTTCGATGATAACATCTCACTTGAAATGAAAAAGAAAAACAGATCTCTTCCATAATAAACAATCATTCATAATTATTCTACCAGGAGAGCATTTTGCTAGGAGAGCATTCATTCAATTCAGTTTACCTGTTTCCAGTACATATTGCGGCGCGTGGTGATAGACACGTGTGAGCTGCGTATCGCACTCGGTGAGAAAGTAACCAAAACTACAAAACAGACCACGAGCCGTTGCACATTCGACCTGCATGCGTCTGACTAAAGCTTAGATCGAAGCCTCCGTCAAAGCTAGAAATTTAAACGCGTTCCCACACGGTTAAAGTTAAACTGTCCAAATTTAAATGACTCGCATCAGCTGAGACCACTGACGTTTGTTTGTTTGGGATCGGATATCAAATTGCGCTCAAGACTGTTTTGTTTTCGCATGCATTCCAGCTTTGAAATTGATAAGTATTAATATCAAATTACAGATTGCGCAATATTCGCGTGAAATACAGCATAGATTCGTCTATTTAGCGAATATTTGGTTTATTTATATGGCACCATCTGTACAAAATACCGTCACAAGGGCGCTTTATATTTTTTATTTTTTATTTAGTAAAGTTAATTTTTTTTATACAATTTAATACAATTTCTATACATTTCTACTTATTACAATCTTATTATTTCAGTTGCGCTCAGCCTTTCATTCGCTCAGACTTTGCAATATCGTGTAATAATAATAAAAATAAATTTAGATAATTTATAAAGCGACATTTTCATAGAATACTACTTCAAGGGCGCTCCGCTATGTATTACAAACAAATTCGATTAAAATCTCAATGATGACGTAAATATAATAAATAAATTACACTTAATAGAAAAAATAAAATACAGAAATAATGCTTGATGGAGGAAGGCATCGAATTTATACTTTTAATCTTATTAAAATTTAATATAAAGGATAAGAGACTGTGAAAAGATGAGTTGTGATCACCCTCAAATGACATGGTAAAGAAACTTTTAAATAGTAACTAAAAGCCCTGAACACTATATAGTATCGTACAGATTAATTAAAAAAAATAATTTTTTCTTCGTATTTTCAACACCCTCTAAAAATGTTTTAGGGGTGTTCCTCGTAATATGTACCAGGGCTGCTTCTTTCAGTGACTGACATGATAAATAGCGAGAAGTATCACCTAATTCTACTAGAAAAGATACTACCAGAGACACAAAAATGAGGATCAAATGGTATTGGAATATTTCAGCAGGATTTAACCCCCTGCCTGGATAATTATGCCATAAAAATTATGTAATTTGTCACACAAAAACAATGAACTGTGTTGGATTGGTCAAGAATTTTGCCAGACATAAATCTCATTGAAAATCTGTCGGCAATCTGTAAGAATGGCTCTCCAAAATTGATTGCACTACGGTGGGAAAGCTCATTTTGTTTTTAATTCGAGTATGGTTTCGAGACGAAAAAATGGCATCCACGTGCCAAAACCTTATATAATAGATGCCAAGAAGAGTAAAATCTTTGATTGAGCCCAAATGAGATCATATTAATTATTAATTTGTGATATAACTAATAAACAAAAGATTTTACGAAAATACAAGAAAAAAGTTTTGTTTCAATTGATCTGTTCGATACTGTATATTGTACGTGTTAGAACAAAATCGATAAACTTAAAAATAATAAATTGTGCTAAGTACGTACCTGTGATAATTGATAATTTTATGTATAATGATAATAAATTCAAACGAATTCATTCGTTGACTGGACATACCTGGAACAAAAGAAATGTAGAATGTTAAAAATGGTTGTTTGAATATTTTACGATAAAAAAACCAGAAGTTTTTTTTCTTTTCTCTTCTATGCTTCGATATTTTTATCTTCTAAAAAAATGTCCCCTTTCACCACAAAATCCCGATTGACCCCAGCTTAAGGTCTGTTGTAAATTTATGTATTAATTTTAAATCAAACACAGATTTTTTAAGTCTACTAAGTTGTATTTTATAAACAAAAACACATAAAAAATTATATTGTGACAATTGTTTCGCCTTGTTAGGGCATTATCAAACGAATGTGAAGACAGTCCGTCATAAGGACCGTAGTCCATTTGATCTTCATTAATACATAAATTAAAATGGAGTTCTACAAATTAAACGCCAAATCAATAAATAAATAAATAAAAAAAAAAAAAAAAAAAAAAAAAAAATCTGTTTAAATATTAAAATATTTTATAATAAATGGTTTATTCAAACGTATATGCACATAAGGTCAAAAATATTTTTGTTTTTGAAGTCGAATATTGGAATTCTAAACATAAGTGAAATACAAAAATACAAGGTAAATTTCTGCAATGTCACATGCTATATACTCGTATATGGTAGGTCAAAAATGTTATGGACGGATAATACGAGTATTTAATACGGATAATACGAATTTGAAGGAATCACCAAACTATGTGATTCCTTTCACTGGGTGACTGCCAAATAAATAATTTAAAAAAAACTTTGCGATAAATAAATATTTAAAATAATTTTAAAAAAACTTTGCGATTAAAATAAATTTACAAATGCGATCCCTCAGATGAATGTGTGGCAAAACGATGTTTGATAGATGTTCGAATGATGAAATAAGGAAAGAATGTAAGGCTGAGATAAGCATTATCGATAAAATGAAGAAAGGTGTGTTGAGATGGTTTGGACATGTGGAGCGTATGAGTGAAGAAAGAACGGTTAAACAAATTTATGGGGCGAATGTAGTTGGAAAAAGAAGCAGAGGACGACCGAGGAAAACTTGGCACAATCAGGTATGTCAAATACTTGAAAGCGGCCGGGTCAGGAGTCGTTATAATCGTCGGGTATGTATGAGGAGATGCATGAATGTAGAAGAGGCAAATAATGTTTGCAAAGACAGAGTGGTGTGGCGTTCGATTCTCTCTGCCTACCCCTGCGGGGAAGCGGCGTGATGGTTAGTTAGTTAGTTAGTTAAAAAAACTTTGTTATTTTCAATTTTTTAATTAAAATAAAACTTTGTTTTAAAATCACTTTAAATATTTAATTTTAACTTAATTACAAAGTCTACCGGTTTTGAAGCTAACCGCTTCTTTATCAAGACTGATTAATACTAAAACATAATCTACTTAACAAAATTCAAAATATTTTGAAGGTTAGGCAAAGAAGCTTGGGTAGATCTCAAGTGGCTTCATTTTTTTCTGCTGATTGGCAGTCACAGTTTATTTTAAATGTGAACTGTACGGTCAACGTGACTCTGTGAACGTACCTTAGAGTTTAAAATATGTAAATGGAGACATTAAAATGTGTAGCGAAGTTTACAAGTTTACCTTAAACGAAAAATAACAGTATTAAATGTACAATGTAAGCGTGTAAAACATTAACAACGGCACCTAATAACTCTTGGAGTTTCCTAAAAAAACTTTTGAAAGGGTTTACAGGCATGAAAACAGGAAAAAGCGCTAAAAACAGGAAAACACATCTTAAAAGCTCCAAAGTTTTAATCGTAGCTCAAAGAAGCGTAACCAGTACTAACGAAGTAAGGACGATTATCATTTATGTTTTGCGTGATATTTAAACTAAAATTTGAAGAGATATTGTCGCTTTTTTTGGAAATTGTATTTAAATACACATATTTTGTATTACAATAAAATTGAGATTTTTCCCTTAATTGTATTTTAAATGTCTTTTAGATAGACTTTGAGATTCAATTCATTGCCTGAGAAAGTATTCACAATTTCAAATTACATCAAGATAAAATACTTGTTCACCAGTACAACAAACAACAGTACAGTTTTGTGAACAAGTATTTGGACGCACTCAAAATGTTGTAAATAAATTATCTGGTAAAATTATAAGCTTAAATAATAAAAATGAAAATGGTATTTTCTGGCGTTTCTCTTGTGTGTGATTATTATCCAGGATTCAGACCTCACATACTATGTAATATAAGAGTTTCTGTTTACTAAAAAGCTTTTTTACATCTCACCAATAGATGTCTCTAGTGAAGTTCTAGTGATTCGAGAACAAGGTTTCTAAATTGGTTCATATACTTATATAGAACTTCCAAGAATTTGAGTAGTGTGGTTGTCAATAATGGGTAGAATTGGTGAATGTTACACGTGTGTACAGTGATCACTTAAACCAGCCTATGACGGTTGTCAGCCCCGTAAATGCCCAGACTTCCATATTCTTCTTCATCTTTGATGAGATGTCAAAAAATAATAGATGTATTAATTGTAATATTAATAAAGCACGAGATAATATCCAACAGAAGTTAAACTTGTTACAGGGTTAAACGGAATTAGAGTTTCAATTTAAATCTTCCGAAGTTTAACGCAATTAATCTACCATTTTCTTAGTGAAAATTTAAAGTACTTAATTTTATATTATTATAAGTAATTGAAATTACATTGTTCAAGTGCCTTGTAAATAATTCCGAAAACGAAAATACTTTTTTTTGTTTACATATTTAGATATTCCTAATTATATCTACTTACAAATATATTATTTTCAATATATATTAATTTAAATTTTAACTTGGTAAATACCACAATATTGTTATTAACATAACACAACTTTAATTAAAAATGGATGAATATTACCACAAAGTGACTCCCGAATCCATAACATTAATGAAAACATTTTTTTTCTTTTATGTTTTGGTTAAAGTTATGTCTATATTCTTAAGAAACATACTCGTATAAAATGCAAATGTATTATTATTTTTTATTTCTGTAATAGGCTTTTTCAATCAATAAAAAAAACAATAATTGAATATTTTCGTTCATAAATACATTAAAAACCTCTCAAAGCATTAACAAAGCGCCCTTGAGGTAGTTTTTTACGAAAATGGTGCTGAATAAATTTAATAATAAAATTTAAAAAATATTCTTACTATAATTATATATTTTTTAATTTAAAACCCTTATCCGCACCCCAACGGTGCATAGGGCACTGCGTCATATAAACGCAGTGTTATCTTGATCGTTAACACATGAAGGAAAGGTGATCAGCCCTCCGCTTCAGGTACCAGTCCAGGGTAATATTGAATAAATATTACAATGAAAAAATCACTAATATTTATTTGACCCCCCTTAGAATTGAACCCGGGACCTCCAGAACGGTAGCCGAGCGTGCTGACCATTACACCACGGAGGCGGACATATAATACATGTAATAATTACAGTTTTAAAATTAAAAAGAAAACACATTTTACACTTGTTTTATACGGAAGTGGTAAAAAATCATGTCTTTCCGCAAAGTGAATGCCGAAACAATAAATAAAGCATTAAAAAATACTTATTAGTAAAATTATTAATTGGTCAAAAGTACAGTTTTTTAAAGAGATTTTAAAATTCTATGGAAATGTTGTTTATTTATATACTCAATCAATATTTTTTTAATTTGCATATCAATATAATTTTAAAATGTTTATGCATAAGTATGCATTTGAATATCATATAGATCAATTTGTATTTTATTTATTGTTTCGGCATTAACTTTGTGGTAAGACATGTTACAATGATTAAAGAAAACACTTCGATTTTTACCACTTGAGTTTTATTATAGACTACACGTTTCAGAAGTTAAACTTCCATCATTCAGGTCTGTATAATAACTTAAATATAAAATATAAAATTGTTCTATAAATATGGAGAGGGGAAAGTAAGGGGAAGGGGTTAGTCAAGGGACGGAATTTGAAAACAAAGGAAAAATGGAAAGCCATGGTGAAGAATTTTGAAACAATATATTATTTAATAAATTATTATTAGAATTCAGTTTTTTTTGGATTTCTAAATTTTCAAGATAATTCATAATTTGGCCTGTATATGGAACAAGGTGTAATAATTTTAATTTATGAGAGTGAAATGAGTGATTAGTATCTATTATATGATTTGCAAATTCCGAAAAATAATTACTAATTTTCGATAATGCCCTAACGATAATGACATTCGTTTGATAATGCCCTAACAAGGCGAAACAAAAATGTGTTTTTGTTAATAAAATACAACTTAGTAGACTCAAAAAATCTGTGTTTGATTTAAATTAATACATAAATTAAAATGGAGTTCTACAAATCAAACGCCAAATCAATAAATAAATAAAAAAATATTAAAAACAAAAAAACAAAAAAAACAAAAAAAAATCTATCAGTATTATTTACTTTCCATATAAATCTAATTTAATAATGTTTATGCATAAGTATGCATTCGAATATCATACAGATCAACTTGTATAAATTATTCAATTCATTAAACTCTCCCAAATATTCCATTAAGCAATTCGTGGATCTTATTGTAATGCATGGATACCTAATCTGATTCGAGGTATCCCAAAAACTTCCCCTAACCCTTCTTCTTTATGTATTATTATGTAAATAGCAGCCCCGTAAGATTATGAATGCATGAATGGGTGATAATCCCCAGCCCTTTCATGGCTTATATTACCTTAGAATATGCAGGAAAGGATTTAAAGCCTTCTTTTGTTCGTTTTTCTTCATCCGTATAAATTTTAACCACTGCTATTTCCGGCGGAATCAAATTAAAATAAAAACATTTCGAGTGTGTCCAAATACTTGTTCACAAAGCTGAAATATCTCAATTTTTTTAAACAATATATAGTTTCGAATTTAAACAATATATATAGAAGTTTTATATCATCCACTGACACTTCGTGATGGAATTGCATTTTAATATATTATTAGATTAAAACCAATATTTTTAGCTTTTCCACTTTATTTTTATTTGACCAGCAACCGGGTTTCGTCGTTACCGACATCATCAGACTGGTGATGTCGGTAACTAAGAAACCCGGTCGCTGGTCAAATAAAAATAAAGTGGAAAAGCTAAAAATATTGGTTTTAATCTAATAATATATATATATATATATATATATATATATATATATATATATATATATATATATATATATATATATATATATATATATATATATATATATATATATATATATATATATATATATATATATATATATATATATATATATATATATATATATATATATATATATATATATATATATATATATATATATATATATATATATATATATATATATATATATATATATATATATATATAAAGAAGTTTCGAGAAGTGTGGTTGTCAATCATGGGTAGAATTGTTGAATGTCGAATGACGGTTTAGCTCACTCCTTTCAAGAACGTCATAAATCAAAAAACGTCAATTTTCAGTTGTGCATATTTTCGGAATGCCCAGAAAATGTACTATATCCCAGAAAAAGAGGCATATTTTTAACTTAATATTTACCTGCTACAGGGCAGAAAGTGTTGTTTTTGCATTTTAAAGAAAAGGTATTGTTTAATATTTTTTTTAAATAAACTTAATATTTTTCAAATGGGAAAAAAACCTTCATGTTTTACCTAAAAAGATATGTTGCACAGTAAAAATTTCAGTAAGTGGCTTGATATTTATTTTTAAAACATTGTGTGATATTTTCAAACTTTAAAAACGTTCTCCTGAAAAATTGAGTATTTTGATTTATGACGTTCTTGAAAGGAGTGAGCGGTTTGTGTTTGAAAATATATATCAAATAAAATAATGCTGAATAGGGTTAAGCATAAAAACGTTAAATTGGTCAACAAATTAAACCTAACCTAAGCTTAACTAACCTAATCAGTGGAATTTAAAACAATAATTTACTTCTAAATAATGAATTCAGAAAGCATTTTTTACTGAGAACGAACTCCTCGACTTTTGTATTTTAATTTAAACTTTATTTACATTTTATCTGCATAAATAAGTCTGCAGATAGAAAAGAAAGGTTAGGGAAGGAAGACATAAAAATATATTACAACACCAGAATAATGGAAATAAATCCCTAATGGGTTTCTTTTGTTGGAAGGAAATGAACCCAAAACGTCAGGCGTTTCCAAAAATGCTCCACAGAGACTTCTGGATAGTATCACTAGAGTATTTACTAAAAATCTCTTTCTTGACAATATCCCAGGAGAGCACAATCACATTAAATTTTACGTACTAATTTTACATACTATAATGTGTAAAGGCAACTAGCCATAACTCAAGTTGCGGCTGTTTGGCGTTATACGGCTCAAAGAATTCTTATAACTGGCTTCTATCATATACAATCACGGATTTTGCTCTATCTCTTTCCTTAACTGAGATATTTACTATCCAAATAGCTGCAAAATTGTATTGATTTGATACATGTATTGGCAAAAAGCATCATTTTAAGTTTATCATAAACTCGTTTATCTCATAACTACTGTTTTTAACTTGCGGCTATTTGCCTTTGCACATTAGTACCTATCCCAAGTAAATTTAATTAAAATACATTGTAGGTGTCTGAACTTGAGATAAAACATTTGTCATTTTCAAATGTCAGAAGATGGAAGTCTGAGTTTCATTTCAAATTGAGATACCTTTACTATTGATATATGATCCGTAGAGTGAATAATCCTGTATTTGATGTTATTTCAGGCCCTCTATCCGAAACACAAGTATATGTCATCAAATTCGGAATAAATCTCACCTGTGTTCGATTGGAGTACGCTAAATATACTACTACTTAGAATTTTTTTCAACTGATATAGCGCCACAATAACTTAACCTCCAAATCGATAAATTAACTACCCACATTTGAAAGGAATCCAAGACCAGTGAATGTGTGCAATTTTTAAAAAAATAGTGCAAATATGGATGTTCAATAATGGGCAGAATGATGCACGTTATACAAGTGTATAAAGTGATAACTTAAGCCAGCCAAATGCCAGGTCGTAAGCCCTACGATGCTCAGACTTTCTTATTTTGTGTATATAAAAACAATTGATGTTTCATGTCAAGTTGAGACACTTATATTAATATATCATTCGTAGGGTGAATAATGCAGTGTCCGATATAATAATATACTAAATAATTCATGTTTACTACAGGGAAAATATATCGAAAGAATCAAAGATATAAGAGTATTAAAATATTTAATTTTCAGAATAAAAAATATGTAAAACTTGATGGGTCCAAATTTATTGAGTTTACTAGATCCAAAGTGACCTTAGCAACCCTTTTAGGGAGATAAATATTTATCTAGTGAAATTAGTTCACTTTGCGTAGACGTGAAGGCTTCATATAACGTGAAGGGTTTGGGGTTTCATCTATAAACCTACGTCATTGAACAATTACCGATGATTGCTTTTTACCCAATCGGATAATGCTTTTTATAACTTATTACGTTTTACTCAATTATTAAGCGCTTACTGTAATTAACAAACATAAACAGTAATAAGATACTTATAATTCATATAATAATATTTAATAAATACATTAGGAAAAAAAATATTCGACAAAATTAACCGAATTTTTTAAAATCGTCAAATTACCAAAACGTTTAAACAAATTGGATCTTTAAGTGTTTAAATTTATTTTTAAAACAAATTCATAGTTTATTTAATTCTCAGAACGATATTTTGCTAGACCAATTTTTTGAATATTCGACTCTCGTGATTCTCGTGATCATTCATTCTCCTGGAACTCCTGCGTTCCTGATACTTGGATCTGGGTTTCTTATATGTTTTATAGGAAACAGATGACGTAAGAGAAATCGCTCAAGGTGAATAGTATTTCCACTATATGGTAAAGGGGTAGGAAAAGGCAAGAAAAACTAAATATTTGTACAAGCTTGCATTAATTCGTCTGCTAATAATGTGTCCAAATTTAGAGGGAAAAATTCATTACGACAATAAAAATTGATTTCCGGATTATAAATATTGGTTCATTTTTACCTAAAACATATGAATGTCCTCTTTGTAAGTCTTAATGGTTGAATTGAATTCATTAAACATGTATTTTTTTAAAGAAACAGCATTTATTTTACTTTAAGCACTTAAATATTAAAATTAAAATTATGTTAATAATGTTAAAAAAATACAATTCAATAAAATTTCATTAACATGTATTGATAATTTTGAAAACATATTATTTTCAAACATACAAGAAATGTTTTTTTTGTTGTTGTTAATTTTGGATGTCTACCCTCAATGCTTCAAATATTTGCGTACCGAACGTTTGTAATTCTGTTTAAAATATATGCGGAAGTTGAAAACAGTTAAAAATAATGAGCAGTAATTTTCAACCGATATGCAATATCGATTAATCTTAAGGGAATAAATAATTAACTCACCCCCAAGAAATCCAATTAAGCTGGGAAACACGTAAATATTTTCAACCAAATCGCACGGAGATAATATATGGGAACCAAGATTTAACCCTAATTTAACAATAAGGGTGGAAAACATCCCATTACAGATTTACTCAATCCAGCACACCCTGATGCGGCTTTGAGGGAAACAAATCCTGAATTATTAATACGCATGGGTGGTACAAAAATGGTACAAAAGTAAGAATGTATTTTTTTAAAATTATTTAGATAGTCTCAAATGTTGAAGTATGTTAATTGTTTCTGTCACTCAAAATAAAATAATATAAAATAAAATAATAGAATAATAAAGTAATAAAATAATAAAATAATGTTTTAGTATCATGGTGGCCAATCGTGAATGAAAAGTGATTAATTTAACCAGCCATTGTCCTGTAAATATCCAAAAAATTATATTTGTATTTCAATAACTTATTCATTTTTGTTCAAATATCAATAAAAAAATGAGCGTATCGGTTTATCGGTTAATGAAAATAACAGCAACATTTTGCCTTTATTTTATAATAAACATCTAATAAGCGTTTCTAATATAAGTGATTTCTTCACTGTAATATTTTTTCAATATTACCCTGGACTGGTACCTGAAGCGGAGGGCTGATCGTCTTTCCTTCGTGTGTAAACGATCAAGATAACACTGCGTTTATATGATGCAGTGCCCTATGTACCATTGGGGTGCGGATAAGGGTTTTATTATTATTTATCATTAATAAGCGTTTATATTAATAATTATATTAAAAGCAAAAACAAAATTTGAATTTATAAAATTTTGCAAATCATTTTTAAAGTCTTAAAATCTTTTGTAACAAATGTTTCGCTGCATAATTATCAAAACACTGTAAATTTGTATTTTTACTATCCAAATGATATAAAATGAAAAAAAAACAGTATAGAATAATTAAAATGTATGTATAAAAAATAAAAATAAATCATCCTCTTTCCTTTGTCATCATTTAATCGGTCATTCATTAAATGCACCATATAAAAATATTTTAATAATACTTCGTAACATTTTATAGACCATGCTTAGTTTTACGAGTACGTTTATTTCATGTAGTTGTCAAGAGAAATATATTATTGTAAAATTGTGTATTATAAAAAAAAAAATTGAGGTTGATGTATAAAAAAGGCGACTTAACGTAATACCCACTGTTTCATAAGATACTGTGTTTATTTTCACCAGTAACGAGCATCACTATAAATTAATTTAATATTTGTTCATAATACGAAATAAAAGGGTTAACTACAAGGGATAATTACAATATGCTGCCCATAGTAATAATCTACAAGCTGGTGGATTTGATTAATTGCATAAACAGTAAATGCATGCTACATTCGGTATTATATACCATACTATTGGCGATGGGTGAATTTTCATATACTTACGTATGGTTATACACGTAGCTATGCCATACTTTATGTACAATAAAGCAGTTCAAATGAAAATACGCATGTAGAATAAACGTAAGAATCAAGTTTAATACAAAAAGTGTATTTGGTGTCTTATGTGCCATTCAGTGCGAATGAGACAGGGAAGATTTTATATGAAGTAGGTTAGGGGGATTCAACTTTTTAAAATTCAATGCCTTACACAACAAAAGTTGCCGATGACAGTAAATTAAAACCTAGTCAAAATCTATATTCTGTTAGGAACTAGTATAGTGTTTTGTAATTTTAGCTTTTTATGCTTAAAAAAACTGCTAAAATGGTTTTCCAATACCAAGACCACTCACGTTTTTCCATATTTTACGTATACTATAAAATGAAATTTTTCTTAAGTCTTAATATTTTAGAAGAGAAGGTCGAAATATATTGGAGCATAAATAAAATATACATAGAACGAAAAATAGATAGTTAACTCAATAGTTATTTAATCTATTCGATACTTATTTATTGAAGTGCATGATGCTGTTACTGCGCCTGGTAATGCTAAGTCAGGCAATTTGTATAACATCAAACATTTTAACAAAGCAATAAATTATATTTTTTTTGTTCAAAAATTGCCTTGTGCTTTCATGTTTCTTAATTCAATATTTGAATAAAAAAAATCAGCAGTTGAATTGTAAATATTACAATGATACATGTGTCTAGACTCCAGATTAAAATTTCAACATTATTTAATAGTAAATCAAATTGTGAATTGAATTGGAAATCAAACGTCTAAAACACAATCATCATTTATTAGTTCGGCATATTCGATTAAATTTTATTGTAAATGCTATTTTTATGAGACAATACTTCGAAATATTGAATTCGGTGTTTTTTGTTGACATTCATATGTTTTATCACATGTAGTTCAAAAATAATAGTTTGTATATTTTTTTTGTATTATTATTTACTTGTCCACCTCCTAAGTGAAGTTGGATTATTTGTTGGAATTATTTGTCTACCGCGCTGGAGGACCCGAGTTCGATTCCTATTACATTAAAATTAAATGTAAGCAATTTTTATTTTAATATTTCTTTAATAGTATACAAAATTTATTTATAATACACGAAACCAAGGAATGATCACCTTGCTTTCACGTCTTAACTGATCAAGATAACACTTGCTCTATAAGATGCAGTACCCCATGCACCATTGAGTGTGGATAAGGTTAATAAGAAGAAAATATTATTTTATCATTTATCTTTTTATGTAAATTTATACTAATTTTTGAAGTTCGTATACATATAAAAATGATTTGAAAAATCAGAGTTTATAAAAAAACATATCTTTGTACAAGTATATACGTAATTTGAAATAAAATATTGATTTCTGGAATGTTTTTCGCAGATACTTTGGCACATTTTATAGACTTTATAAAATTAGACAACTTTGTTTTAATCACTTTTTTATTATTATTAGTACACTTTAACCTACTGGTTTCGATAAGAACCTTGTCATCATAAGGGTTTGTTAAAATATAAAACATTAAAATACTCATAACTAATTACATTCCCTTACCAAAAAAGATCAATTGTTCTTTTCGTATGAAAGAAGACGGAAGTACGAGCATCCCAGGGTTAACACCTAAAGTTTATCTGGCTTAAGCAATCACTTTATACACTTGTGTAACGTTCACCATTCTACCCATTACTGAACAACCATATTGCATTAATTTTTTAAACCTGTATATAGCAAAAATCTCGGTTATCTTCCACATGTAGATACAATTGTAGATAGATTTTTGAAGTATGGCTTATTGTAACGCCTCCAGTTGAGAAATTTGTGGAGTATTTACTATCAATAGTTGCGTACTATATCAACTTCATTTCAAAGTGGAAGTTGCGCTAAATCAATGACCATAAAAGCTCGTGAATGTTCATTATATACGTACAATGTACATGTATAATTGCATAATGTTCTCATACAATGTACATGTGTAACATGGATTCCCGTATATAAGTAAAGCTATTAGATTAGATGTTAGGGATTTACTGAGAGCTTCTGGATTCTGCGTCAAAGAGCTTGCTGTCCATAGCAATATTGAATTTAATATCCACAAAGGAAAATTCATCGGACTAAGTGCTATTGGACCTGCATCCCTCGAAGCGAAACAAATAGAGGGTGTTACAAAAACCATTAAGCATTAAAGTGGAATGGATAAGTTTTGCAGTACTAGGACTAAATATTCTCTACGGTATAAATTACAAATAAAACACTTGATTTTTAAAAAAATACCTATATTAGACTACAATGATACACGATTTACACACAACGAAGGTTTGACAGTCCCTAGAATTAACAATAAATATGGGAGTCGAACACTGCAATATTTCGTTCCGAAATTTTTTAATTTGTTGTCGATGAATTTTAGAGGTCAAAATAAAATATGGAACAAAGGCAAAATAATGGAATGGGTAAATGATCAAGAGTTAATTTTATGAAAATTATAAAATGTTTATATTCTTGATTTTTTTCTCTTTTTGTGTCTATATTAGGTTAAAATCGTTAAAAACAATAAAAAATGTATTAAAAAAGAACTCCACCGACAACACACAAGGTGGCTTGGTGGGTCTTTGCAAAAAAAAGTTTTAAATATATATAAATTGAGATTTAAATAAATGTATACAAATAAAAAAAAATAAAAAAAATATTGAGTTTTATTTCGCACGACAAGTTTCGAAAACTACAGATGTTTTCATCAATAAGTGATCACAAAAACTAACTAGCAAAATATTCCTCATTATTTTTTACGTTCCCATTAAACCAAGCCCCACCCTTAACCCCAACTTCTAGTTATTACCCCACCCACCTCTACCAATACCTGATCATATGTCAAAACATGTGTAGTTTTCGAAACTAGTCGAAATAAAACTCAATTAGTGGTAAAATACAAGTATTTAATTTTTTGAATAATCAGCATGTCATTCCACATGGCTAATGCCAAATCATTAAATT